>NC_058500.1:1723074-2058907 GCF_020382885.2 Scatophagus argus
TTACATTATGTAGTACAGCTCAGCTGTGATTATTGTCCACTGGCCTCCTCACACCACGTTTAACGCACACAGATGTACACACAATAAGTTCACAGTTTGTGTGTCACAGCAGCTGTTTTCTCCTGATATCAACATGTTTGTTTGTTTTATCTTTTCTCCTTGTTTACTCATTTATTCATTCATTTGGTCTCATGGTATTTGATCACACTTGTTGTTGTTGTGTGTGTGTGTGTGATGATTATCCAGCCATAGCAGCTGCTCGACATCACACTAACCAGTGTGGATGCTGCATTTACCACAGGTGTTCATCCAATCAGAGCCTGATATGCTGCAGTTAAAGGAGTGAAACACAGTGAGGCTGCATCCCTCTGCTGCTGCTGGTAACTGCTTTCTCCTGAACGTACATCCAACATGCACTTCATACGTCTGTCACAGCAGTGTGTTCTTGTTGTTCACACACACACACACACACACACACACACACACACGTCTAACGTGAAAATGTTCTTATCGGCTTTATTCACACCTGATGGCCTGTTGCAAGCCAATGCAGGAAGGCACAACGTCGCTGCTGGATGCCAGTTGGAAAATAATTACATGAGTGAGTAGTTTTTTTTATCTTCACTGAGTAACCCAGAAAATGAAAAGGTCTTCAGCAAACTGACAACCTAAACATTCGGCCACAAGCCTCTTCTGCTTTCAGGGACACTCGGGTCGCTCAGTCATCGCAGAGGACCGTACCATCAAACCATAGCTCCTCCCACAAGAAGGAAAGGGAGGGTCTTTTCCTCTCAGTTGAGAGGTGACATCAGCCGCACACCTGGATCTCACCTGGATCACCTGTAAGTTTAACAGTGTGGGCTTGCTTCCTTCTTTCCAGAGCTGAAATTGGGGAAATGTTTTTATTACTGAAAGACAACAGCTCTAACAGTGTATTTTCACAGTGTGGTATTAGTACTTTCACTGAAGTAACGGGTCTGAATACTACACACCACTCACCCTGATGTATCCGCACAGTAGGTGTAAACTGGAATATCAGAAAATAGTTTGCAAGAATGCATACAAGCCTAAACCTGTACAGTCATTTACAGACTACAGCCCCACGTGTGTGTGTGTGTGTGTGTGTGTGTGTGTGTGTGTGTGTGTGCGCACAGATGCAATTACAGCCTGTGACTTGTGATGTGAACGCTAAAACCATGTTTTCATTTTTTTTTCAGCCAAGTACATCACATCACAACACACACCCAGCTGTACACACAGGCTCACATTTCACTGTACAACACATTCCTCAGTGTGTGTGTGTGTGTGTGTGTGTGTTTTGAAGGAAGCAGAGGTGGTGAATGTATGAAACTGAATTCTGTGGGTCACCGTTTGCTGACAATCTGCAGGGAGACACAGCGCATGTGTGTCCTGACCTCTCTCTCACACACACACACACACACACACACACATCAGATGACTTAAGTTTGTCATGTGAGGTTTGAACTTTCCTTGTCCTGACGATGTGACAGCTTACATCTAACGACGGGCTGTGAGGCGGCTGTTTGCTTGGGTTTTAGTTCAGTTTGTGTCATTAAGCAGAAATTTTGCCTTAACTTTGCTGTAATGACGGCTCACTATTCTGTTCACTCCCAGGTGTCCTGAAGGCAGCATCAGAATGCTTGGAGGAACACCGGAAAAGGCTTCATGAATAAATCATGACGTTCATGAAGTGTGACATCAAACGAGTAGCCGAAACGATCAGATGTTTGTCATAGCGACGAGGAGGGTGTGACCCTTCTCACATTAATGCACAACATGTCTGACTTCCACCATGAAAACTGGAAAACTCAAAATATTTGTGTACATTGCCACAAACACAGCTGGAAAATCTCCTTTGACAAGTGAGAGTAAAACTGAATCGTAACTGGCAAAATTAACAACGTAAATCTCTTTTATTTGGTTCCTGGCAATTTCACATTTTAAATGAACTGATTCCTCTCGTCACCTCAGATATGAGTTGAAGAAATGAGGCTTTTAATCATCCCCATTGCTTTTTAACTTGCTCCATTGCCCATGAATTTATCAGCCTTTATTTAAACACACTGAGAGGAAGATCTGGTCCAACACGAGCAAGGATTTAAACCAAATGGACGACAAAAACAAAATGTAACCGTCAAGGAACAAGTGACAAGACAACAGCGTTTTGGCGACTCACTTCCTTTTCACAGACATGTGAGACATGCAGGGGAGAGTCGGAGTCTTTTTGTCCTGCAGTCGACTGCAACTGGACGGCCAAAGAACAAGTTTAGTCGTGTTTGCTGTGATGCGAGGAGTGAGACAGCATCCAGTCAGGGGATTCCTCTGCTCTCCAGGCTCGCAAGACCCTCTCATGTATCGATAATTCATCAGCTAATCATTTGGTGTGTTTAGCTGTTCAGTCTGAAATGATCAGTCCTGCTCTTTCAGTCAAGCCATCATGTTTAGATGATGCCCTGATAGCACATGCAGCACGATAACAACCTGTCTGACATCTGTGTAGTGCTGGGCCGTTCATCACGTGACCCACACTGGCCCTTCTGGAGGTGGACTCTACTGAGCACACTTATGGGCCCAGAAGGTGTGAAATGTGACTGGCCATCCCATTGTCCTCATTACCCCAGACGACAATGTGCTTCATGGACGAGAGGCACGGGACAGGATGTAAACATTAATGGAGTCCTCCTCGGCTGCGCTGTGATGTTAGTTAGCTTAGTTAGCTTAGTTAGCTGGCCTCTTGTCCATGAGTAGACACTCTCTTCTTGCTGCACAGTGATGCTTTGAAGAAAACTCTGCAACTCACACAACTCAACCAACTCACCCAGTGAGGAGTGGGACCTTAGTTCAAACAAAGTGTTTGTCAGGTGTTTTTGAATGTGCATCGTTTTCTTTTGTATGTAGCCCGCTTTTGGAGGCACATGTATTTTTGAAGAGTTCGAGGACAAAGTATGGAAGTCTTATGTTATGTGCCGATCAGTTACAAGGACCCAAGGTTTCCCAGCAGAACTTTGCCCAAAGGCTCACACTGCCTCCGCCGGTTTGCCTTCTTCTCATAGTGCACCCTGGGGTCAGGTGTTCTCCAGGTAAGTGACATTCAGCCATCCGCATGAAAAGAAAATGTGATTCATCAGCTCAGGTCACCTTCTTCTATTGCTCCATTGCTGAGTCCAGTTCTGATGCCTTTGTAGGTGCTTTTGGGGGTGCACCCTGACCGGACTGAGGCTATGCTGTTTGCTGCCTATTGCTGGTGTTGCCTGCCTTTGGACACTGGGAGGAGAGCAGTGCAGAAGGACTGTATTTCCCACCGTGTCTGGAATCACCGAGGTCCATCTGTTGGAAAATGGATGACCGTTTGATCAAAGTCGGTGGTCCTCTGAGAGTCCGGACTGAATTTGTGCAAACCAGAGCTGACTGAACAGCAGTTTGTACAATAAGAGAGGGAGGAGATGGGACTGGAATTCCCCTTCAGTCACATACTGGGACTGATGTTGAACTGGGCTGAGCATTAAATCCTCCATACCTCACAGCTGCACTGTGATAGGCCCGGTAGTGCGCACACACACACACAGATCTATACATCATATGAATAGTATGTGACTGCACCGAGGCCAGCCCATGTGATTCTGCTGTCATTGACTGACTGCTAATGGCTAACAGATGAGTGTGTGTGTGTGTGTGGGTGTATGTGCAGGGTGTGGACCTTCTTAGGCCTTCAGAATATGATTACTTCAGGGACCTGAAGCCAAATCTTACACATGCTAACATTATGCAACATCTAAGCAGACCTCTGTGTGTGTGTGTGCGTATGTGTGTGTGTTATGAGTCTTCCCATTATCACCATCATCCTCATCATCTGTTCCTGGACCTGTCTGTGCTGCACGTGCTCGTGATGATGTCATGGGTACAGGAAGTTGACCGCTCCTTAGAGACGACGTCAAACCTTAGCAACGCTCAGCAGCCTGCTGAAACCCCACCCAGTGCTCAGGGGTCCTACTGGGCTAAATGGTGTCACCATGCCGATATACGTCCGTGTGAAAGTGGTTTTACTGAAGGCCAGTTGGTTGGTTTGTGGTGGGGACTAACACATTCCTGAAGACCTGAAGAACAACAACAACAAAAGAAACAGAAAACAACACACACACTATACAATAACAACATACAAACACTGAGAGTTTTAACCGAAATGTCACACTCAGCTGCTTTCTTCTTCTACTGTGTCCTCTCAGGGTGTTGCTGAAAGTGTGTCCAGAAGATGGAAAGAAAGATGGATGCAAACCTGACTTGTGAATACGTGCACATTCACGTGATGGCTCACAGAACATGGTGAGAACTTCAAAGATTTCTTTTTGTTTTTTGGAAAGGATTTGTGACAAGCTGAAAAGTCTCGAAAAAAACGATCGAACTTTAAAGATGTCAGGAGATCTAAAAAGTGTTTACATTTGGTGAGTTCAGTTCAAGTTGGAAAAATCAAATAAGCATCAACAAGTGAAGACTCTCATTAAAGGAGCAGCTCAAGACTTTGGGAAATACACAAATATGGTCAAGTCAATCTCACATCTGCGGACGTAGCGTAGCGTAGCTTAGCGTAGAGACTCAAAGCTGGGCTATCCCGGCTTTTTCCAAAATGCACCTAAAAAGCTTCAAGCACCTGCAGCTGTAACACAGCTCAGAGGGTGGATGTATAATAGGTGTCACGGACGTAGTTTGAACAGTTCAGAAGCACCACTGAACTCATCTAAAGAATTTATATCACTGGACCTTCAAATTCCACTTGGAAATTAAACCTGAGAGTTAAACCTGATCTGCAGAAATTCCCCTCTGGTCGACTTCACTCCTGCAGGAAGCAGAGCAGCTGAGGCAGATTGCATCACCACATGTTCTTACTGTTGCTGTTGTACGGAGTGTGGAGAACCTCAGGAGCCAACAGGCGATGACTTCGGTTCAAGTTGTGAAAGGAGCTGAACTGCTGCTGCAGCAGAGCTAAAAGCAGCCAAAGGGGGAAGTTAAAGCACTGAAAGCTGTTGGGAAGTCAGCTGCAGAGAAAAACTGAAAGCAGCTGAAGCATGTGCACTATGAGGAGCTGAAGTGATACTGATGTCAGCAGGCAAAATGTGAGCTGTAACATAATGCTAAGGCAAAATAAGACACGTTAAACAGAGGGCTAATGGAGACAGAAGCGTGAGATGTGTAATCTGTTTTAAAGACTTGTTTGGAATGAACTCAAGTATAAAGTCAGAGCAGTTAGTCATGAGTCAGTCGTCAATACAGACAGATCCAGAAACACACCCTGAGAGGAAGGATGGACGGAAGGAAGGAAGGAAAAATAAAGGAAGAAAAATGGGCCAGGAAGGAAGGATTTTAGAAGTGTGAAAAGGCAAAGGTTTGCTTTGTGATGAAGAACACCAATAGAAAAAAATAAATGATGAGAGGAGCAAGAAGGAGAGACAGTGACGACAATAAACATTTTAAGAGACAAAGGAGAATGGAGGGATGAAGGAGATGCAGAGGGAGGAGTGGGAGCAATGAAAGGGTCAAGGAAAAGGAGCCACCACACCCATACAGAGAGCAAGAAAGGAGAAGGGAAGAAAGGGAAACAGGAGGGGATGAAGAGAGGGAGTCCCACCCTGAGTGATGGAGGAGGGGATTTCTGCTGAAGATAAATGACAAACAGAACCAGAGTCAGTGACGTCCAGGGACAGAAACAGGACAGACTTCACCGTCACACTCTTTATGTAGTAAATCAACACCAGGCTGAAAAGCAGCCTTTCTCTGCTCCCTGAAAGTGTTCATTAAAAACCATCAGATTCAAAACGAGGGTTTTGGGAACAGAAAGAGAAGCGCTTTGAAGTGCCAAGACCTCAACAACAGCACATAGGACAGTTACTGTCTGCTGAGGAGACACGAGGATGTTTGGTCTCAACAGATGTTGTCCTCTGTGGCTGTAAATATCTAGAAGATTCAACCCTGAATGTTGTGACTTGTTTGCCTCCGCAGTGAAACTGTGTGGTCGAAAATAAGTCTGTAATTGAGACGTGGAGTCCCTGAAGCTTGTGTGGGAACCAAACAGATGGACTTATGGACTGACATTCAAATCAATGCAAGAATTATAACATGAAATATAAAGAGCCTGTGATTATTGTGTTTGTCTTCTTACAGATTCTCCTGAGTGTTACAAATACAGGACAGATGTGTGAGTGTTGGAGGTGAGAACACACTTTAATCTTGCAGGTTAGGTGTTCATGTTCTTTAAAGCAGCAGTTTAAACCATAAACTTGACCACAGATTAGGTCATGGACTGTTGGCTTATCAGTTTTTGTTTTTTTTTAATGTTTGGTCAAAGGCTGCATATGGAAGACAATTTATTCATCATTCAGTCAGATGAGGCCTGGAAGTAAAAATAAAAAAAACAAAACTTTTCCACACAAAAACAAATGGGAGATATCAGAACAAACGAATGAAAATTATATGTTATATCCTGTCACAGGATCTGCAGGGTCCTGAAGCTTGAGGATGACAGATTCAGTTGATGGTGGATGAAAACTTAAAGAGTAAAGCGTTACGCTGCCTCCTCTTGGCAGCAACAAGCCATTACACAACCTCAGCAACTGACAGACGAGTACAGAACAAATGACATAATGATGTTTCCAGTGTGCAAACGTCTTTTAAATGGGTGTTCATTCTTGAAGCTGATTCTGATTCAGGTAGAGTTTAAAAAGCTTTAACAGAACGTTGTGACTTCTTCTACAGTTTGAAGACAATAGCTCCATACTGAGGGTAAACAAATGATAATAATAAGACAAACCACAGAACTACCACAACATTTCTAATAAATAAAAATATAATTCGCCTTCAGTTTAAATTAGAGCAGCAGAGTTCTGGTTTCACTCGTCCTTCATCACAACAACAAACGCAAACCGCTCACAGATGTTGTTGAATCTCTTCAGGGATTCTACTACATGATTTTTAATATTCTGGTGGCTGTTTGTTCCCTGAAAGCTGACATGTTTTAAAATGGTCACATGACAGCCAAAAAAAATACTGGCCACAAAGCAGCTCATCCAGCTGTTTCTGATGGTCATGTGATCCAGGTGTGCTTCAGGTGTAATCGGTGAAAACTTGTCCCAGGACGGAGAGTCGAGTGCTGAACGGCTGAACAGGGCAGGACAGCAGAGGTGGCGTCTTCTTCTCACCTGCTTTTAGTGCAATGCTCTCTGATTGGCCGAGGGATGGGTCTTCTGTCTGTTTGGTGAATGGCTTCGATTGGCTGTTGGACGACAGGCTGAGCAGGATGTCCCTGAGCTCCTGACGGTCCCGGGCGTGGCGACTACAGCAGTAAAGCGCCGCTGGGTCGAGAGGGTGAGCCTCCGTGTTGAAGATGAAGCCCCCGGCCCCTAAAACGCACTGCCCACCCTCGCCTCCTTCCTGCCAGGAGCCGTCCCCCTCAGCTCCCCCGCCGTGCAGGAAGTGGGTGGGGTCAAACAGCAGGTACAGGTACTTGATGGTTTCAGCGAGAAAGAAGGACTCCATCCTGTTGTCCAGCTGGTGATCTCGCAGGTCTTTAACCTTTGATTTAAACACATAATTTTATTTATTTTTAAGTGTTTTGTCCAAAGAAAATAATCTATGTTGTCAAAACATATGAAGTTAAAACTGTAGTTCTTTTTCATTGAAATTTGAACAGCAGAAAACAATTAATTTTTGGAGCTGTTTTCAAGCAAAAAATGCCCAAAAAATAGCACTTTCGGAACTTATACTGGATATTTATCACTATTTGATAAATGATTAAGATAAATACATAATAATCGCATTTTGTAGGTTAAAAACTATGGACTCACTTTTAAAGTTGAAGTTAGTTTATTAAATGACAGAAGTCGCGTGTGTTTTTAGGCACGTTAGTGTCAAAGGCGGTTAGTTCAGCGCGTGAATTCTTTCACTATCACAGAATTTACACTAAAAAACTTCAGACTAAAGTTTGGTCTCTTGTCCTCTCAAAACTGTTTTAGGATCAAATGAATCTTACAGTCGCGTATCCGCAGGGCGTCTTGGCGATCCTCTCGATGGACTCCAGAGCATCAAAGCCCAGCTGGAGGTAGGTGTGGTCACCTGTCGCCCTGAACAGGTACATGGCACTCTCGATTAACTCTGGAGGAGATGAACACACACACACACAGAAAGAAACTGTGTTTGTGATCACAGTGTTGCTGAACACAGAACTGAAGTTATTGTTCTGGGCCCCGAACACCTTAGAAACAAACTATGCAGTGATATTGCATTGCCAGATGGCTTAGCCGTGGCCTCAAGCTCCACTGTAAGGAATTTAGGAGTTATCTTTGACCAGGACATGTCCTTTAACTCGCACATAGCAAATATTTCAAAGACTGCATTCTTTCACCTGCGCAATATCGCAAAGATTAGGCACATCCTGAGTCAGAAAGATGCAGAAAAATTAGTCCATGCATTCATTACATCTAGACTGGATTACTGTAACTCCCTTCTATCAGGCTGCCCCAGTAAATCCATAAAGACTCTCCAGCTAATCCAGAACGCTGCAGCACGACTACTGACAAGAACCAGCATGAGAGACCATATTTCTCCTGTTCTGGCTTCTCTACATTGGCTACCTGTAAAATTCAGGATAGATTTTAAAATTCTCCTCCTCACTTATAAAGCCCTGAACGGTCAGGCACCATCCTATCTTAAAGAGTTAATAGTTCCCTATTATCCCACCAGAGCTTTGCATTCCCAAAATGCAGGGCTACTTGTGGTTCCTAGAGTCCTCAAAAGTAGACTGGGAACCAGAGCCTTTAGTTATCAAGCTCCTCTGCTATGGAACCATCTTCCGGTTTCGGTCCGGGAGGCGGACACCCTCTCTATATTGAAGAGTAGACTAAAAACTTTCCTCTTTGATAAAACTTATAGTTAGGGCTGGCCTAGGCCGGCCCCTAGTTATGCTGCTATAGGCTTAGACTGCCGGGGGCCCTCCCATGACGCACTGAGCTCTTTCTTCCTCTCCCTCTCCTTCTGCACACATTCATGTCCCATTAATGCATATTACTAACTCAACTTCTTCCCTGGAGTCCTTGTGCTTTCTTGTCCCGCAGATTCCTAGCGATCATGACTGGACCTCCTGCTGCGGTCCTGCTGTCGTCCTGCTCAAAACCTGCTGCAATTACTACTGTTTAGTCATAACCTGATTTAAATCTGTTACGACTCAGTACAGCTACTACCACTGTTGTTACTACTATTGTTATCAAAATCACCATAATACCTTCTGTACACTTCATTGTCATTATCATTATCTACATTTCCGATACATCCGGTATTATTACTGCTGCTATGCATCTCTGCTTGTGTGCTCCTTCCCCCCTCTCTGTCCCCCCTCTCTCTCTCTCTCTCTCAACCCAGCTGGTCAAGGCAGATGGCCGCCCACCTAGACCCGGGGTCTGCTCCGAGGTTTCTGCCTCCTAAAAGGCAGTTTTTCCTCACCACTGTCGCCAAGCGCTTGCTCACGGGGGAATGTTGGGCTCTCTGTATTACAATATTTGCTCGATTTGGAAAGTGTCATGAAATAATGTTTGTTGTGAATCGCTATATAAATAAACTGAATTGAACTGAACTGAACTGAATTGAATTGAATTTTTCATGTCAGTGCTGGGGAACAGGTAGGTGGGACTGACCTGGCCTCAGTGGGTATCCCTCCCTCTTGTCCACAGTGTAACCCTGAGGGATGCTGTAAAACTCTGGCAGACCTCCAAACTGTCTCCATACTGAGTAATAATTCATGAAAGTTCTCACTGCACTGTCCAGGTTTCCCAGGAGAGACTGAAACACACATACACAAAGTAAGATTTAAAAAAAATACTGTGTTCATGTGTGTGTTTTCTGTTTCCTGTGTACCTGCAGGCCGGGCCAAAAGGCCTCCAGAGACTGGAAAACAGGCATAGAGACAGTTCCTTTATGCATCTGGACCCACAGGTACCAGTCGTCAAATCGGGTGTAGTTCTGAATGGCTCGATCGTACTCTGGGGAAAAGCATCACACTGATTTAATCTGACCTGCTCAGGGTGTCGAGCCTTGCTCAAAGGTAGGGGAGCAGGTTGTGAGTGTTACCCAAAAACATGTTGAGCAGCTCCTCGTCTTGCAGCATGATGGCTCCTTTCACCAGATACTCAAAGTAGGAATCGACCCCGGCTCCAATACCAGCATCCTGAGCCACCCACTTCTTAGACAGGATGTCAATGTGGTTACCCACCTGGACAGACAGACGGGTAAGATGGAGAGACGGGTAGAACCACGTCTTTCTTCCAAAAACCTCAAATCATGATCCTTTTGATCTTTCGTCTAATCCAAACGTAGCTACTATGGTTGTGTAATGAGGACGAGAAACAGGCAAGACGTTTGGTTAGTGAACTACAAACAGATTAATGGACTGGTTACCAGTCCGATGTCCGATCTGGTCTTCCACAGGGCTCTCAGGGCTCGGCGGGCTGCATTCTCAAATGTTTCGTCTCCTGTTAGTCGACTCAGTGTGGCAAACTCCAAGATGAAGGTTCCCACGCCGGCGGTACAAGTGACAGGTGTTTCAGTGGGACTGACGCCATTGAGGAGGTTCACTGTACCATACGGCATGCCGGTGGCAGTCTGGAACGCTACGGTCATTTACAACATGCAACAGCTAGAACTTTGCTCTGATGGTGTTGCAACAAACAGTTATTCACAGGATTAATTAAAGTGAAGTGTGGCATCACGTAAGCAAAACAGGAAGAGGATTTGTTTTGTGGTGCAGCGGTTAGCACCATCACCTCACAGCAAGAGGGTTCCAGGTTTGAATCCTGGTCTGAGTCCCTCTGTGCAGAATTTGCAAGTTCCATCTGTGTCTGCATGGGTTTTCTTCTTCCCACATTAGGTTAATTTGCTGCTCTGTGAGTGTGAGTGTGTGCATGTTTTATTTATTTATTTAATTTTAATTACTGTATACCTGGCACTTACTGCTTATTGCACTTCTGGTGAGATGCCAAACTGCGTTTCGTTGCATTGTACTTGTACACGTGTAATGACAATAAAGTTGAATCTAATCTAATCTAATCTAATGTGTGGTTGTCTGTCTTTGTGTATCGGCCCTGCGACTGGCTGGTGACGAGTCCAGGGTGAACCCCGCCTCTGGCCCGTAGTCAGCTGGGATAGGCTCCGGCACCATCACAGACCTGGATCTTTTTAAATCCAGGCTCAAAGCTTATTTATTCAGACTGGCTTTTAACACCTAGCAGGGACACTTATTGTATCTTGTGAAATTTTATTGTCTGTTAACTGTTTTATTGTTTTATTTTGATTCTACTGGAAAGCACTTTGGTCACTTTTGCGTTGTAAAGGCTCCACAAATAAATGTTGTTGTGGTAGTAAAGCTGATTCTGATTCTTCTGATCCGATTCTGGGGTGTGCGTGTGTGTGTTTTCGTACCAGGAAGCAGTTTCCTGGCGGCGCCCTCGGCCATCCTCAGGAGTGGTCCTGAACAGGGCCAACCTGGCTCCAACTCCATTCCCGCCCTACCTGCCAACAGGTGAGCAGACAGCAGCCCCCCCACCACTACACACACACAGAGTACATTTTAATTATTAAAGAGAAAACTCCAATGGGACACAGAACACTGGCCCATCATTCATTCATCCACTTGGTTCTGTACCTCGGATGTTGGTTTCGAACACAGAGGCGTTGACGTCAGTGTCAAAGTCTACAGTGTCCTGGAGGAGCGATGCCACTCGCTGGAACTCTGTGTGGTTTCCCAAAACCTTTAAAACGACATTTTGAAAACATTCCCTTCATTACAACAACACAAATTCTGTCACTCTTCATAACACCTGAACGCAGCTTCAGACGTTCAGATGTCAACACAGGTGGTTCGTATTAAAGTGAAATAATTCAGACTCATTTTATAATTTTTCTGCATAAGTTAATTGTAAAAGTGTTGTACAGATCTTACCAGCAGAGTATCGAGAGCATCGATCAGTGTGAGTGAGAAACTGTTGGGAGATAAGACAGAACTTTATCAATCCTGAAGGAAAGTCTTGCGCCAGAGGTTGCCTAAAAGAGCACATTACAGAACACTATTTACAACTTCAAGACAAATTAAATTACGAAACAAATTGCTAAGACACCATTGCATGTCCTGGGTCAGGGCCACGCACTGATTCTAATGTGTACGTAAAACCAGTGCCTAACGCAACAACAGCATTTACACAAAAGAACAAGTCACAAAGATAGAGTGACAGGTAGTAGTGCACATGATATTGTGGAATCATTGATGGAGGGTGTTTATTATTGGCTCCTTACACAAAACCAAAAGAACTTACAATACATCAAAAAAGTTAAAGAGGAAAAAATAAAGAGTTGAAACAACACGATTAAAAATAGAGAAACAAACAATATAAAGGGGAAGAAGAGGATATAATACATGAAATATATAATAATATGGTAACTTTACCTGCCCCAGGTGTCTTGCCCATCGCACGTGAGTGGGCGGAGCTCGTCGAAGGGGAAGGCGTTGTCAAGGTAACTGTTGTAGGCGTGGTAGAACATGGATTTGATGCGCTGTCTAAAGAACGGAACAGTTTAAGGAGAGGACGGTTTGAGTTGCCTTTTTATTTCACATCTGACCCGTTTCAATAAGGAAGTCCACAAACTCTGAGTTTCCGGTTTCAGAACACCTGACTCTGAATTAGTCCAGTCAACTCTGAGTAGGTTGATCCTGAGTTAAGCGTGTGCAACACGACTATAATGACTATCTGCTTCAATGTTCTTTTTTCCTCTGTGTGAGTTGATTTCTAGGGCACAGAACCGACTTTTGCGTGTTCAACCAAAAGTCGAATTTATTTTTTCGCGCTCAAAATTTCCCTGTGCGCGCTCAGAATTGTGGCACGAATATAATTCCATAGGCTTGTGGCGGTAATAACATCTGACTTTTGTCATTTTTCAAGCATCTGTCAAGTAACAATTCACACCCATGATTTTACTGGACAAAATCTGTAACCAATTAAAAACTACACGCACTGCAAATCCGATGAAGCAACATGCGCAGCTGGTTGTTTTTTAAGTGAGAAAATGTTGATTTCTTTTTGATCGACTACATTTCCGTCAATAGCTCGTTAGATGCCACATATTTAAACAGCTGACTGATTATCAGAGCAGTTCAGATCTGGAACTTGGTGGTGTTTAGTACAAGTCAACCCTGCGTTAAAATAGACTTGAAAAGTTCACCATGAATATTGTGTTGAAAGCCCCTTTTCATGTGTGTGTTACCAAGTTGGACTTGTTGAGCTTTACAGCGGAGCTGCCACGATTGGTCGATTGTGACCAAGTTACTTTCCGAAGTTTGTGACAAGCTGAATGAAGTGTTTCTTCATGTATTCATACGAATACTTCTTCCACACCTGGAGCTCATTTCACTGTGATTCTATCCCGATGTGTTTTCTCGGTTACCTGATAGCAGCCATCTCCTCCCCAGTGAACTGACGAGCCGCCGCATCGTTCATCAGCCAAACAAACACCGTCATGTACACGGGAGCGCGCATGGAGAGGCACGAGGAGAGGCGAGACACAGGTACAGGTGTACTCTGACACAAAAAATACAACAAAACCTAAAGAACTGAAAGACATGTAGGAGAACAGGTATATTTATGGCAGTTGTGCAGCTGTCAGGAAGTGAAGAGTGTACGCATGCGCCTGCCGTTGGCGCTGACGAGCAAAGCGTCATAGAAGTTAACCCGAGCTGTGTTCAAGAACACATCTCTTGGAGCTACACTACAGTCCTCAAAATGCACGGAACAAACGGGGGAACATGCTGGTTTGTATGTCGACTTTCATTCAGTAGCTGCTGTTTTCATCTCGAAAGAGTTTGAACTTTTCGCTTGTAAACCGTTTTTTAAGTAATCTTTTGGTGCTGCGCTCAACCACAAGCCGTTCATAAACGTGCGTTTTGGCAACATTTTTGTAAATGTGTATTATTTTGAAATTGAGACAACAAAAACGGTCACTTTGGTGAGAAAATGCTTACTGTAGGTTTTATGTTAATTCTGTGCACAGTGAAACAGGAAACAGACTAGTGTGATGACTGCTCTCAACTTGTGTGTTGGGTGGATGTTGTTGTCTTCCAAGGGGCGGTACCAAACTTAACTCAAAGGGATTCAGTTTATTTGCACAAAGCGGCTGTGCTGTGTTTGAGAAAAAACTCAAGACTAAATTAAAACTAATAACCAAATGAGGATAAAAGGACTTGCCAAAGGGGAAAACACAAACTATTAAGAAGTAATATCTGCTATTTTCCCTATTAAGATTTTATTTGTTAATTAATACATGTATTTCTTTGGTTTTACCTTTCAGTTTTATTTTCATGGTACATCTGAGTTGGTAAATTTGAGTCAGTTGTAATTAATGTGGGTTCATGTCAAACTTCCATTAACACCTCCACTTGGGTCCCAGCAGGAGCTCTACGCCCTGAAGAGACTCTTCTCCTGCCCTCCCTCTTTCCTGCCCTGCAAAACAAAAAGTCATAACTGAACTTTGTGAATTCTGTTATTTTGCAGTAGTATGCAGACGAGTCTAAAACTATGCCAACAAGAGAGTTAAGGTACACTTTTATAATTTGGTTTATTTTTCAGGTCTTCTGTTCAGGACAATTTTCTGGTAAACTTTCCCTTTTCCATTACCTCCACCTGTGCTCCACTGATCTGATCTCAGCACCACACGCAAACTTGATAATGACTTAGAAACTCCTGCTTTTTTTGGGCTTTTCAGTCAAAATTAGCCCTCTGAATTAAATGTGAGGGTGCGCTACAGCTTGCAACCCAGCAGTCTACCCAGTGTGTGTCCTAGATCGTGAATACCTACAAATAATTAGAAACAGTGTTAGTCTCTCAGCCTAAGTTCAATGCAAACACAGAGTCAGTTGCTAGAGAAGGGAACAACAGAGAATCCACTTGATGCGGAAGCTGGAGTCTTTAATGTTTCTAAAATTATTTTATGTAACCTTTATCATTCTTTTGTTGAGAGCCGTCTAACATTATATACATATATATATATACACACACACATGTATATGTATATATACATACATACACATATAGGCGACATCAACCTTCTTGTTTACATTCCTCCGTTTCATTTAACCCATATATGTACAAAACATTGTGACCATCTAAATTAGCCACTTAAAATACAAATCAAAACCCAGTCAAGCTGTACATCAAGCAACATCCCTGGGTGTTACTTAGAGGACCAGACATGATCAGTTTGCGTTTGAACGCCTGGTCAAGTGTGGCTTTACAATGCTCTTGTCAACAGTTCTGTGTGTTCTTAAGGTAATTAATCAATTCATGGGACGAAGCAGCATGTTCCCATATGACTTCACCACATTACAAGGCCACAAATAGAGCAAAGACGACAGCTCTCAGCATGTGACATCAGCAGCTTCCTGCATGAGAAGCTCTGCAGTATTACAGATATCTGGATGACATCAGCTCTGCATGGCTTCATTCCAAAGAGGTTTTGGACCGATTCTGAAACTACGGCCCATCTGTCAGATCTCCAGGAGATTTCTTCAAGAGACAAGCACTCGTCTCTTGAAGAAAGAGACGAGTCCTGTGGGATTTCACCCATCAGCTTTAACCACCAGATGGCGCTGTCGCTCTCTGCTTAGGAGAACCTTCGACAGTGCTGCTCTTTGTGACTACTAATTTAAAAACCAATATCACAGGAGGAAGTGAAATCTTAGCAGACCACAGGAGCATTGCAGCTTTCAGAACAGACAGAAACGTACGAGATCACCTGCTCAAAGCCACAGTCGAACCGCTACTGACCCCAAAGGTTTTGGTTAAACTTACGTAGATGTCATATTTAAAAACAGAGAATATTTTGTTCAAGTACGTCAAAATTGTACTTACTTGAGTATTTCAACGTTCTGCTGTTTTGTACTTGTGGTCCACTACGTTTTGGATGTATGTTTGGTCCTTTGTGCTCACTTTACTGATAATTGGTCGAGCCCCATGTTTTTCTAGATGGACGACAATCAGGTCAACCCACCGCCCTACAGAACAATCTGAGACAGAATAAAACCCAGAGGACAACATGAGCCTAAATAATAAGAAGGCCTGTCTCAGTGAAGGACGCTGATGGCCAGGGACCAAGATCCTCTCAACCTCCAGAAGCTTTCAGGAAACGAGGCTTTGGTCTGTAACCACACTGAGACCTCGGTAGTAACCCTGCATTGAGCTGCTCCTCAGACGGATTTTAAACCAACAGCACGGGTCAAACATCACTCGGCTGCTGGAGAATCTACACAGAAACATGTACATGAACTGGACCGACTCCTCCTGACTCACAACATGCATTCACCAGGGCTGGGGAGGCAGCTTCTCAGCTGATCCACTTTACAGTGACACCCTAACGTCTACGACTGGACTTGGTTTTACATCGTAATCTGTGCAGCATCTACATCTACAAATGTTTATGAAGCTTTCCCGGTCTGACATTGACTCCACTTTTTTTCCTCTTATTATCTCAGATATTATTTCATTGTTCACCTAAAATAAATGCTGGCACTGAATTTTCCCATCTAATCATATTCTAGTGGACCTGCTGGACATGTCCTGTAGATGGTGTCCTGCAGTCAGACAGCAGTCAGTCTGTCAGGTCACTTCTCCTGTCAGTGCTGTGGTCAGGGGCTCTGGGCTTTACAACAAAGCTTGATTTGGTGCTGTGATTTTCTGATGTTTTTCATACGGAACCACAATCCGATGGTTTGCTCGACTGCAAATGTTCAGCTGTTTCAGAGATCTGTTGAGCTTCATTGGATGAGACGTCATATTAAGAGGCCAGACAGATTGTTGGGGAGTTTGCATCTGTTTATTGATTGTGCTGAAATTTCATCAGAACTGTCAATAGATTTGCCAGCAGTGATGTCATACTGCTGGAAGTGACATCATCAGTGGGGATCCTGATGGCACGTGTGTCAGCACCTGGTGGGGATCTTCACAGGTGCCTGGCACAGAAAGAGGAGGCCTTCCCATCACAGTCGCTATGGCTGCCATCATCTCTCCCTGTGGACAGAAACAATAACGGCACGTCAGAGGTCTCCGCTACCCAGTTTTCACGCTCACATCGTTTGTCTTTCCTCACTTCAGTGAGTCCCACTTTATTTCTAAAGCCTTCTGCAAAACTGTTGTTAGAAAATGCTTCACAGCTGCAACAAAGATATGAAATAAGCAACAAGAATCCAATGTAGAAGTCAAATGATTTCTGTTGAAGTGCAGTCACAAAGCAGCAGGATGGAGCAACAATTCAGAGGAGAACCAACCTGTAGATGTGTCGTATGCCTGTGAAGATAAAGAAAAGATCTTTACTGAACCCCACTCAGCTTGGATCTGCCTTTATTTGTAACTTTACACTTGAATTAAAAAAGGTGTTTTGTTCAAAGATCTGTTTTAACATGAATCATTTAGTGTGCAGATTACTTACATGTGCTCCCATCAGTATTCCCCAGTGCAGAGGGGGAGGCCATACATCCAGGCCTGTGTAAAGACACACAGTGTTTCAAAATTGGTTTAAGTTTACGATCAAAAGTAAAGGAGTTTTTCAAATGAATAATTCATTGTGCACATTACTTACACCTGGTTCAAGCGACATTCCACAGGCCGTAGCCGTGAAGAGAGGAATCCCCATACTAAGACCCATCTGTGCAAAGACTCAGTGTTTAAATGTGAACTTAAATGACAACATTAACACAACAGTTTCTAAACTGCTCTTTTGGTGATGTACAAGGATAGAATGAAAACATGTTTTGCACAAACAAGGCCTTGAAAAGAATTACACATGAAAAGAGGATTTTCTCTTGACGTGAACGCCAAATGTAATAAAGATCAGAAATGTTTTGTGTAGAATCTAAACAGCTGATGCCATGATGAAAGGTAAGAATGAGAGACGTACCTTGTTGTGACGATCAGGTGAGTTTGCACTTGCAGCAGTAGCAGGTAGCAGAGTGTCTTTGAGAGGGAAATCCAGTGCTTATATACCTTATCTTCACCTCCCTTTGCTTTGATCACAGGGACGGGCTTCATTATTATATTGAACAAACATTATCTCTTGGCTCTGATGTGCTTTCATCAAACAGTGTTTTTAAACTCTGTGGACTCTGTGGGTGGATCTTACCCTGTGGGCTGTTTTCAGCAGCTTGTGGTTAAACGTCTCAGTCTCAGTGTCAAACGATGACTTTGAGGACACGAAGCTCCCATCAGTGAGCTGCAGACATTTCGGCCGTCAAATCAATCAATGTTTGATCTTGTAATCGCGTAGCAACACTCATGGCCCTGCCTCACTTTCCCCTCTTCTAAAGGCTGCTTCACCAAACTCCCTTCAGAAATCAAACAGTTTTATCCTCCCTTCCTGCAGTCCTGCAGCTGCTATAGAGGAGCAAGACCTGCTGCTTCTCATGTGTTATATTATCACATGTGGTATGTAAGTCATCAGATCGTCTGGTCTTCATCTGTACCGTCTGACTTAATTACCATTTTTCACGTCCACAGCTTTGTTTAAATCCACTGAGGAAACAGTAGCTTCAGTTCCATCCAAAGATAAGCACAGCAAGCAGTATGGAGAACAGGTTTTGTAGTGATATGCTGCCTCCATTACTTTTGGAGCTGCCTTTGAATTGTGGCCATAATTTACAAGTTGCTGCCGTGTTGGACAACTTAGTGGAGAACAGAGACGTAGGCCTGGCCCTCGCTCTCTGCAGGAGTGGCTGTTTGACTTCAACACACCCTGGATGTCTTTTCATCATCTGGCTTCACAGGCTCAACAAGCACAGTCGCATGAAGGAGGTTAACAGCTCCATAAGTCAACTCGATGTAGCCGTGAGCGTGTTCACATGACTGAGGAGGTGTTCCATCTGCAAACATGGGCAGGTCTGCTGGCAGCAGGGCGGCATATTTTACACTCCAAGAGCAAACTGGAAGATGAGACAAACATGAAGAAGTTCAATACAAAATCCACACTAAAAGCAGCTCAGTTCAAGCTGCCAAATGCAGGAAGGACAGCCGGCAAAGCAGTCGCAGACCGTGTGAAAGTGTGAGCTGCAGGCTCGTAACATCACTGCCCCACCACGAGGGCACGAGCAGAGCCGACTGTCATTACATTTGTGTATTTCGTGACATGAATGTGCTGCTTTGATGTATTCTTGTGACCACTCTGTGATCACACACGTGGTAACAAGTACTGCGATACTCCTGTCATGTGTAAACAGCTGAACTGGGATCAGAACAGGATGAAAGAAAAGGCATCAGACTGGAGACTTCATTCAGGCCTGCCTAACACTGTATTCTCACCTTAGAACATTCAGTCAAATCTCCAGCTAAAATTACCAGCTAAAATGATGGACGAACGTGTACTGAAACATGTGCATAAAGAGTTAAAGATGCTGAGTGTTGCAGAGGAGAGCTGAAGGAATGTCCTGAGTTGAGATGAGAGGATCAGCACATTCGGGAAGATGGTGATGACAGCAGCATCAGTACAGGAGACACGTGAGGGAGATCATACATGACTAAACTGCTGGAGCATCTACATCAAACATGTAAACATGTATGACTCACAGTGTGCATTAACCTGAGCCCATTAACCTGTTTAGGAAGCATAACAACAAGGCTAACGTTAGCTACACAGATCGGCGCGTGGAGCTTTTTCGTCCCGGACAATTTTGTGGCTATAAGCTATATATATAAGCTCTCAAGCTATAAGCTGCATGTTGACATGAAGACAGAGTGTAGAAGAGCTTAAGTTGGGCCAACTGGACTTCAGGTTAAAAGTGAAGACGTGTCTCATTCAAAAGACTTCTTCAGTTCTGATGAAGTGGTCGGGAGTCCCAGGTATTAAAGCTCGATGGTAGACCCGCCCAGCCAGCATGTAACTGCAAGGAGGTTGAATGGGTCGTTGTCGCACTCAGCCATCATGAGACTCGTTCCAGTCTCGTGTGTCCACTTGTGAGTGACCGGCCCGCACCCCCATAGCCATGGTGTGGCTCGTCAAATGGGTCGTCAACCCACCCTTTCATCGCTTCTAAGGGTCACGTGGTTCCCGGGGAGAATGAGGTGTAAGACTCCTGGGGACGGATCTCAAGGCTGCACTGTAGGTGCTCGATAGGTGGTGGTGCAGACCACCACCCCTGCTGAGGGAAGGTTGTTCACGGTGTCCATAGGTGGCTTCCTTCACCCCTGTCTCAAACCTTCTGTCTTCCCTGTCCAAGATGTGATGTGTTGTTGTCCTGAAATGATTGTCCCTTCTCCTTAAGACGTAGATGGACTGCAGAATCCTGGCCAGTTGGGTTGGCCCTCCTGTGTGGTTACAGACAAGTCGGTCTTTGTGAGTCTTTGGTGAGCTACGACTTCTGGAGCTGAAGGTTCACTTGACGTCAGCTTTCTGCATGGTTCAACTCCAATAAGTCATGCAGGTGAAGGTAAGACAACGGTGCGAGACACACATGAAGTGCGCTGAAGGGAGCCTTTTGACCAACTTTAAGGAAAACTTCAGCACATTCAGGGTCTGTTGATGTCTGTGTCCGTCCACAGATTGGACCGAAACTTCAGTACTGAAAAACATGTGAAATGTTCCCAGGGTGGATCCAGTGAACACAGCCTGGGAGAAGAAAGTGGCAGACATCTCCTCCTTTAAACAACCTCTCGTGAGTGTTTACTCAAGATGATTCTGTTTGACTTCAACCTTCCCAGCTGCCAACGGGTAGAGGACGATCCTGAGGTAAGTACTGATAGAAGCAAACACTCAGTCCAGCAGCAACATGGTCCTTACGAGCCCAACTGCAAAGTCTGACGGGACGCTGTGTTAAACATCATTCATTTGCTGTGTACGACGTCTCGTTGCAGTCCTTGACTGTAATCTCATAGAACAGAACAGAATAGTGTTTACTGTCACTGTACATGGTACAACGAAATTGACCATTCAAACCATACACCACAAAAAAAAATCATTTCAACAACAAATAGCGGAAAACAAAAGCAGAAACATCACAGGACATCTCTGGCAACAAGAGGAAATATATACCGAAAACTGTAAACAAATAGTGCAATATGAAATGGCATGTACATACATGTGAACAGTAGTGCAGTATGAAATGAAAATATATATACATAATGAATATTCTGGATAAATTAAAGCTATAGACATAGTAAGGCTCTGTAAACATCGTCATGAGTGTTGCTACGCGATTACAAGATCAAACATTGATTGATTTGACGGCCAAAATGTCTGCAGCTCACTGATGGGAGCTTCGTGTCCTCAAAGTCATCGTTTGACACTGAGACTGAGACGTTTAACCACAAGCTGCTGAAAACAGCCCACAGGGTAAGATCCACCCACAGAGTCCACAGAGTTTAAAAACACTGTTTGATGAAAGCACATCAGAGCCAAGAGATAATGTTTGTTCAATATAATAATGAAGCCCGTCCCTGTGATCAAAGCAAAGGGAGGTGAAGATAAGGTATATAAGCACTGGATTTCCCTCTCAAAGACACTCTGCTACCTGCTACTGCTGCAAGTGCAAACTCACCTGATCGTCACAACAAGGTACGTCTCTCATTCTTACCTTTCATCATGGCATCAGCTGTTTAGATTCTACACAAAACATTTCTGATCTTTATTACATTTGGCGTTCACGTCAAGAGAAAATCCTCTTTTCATGTGTAATTCTTTTCAAGGCCTTGTTTGTGCAAAACATGTTTTCATTCTATCCTTGTACATCACCAAAAGAGCAGTTTAGAAACTGTTGTGTTAATGTTGTCATTTAAGTTCACATTTAAACACTGAGTCTTTGCACAGATGGGTTTTAGTATGGGGATTCCTCTCTTCACGGCTACGGCCTGTGGAATGTCGCTTGAACCAGGTGTAAGTAATGTGCACAATGAATTATTCATTTGAAAAACTCCTTTACTTTTGATCGTAAACTTAAACCAATTTTGAAACACTGTGTGTCTTTACACAGGCCTGGATGTATGGCCTCCCCCTCTGCACTGGGGAATACTGATGGGAGCACATGTAAGTAATCTGCACACTAAATGATTCATGTTAAAACAGATCTTTGGTGTTGAACAAAACACCTTTTTTAATTCAAGTGTAAAGTTACAAATAAAGGCAGATCCAAGCTGAGTGGGGTTCAGTAAAGATCTTTTCTTTATCTTCACAGGCATACGACACATCTACAGGTTGGTTCTCCTCTGAATTGTTGCTCCATCCTGCTGCTTTGTGACTGCACTTCAACAGAAATCATTTGACTTCTACGTTGGATTCTTGTTGCT
Organism: Scatophagus argus; assembly: GCF_020382885.2. NCBI lineage: Eukaryota > Metazoa > Chordata > Actinopteri > Scatophagidae > Scatophagus > Scatophagus argus. The sequence continues at coordinate 1,745,436 of NC_058500.1, forward strand.
TATTTCATATCTTTGTTGCAGCTGTGAAGCATTTTCTAACAACAGTTTTGCAGAAGGCTTTAGAAATAAAGTGGGACTTACTGAAGTGAGGAAAGACAAACGATGTGAGCGTGAAAACTGGGTAGCGGAGACCTCTGACGTGCCGTTATTGTTTCTGTCCACAGGGAGAGATGATGGCAGCCATAGCGACTGTGATGGGAAGGCCTCCTCTTTCTGTGCCAGGCACCTGTGAAGATCCCCACCAGGTGCTGACACACGTGCCATCAGGATCCCCACTGATGATGTCACTTCCAGCAGTATGACATCACTGCTGGCAAATCTATTGACAGTTCTGATGAAATTTCAGCACAATCAATAAACAGATGCAAACTCCCCAATAATCTGTCTGGCCTCTTAATGTGACGTCTCGTCCATATGAAAAACATCAGAAAATCACACACATCACAGCACCAAATCAAGCTTTGTTGTAAAGCGTTTATTTTAGGTGAACATGAAACTGGGGTTAATATCTAAGATAATCAGAGAAAAAAAGTGTAGTCAGTGTCAGACCGGGAAAGCTTGTCGATGTAGACGCTGCACAGATTACAATGTAAAACCAAGTCCAGTCGTAGAATTCAATTCATTTCAATTGAGTTTTATTTATATAGCACCTTATACAATCAAAACTGTCTCCAGGTGCTTTACAGAGACCCAGAGCCTGAACCCACGAGCAAGCAGACAGCGGCAAGGAAAAAGTCCCTTTTAACAGGAAGAAACCCTGAGCAGGACCCGACTCACGAGGGAGAACCATCCTGCTGATAGTCGACTGGGTGAAGGAGGAGAAGAAGAGGTAGACGGGACAGAGAGGATGAAAGAGAGGGAGAGAGAGAAACACATGCAGTAAACATCATACATTACAAAGGACAAACATGACAGGTTGTTATAATTGGAATTCTGAAGACTATGTATTGTATGTATTTGTTTTTTAGCTGATATGTTGTTTAAGTTAGTTATAATATCACTACATAGAAGAACAACATGGGCAGATGTTGACAGTAGACACTGGGTTTGTCAGAGGATGCAGTTCAACATGTAGACCTGGATGGAGAGAGACCTGCAGAAAGATATAAAATAGTGAATTATATGTATTATATGTAGACTTTAAGGTGTCACTGTAAAGTGGATCAGCTGAGAAGCTGCCTCCCCAGCCCTGGTGAATGCATGTTGTGAGTCAGGAGGAGTCGGTCCAGTTCATGTACATGTTTCTGTGTAGATTCTCCAGCAGCCGAGTGATGTTTGACCCGTGCTGTTGGTTTAAAATCCGTCTGAGGAGCAGCTCAATGCAGGGTTACTACCGAGGTCTCAGTGTGGTTACAGACCAAAGCCTCGTTTCCTGAAAGCTTCTGGAGGTTGAGAGGATCTTGGTCCCTGGCCATCAGCGTCCTTCACTGAGACAGGCCTTCTTATTATTTAGACTCATGTTGTCCTCTGGGTTTTATTCCGTCTCGGATTGTTCTGTAGGGCGGTGGGTTGACCTGACTGTCGTCCATCTAGAAAAACATGAGGCTCGACCAATTATCAGTAAAGTGAGCACAAAGGACCAAATATACATCCAGAACGTAGTGGACCACAAGTACAAAACAGCAGAACGTTGAAATACTCAAGTAAGTACAATTTTGACGTACTTGAACAAAATATTCTCTGTTTTTAAATATGACATCTACGTAAGTTTAATGAAAACCTTTGGGGTCAGTCGCGGTTCGACTGTGGCTTTGAGCAGGTGATCTCGTACGTTTCTGTCTGTTCTGAAAGCTGCAATGCTCCTGTGGTCTGCTAAGATTTCCCTTCCTCCTGTGATATTGGTTTTTAAATTAGTAGTCACAAAGAGCAGCACTGTTGAAGGTTCTCCTAAGCAGAGAGCGACAGCGCCATCTGGTGGTTAAAGCTGATGGGTGAAATCCCACAGGACTCGTCTCTTTCTTCAAGAGACGAGTGCTTGTCTCTTGAAGAAATCTCCTGGAGATCTGACAGATGGGCCGTAGTTTCAGAATCGGTCAAAAACCTCTTTGGAATGAAGCCATGCAGAGCTGATGTCATCCAGATATCTGTAATACTGCAGAGCTTCTCATGCAGGAAGCTGCTGATGTCACATGCTGAGAGCTGTCGTCTTTGCTCCGATTGAATGTATTTGCTTCCGTTGTTTATTTATCACGCTGCTGCTTTAAGTGCTTGATCCATTTGATTCTAACGAGTGTAAAACCATTTCAAGAGGAAAATTCAGCCAAGAGGCAGGCACAGGAGAATGAAGACCAGCAGATTAAGACATCAAACCCTTTGGTTGTGCACCAGTGAGGAGCAGGGATGTGCTCAACCAGACCAGTCGTTTAAACGTTTCTCACATTATAAGTCAACGTCAGAAATACAAGACAACAATTAAACAAATTCTTTTCATTCTGTTATAGTCAGACGTTAAATAGGTTGAGTATGTGTCTATAAGGTTCATTTCACATCCTGTTTTATTTGATTTTCACATCATCCACAAATCAGGTTTGTATTTGGCGACACATTAGCTTCAGAATATGTTCCGGTATTTTATTTAGATTTGACTCAAAATGTCTTTTGTTGGGTGGTTAAAGCAGCTCGTGTTGTTCGTTGCTGATTGTTGACGCCGTGTTTGTTGTCATTGTGGTGCAGCCAAGGTGCCGTTTCCTCTCACTCTGAGGTTCAAGCCGATGTTACAGAGAGGAATAGACCTGCTGTCTCTGGACGCCTCCTGGTACGAACCGACACTGAACACAACACACTCGGTGAGTTTGGCATCCTGGTACTTCCTCAATGTGTTTGGACTGAGGAGCATGTACAGCCTCATACTGGGACAGGACAACGGTGAGTCTGCCTGCTCCGGCTGACACTTTGAGAAGTCATAGAGAGAAAGCAGTTTTCCACAACATACGATGTTCCACACACAGAGCAGTGAATCTGCTGGGCTTTTATGTGAAAGACCAACACAAAACGGCACACAATTTATTTTACAAATAAAAAGCTGAAAAGTTTGGCATGTAAAAGTATTCAGTCCCCTTTTCCCTGAGTGCAACCAACTGCCATCAGAAGTTGCCTGATTATTGCTGAATGATCGAATGTTGACCTAATGATTGAATAGAGTGCACCTGTGTGTGATCTAATCTCAGTATAAATCCAGGTATTCTGTGAAGGCCGCAGAAGTTTGTTCAGAGAATGTTGGGGAGCAAACAGCAGTCCAAGGATCACACCAGACAGGTCAGGGATAAAGTTGTGGAGAAGTTTAAAGCAGGGTTAGGTTATAGAAAGATTTCCTTTGAACATCAATCCTTCATCTGGAAATGGAAAGAGTATGGCACAACTACACACACCTACCAAGACATGGCCGTCCACCTAAACTTGCAGGCCGAACAAGCAGAGCGCTGATCAGAGATGCAGCCAGGAGGGCCACGGTAACTCTGGAGGAACTGCAGAGACCCACGCCTCAGGTGGGGGACTTTGTCCACAGGACAACTATTAGTCGTGCACTACACAAATCTGGCCTTTATGGAAGAATGGCAAGAAGAAAGCCATAAGAAGTCCCGTTTGCAGTTTGTCAGAAGCCACGTGGGGGACACAGCAAACATGGAAGAAGGTGCTCTGTTCGGATGAGACCAAAACTGAACTTGTTGGCCTAAAAGCAAAAGCTGTGTGTGGCGGAAAAGCTAACACTGCACATCACTCTGAACACACCATCCCACTGTCAAACATGGTGGTGGCAGCATCATGCTGTGGGGGTGCTTTTCTTCAGCAGGGACAGGGAAGCTGGTCACAGTTGATGGGAAGATGGATGGAGCCCTAAACAGGGCAATCTTGGAAGAAAACCTGTTGGCGTCTGCAAAAGACTTGAGGTTCACCTTCCAGCAGGACAACGACCCTGAACATAAACCCAGAGCTACAATGGAACGCTTTAAAACAAAATGTGTTGGAATGGCCCAATCAAAGTCCAGACCAAAATCCGAACGAGAATCTGTGGCAACATCTGAAAACTGCTGTTCACAAATGCTGCCCATCTAATCTGACTGAGCCTGAGCTGTTTTGCAAAGAAGAATGGACAAAAACGTCAATCTGTAGATGTGTAGAGCTGGTAGAGACAAAACCCAAAAGACCTGCAGCTGCAATTGCAGCGAAAGGCAGTTCCACAAAGTATTCACTCGGGGGCTGAATACTTTTGCACGCCACACTTTTCAGTTTTTTATTGGTAAAATAATTTGGAAATCATGTTTAATTTTCCTTCTACTTCACAATTGTGTGCCGCTTTGTGTTGGTCTTTCACATAAAATGCCAATAAAATTTGTTGATGTTTGTGGTTGTAGCGTGACAAAATGTGGAAAGGCTCCAGGGGTTTGAATACTTTTGCAAGCCACTTTAAATGAAACAGGCCACCAGAAGAGCTAAAAAACTAAATCCTGAACGTATTTTCAACACAAAAGAAACTCTTGGCTTTCCCCTGGAGAATTTTGTCATGTTGAGGACAACGTCACTTTGTCCTGACCGATCGGCAACATTTACCGAACCATAATGTGAACGTTTGTTCGATTGGACTGATTAAATGTGTTGACTCACAGCTGCTGACCAGTCACGGCTCATGCAGGAACAGATGGCAGGTGCTGCCATGACGATGCCCCCTGACCCCAACAAGGCTTTTAAGGTGAGACGTAACAAAGTTGATGTCCAAAAGTAAAGTGCAACACAGAAACTGATCCTGCTGGACATTTCGACTTGACTGACTTGTTTTCAATGCTGGGACTCACACTTCCTGTTTGTTTGTTTCTTTGTGTCAGAGTGAGTGGGAGGCGCTGGAGATCGTGGAACATAAGTGGGCGCTGGAGAACGTGGAGGAGGAGCTGATGTCCAGAGACCTCAACTTTGGAAACTTCTTTAGTCAGGACATCAAGTCCCCCATGTTGTAGGAGGACGAGGACCCACGAGCTCTGGAGCTCCTGCGTCCGGTTGGCAAACTTGGGATGTGCAGGTTCTGTGATAGCTCTAAAGGCTCTGGAACACACAGACTCTCTAAACAAATAAAACAATTCAGTCACCCTCCGGCTTTTCATGAGCCCCCAAAGGCCATTTGTGTTAAACAAAAGTTAAAGTTGTTCAAATTTTCTTTATGTAACACAGTCCATACCACTGTGAACAGTGCAGTGTTTCAAAAAGGCAGCACCTTCGTGTTTGTGACATTAATATCCTTACTGTCAGATGTACAATGATGATTCACAGCTCACGGGATTGTTAACAACAAACAAGAGAAACCATCCAAGTCCACCTACTAGCTCGTTCCAGAGCTTTCCACCAAGTCTCGTGGTCTTCATCAGCAAACAGAAGTTACCAGCTCAACAGGCTTGAGGGTCAAATGAATATTTGGAGTTTTTGTGTATTCACTATTCCACAAGACAGAAACACAAAGTTCCTAAATGTTCCAGAACGTCATTAAGAAATTAAGAAATTAAGATCAACTTTATTGATCGCGCAGTGGGGAAATTCACCTGTTGTGGCAGCTCACATCTCAGCCAACCAGCAGATTCTGCACCACACGAATCCTCTGAGGAAGAAGAAATCAGAGGAGGAAGGAGTGAAGGCGGTGGGGATTTTTAAAGGACAGCAGGTGCTCATGTTTGGGAGGACAGATGCTTTGCATGAACTTTTCTACACCGTGGTCGTCCAGAGCAACCTGACTGCAACACTTAAATAAAGGTGTCATGACAACTCAGTGGACTCTCGTCTGTGTCCACAGCACATCCCGAGTCCAGCTGCTGATGGTTCTGAACGGGTCCCGTTTGTTCTACGTGCATCACATTCAGAATTTACTCCAGACTGGAAGCTTTCATTCCACTTAGCATTAGCATAACGAGCTGAGTCACGCTATCTTTAAGGGACAGTTCACATAATACTGAGGGAAAGACAAGTTGTTTCGTTCTCAGTCCAGAACATTTCTGGAGCATCTCCATAAGGCCTGAGATCCCACACTGCTTCAAAAGACATCATTTCCACCTTTTTGTTTTTTGTTTTGTTGAGGCAAAATCTTCACAGCCGCATCGAAGCTAAAGACGTTAGCATGTGGCCCCTCCGAAGGCAATGCTCGACGAGAACAACAAGATCTCTGCATGCCTCAGTGTTTAGCTGCTACCTGGAAGCTTGTGTCACATGTCGGCGAGAAACAATCCCATAAATTCAAAATAAAAGAAACAAAAGGCTTCGGGCAGAAATACAAAAAACTTTTTCGACGCAGCAAACCGGGGAAACACGTGTTTGTCCGTAATCATAATTGTGCTTTAAAGCTTTGGTCGATCTGTTGTCAGACCGACATGAAGACGGATGACTAAACTGCATCTGGTACGACAGAAGATTTCAGAGCAAGCGGTTTAAGAAGACATTCGTCTCAGCGTGGTAATAATCATCCTTTTATTCATATCAAAAGACTGAAAGTACAATAAAATATTTCCATCTGATATAAGACCAAAGAAAGAAATCAGGCCGGAGTTTCCCTCCTGCTACACCCAGGAATGGTGATAATAACAATAATAATAATAATAAGAAATCTGTTCCAATACAAAAATACTGTACACACAGCCGGTTTAGAAATGAGTCAGACACCAGAAAGGAAATTTTGCCTGCGTCTGTCATTCTACCTCAACACAAATATGAAAAATAAGCATCTGAATGTTGTGCACCAGTCGATCATTAGAACCTGTGGTCATGTGACAGCTCAAGTTAATCCATTTCAAATAAATACCAGCAAAAGAGAAACAAAACAAAATATATACAGAGATTTGATCAATATTAAACGATCCGTTTCTGCTACACACACTCCACTGATTACCCATAATCCCCTTCACGCTGCTCCAAATCACAAGACTGTCGTTTATCTTACCGTCCTTAGCTTTTCCGGTCACATCAGTGTTTCCTCAGCTGGACTTTTCATCCAACAAACCGTCCAGATTAACGTGATGCGATGAACCTGCAGTCCTTTGAGCTTCTAACGTTAAGTGTTTGATTATAATCACTTCACCAGTCTTACCAGTTAAAAACAGGACAGGATTAATGAAACTAACATTTTTATTTACAACTTTTATATGCGATTTGAACGATCAATTACAAAACAAAGAGCACTATTTTCTTATTCTGTCTTTAAAGGGACAGTTCACCCCAAAATCAAAACTGCATGTGTCTCAGCTCTACTGCTGTTTATCCACTCAGGCAGTTTTGGTGAGAGCTGCAAAGTTTAGCAGATTCCCACAGACCTTGTTGTGAGCAGTTTCACAGAGGAAATATATTTGTTTGGTTTTTTTTAACATCACCACGCCGAAGAAAATGTGCACCGACTCCTCCATCGCTGTCGAGTGAAGCGGGGTGAACCGTCCCCATCAGTGAAGTAAGAGCAATTTAATATTATTAATTTATTTTAAAATGGCACTGAAAATGAATTAATAAAAAAGGTCTTAACAAAACATGTAAGCAACGCGCCACCCATACAAACCAAACGAGCAGCAACGGCAGCTCTGATTGGCTGCCAACCAGCTGTCGCAGGTTGGACCCAAGTTTGTCTCAAGGAGTGTGAGATGTTTTTAAATCAGAGTGGAAACCACAAGTATTAAAGCAAATAACCTGCAAGGTTGAAAAAAAGTCGAATTTAAAATGTGTTAATTCAGATTCAATTTGATGTATTTCTATATTTCTAAACTGCATACTGCATCCATCCATCCATTTTCTATACCGCTTATCCGTCAGGGTCGCGGGGGGCTGGAGCCTATCCCAGCTGACTACGGGCGAGAGGCGGGGTTCACCCTGGACTGGTCGCCAGCAAAGTAGAGCAGCCAACTGACCTAAAGTGCATGTTTAGGAAAACCCACGCAGGCACAGGGAGAACATGCAAACTCCACATAGAAGGGCCCAGAGCGGGATTCGAACCTGGAACCCTCTTGCTTTGAGGCGACAGTGCTAACCACTGCACCACCGTGCCGCCCGCATACTGCATCAATTACACGGAAATCTAACAAATCACGTTCTGGCGGGTTTTTAATGAATTACTGATTCTAGTTAAACATTGTAAGAGTCCACACACCACCTGACTCGTGTCAGACCAGTAAACAGCAGCTGAACTAATTCACGTGGAAAGAAAATGAAGTCCAGTCCTAAACGGAGCTTCTGGCGCATCAAACTACCTGAGTGTCAAGTGTTCACGTTATCTGTGACCAGGAGACGGCAACGTTAAAGGACAGAAGAAGAGCTGAGGAGGACAAACCGAACGTTCAAGTGTCGTCACAAAATCAGGACAAACTGATAAAAAGAGGAGAAAAGGCCTGTTTGTTCTGACGAAGAAAACAAATCACCATCAAGCAGAACCAAACCTCAGGGGTTCGTTTAGTCCGTTTCCATGGTGACGCAGGAAGCAGCGCCCAGCTCCACATCGTCATCTCTACAGGAAGTGATGTTGTTGGTGGGGCTTGTGTCGGGGGCTGGCAGAGTGGGTCTTCCGATCTTATCTTGTCGATGGTAGAACAAGACGTAGGCAGCGTTGGTCTGAATGAAGGAAGACAGAAGGATGATGAAGCATCTCAGCACATCAAACTGCACATTCATTCAGCTCAGACGTGTGGAAGCGACACAGAAATAATGTGAATATGTTTGTCTCAGTCTGCTGCTCTGAAACCAGAAGAAACAAATCAGCTAGTCAAACTTCAGGCGTGTCTTAAAGACATAAAAACCTGGATGACTTGCTATTTTTTGCTTCTAAATTCAGACAAAACTGAAGTTATTGTTCTGGGCCCCGAACACCTTAGAAACAAATTATGCAGTGATATTGCATTGCCAGATGGCTTAGCCGTGGCCTCAAGCTCCACTGTAAGGAATTTAGGAGTTATCTTTGACCAGGACGTGTCCTTTAACTCGCACATAGCAAATATTTCAAAGACTGCATTCTTTCACCTCCGCAATATCGCAAAGATTAGGCACATCCTGAGTCAGAAAGATGCAGAAAAATTAGTCCATGCATTCATTACATCTAGACTGGATTACTGTAACTCCCTTCTATCAGGCTGCCCCAGTAAATCCATAAAGACTCTCCAGCTAATCCAGAACGCTGCAGCACGACTACTGACAAGAACCAGCATGAGAGACCATATTTCTCCTGTTCTGGCTTCTCTACATTGGCTACCTGTAAAATTCAGGATAGATTTTAAAATTCTCCTCCTCACTTATAAAGCCCTGAACGGTCAGGCACCATCATACCTTAAAGAGTTAATAGTACCCTATTATCCCACCAGAACTTTGCGTTCCCAAAATGCAGGGCTACTTGTGGTTCCTAGAGTCCTCAAAAGTAGACTGGGAACCAGAGCCTTTAGTTATCAAGCTCCTCTACTATGGAACCATCTTCCGGTTTCGGTCCGGGAGGCGGACACCCTCTCTATATTTAAGAGTAGACTAAAAACTTTCCTCTTTGATAAAGCTTATAGTTAGGGCTGGCCTAGGCCGGCCCCTAGTTATGCTGCTATAGGCTTAGACTGCTGGGGGCCCTCCCATGACGCACTGAGCTCTTTCTTCTTTCTTCCTCTCCCTCTCCTTCTGCACACATTCATGTCCCATTAATGCATATTACTAACTCAACTTCTTCCCTGGAGTCCCTGTGCTTTCTTGTCCCGCAGATTCCTATCGATCATGACTGGACCTCCTGCTGCGGTCCTGCTGTCGTCCTGCTCAAAACCTGCTGCAATTACTACCGTTTAGTCATAATCTGATTTAAATCTGTTACAACTCAGTACAGCTACTACCATTGTTGTTACTACTATTGTTATCAAAATCACCATAATACCTTCTGTACACTTCATTGTCATTATCATTATCTACATTTCCGATACATCCGGTATTATTACTGCTGCTATGCATCTGTGCTTGTGTGCTCCTTCTCTCACACCCACCCCCACCCCTCTCTCTCTCTCTCTCTCTCTCTCTCTCTCTCGCTCAACCCAACCGGTCAAGGCAGATGGCCGCCCACCTAGACCCGGGGTCTGCTCCGAGGTTTCTGCCTCCTAAAAGGCAGTTTTTCCTCACCACTGTCGCCAAGCGCTTGCTCACGGGGGAATGTTGGGCTCTCTGTATTGCAATATTTGCTCGATTTGGAAAGTGTCATGAAATAATGTTTGTTGTGAATCGCTATATAAATAAACTGAAGTGAACTGGACTGAATTGAATTGAATTTTTCATGTCAGTGCTGGGGAACAGGTAGGTGGGACTGACCTGGCCTCAGTGGGTATCCCTCCCTCTTGTCCACAGTGTAACCCTGAGGGATGCTGTAAAACTCTGGCAGACCTCCGAACTGTCTCCATACTGAGTAATAATTCATGAAAGTTCTCACTGCACTGTCCAGGTTTCCCAGGAGAGACTGAAACACACATACACAAAGTAGGATTTAAAAAAAAATACTGTGTTCATGTGTGTGTTTTCTGTTTCCTGTGTACCTGCAGGCCGGGCCAAAAGGCCTCCAGAGACTGGAAAACAGGCATAGAGACAGTTCCTTTATGCATCTGGACCCACAGGTACCAGTCGTCAAATCGGGTGTAGTTCTGAATGGCTCGATCGTACTCTGGGGAAAAGCATCACACTGATTTAATCTGACCTGCTCAGGGTGTCGTGCCTTGCTCAAAGGTAGGGGAGCAGGTTGTGAGTGTTACCCAAAAACATGTTGAGCAGCTCCTCGTCTTGCAGCATGATGGCTCCTTTCACCAGATACTCAAAGTAGGAATCGACCCCGGCTCCAATACCAGCATCCTGAGCCACCCACTTCTTAGACAGGATGTCAATGTGGTTACCCACGTGGACAGACAGACGGGTAAGATGGAGAGACGGGTAGAACCACGTCTTTCTTCCAAAAACCTCAAATCATGATCCTTTTGATCTTTCGTCTAATCCAAACGTAGCTACTATGGTTGTGTAATGAGGACGAGAAACAGGCAAGATGGTTGGTTAGTGAACTACAAACAGATTAATGGACTGGTTACCAGTCCGATGTCCGATCTGGTCTTCCACAGGGCTCTCAGGGCTCGGCGGGCTGCATTCTCAAATGTTTCGTCTCCTGTTAGTCGACTCAGTGTGGCAAACTCCAAGATGAAGGTTCCCACGCCGGCGGTACAAGTGACAGGTGTTTCAGTGGGACTGACGCCATTGAGGAGGTTCACTGTACCATACGGCATGCCGGTGGCAGTCTGGAACGCTACGGTCATTTACAACATGTAACAGCTAGAACTTTGCTCTGATGGTGTTGCAACAAACAGTTATTCACAGGATTAATTAAAGTGAAGTGTGGCATCACGTAAGCAAAACAGGAAGAGGATTTGTTTTGTGGTGCAGCGGTTAGCACCATCACCTCACAGCAAGAGGGTTCCAGGTTTGAATCCTGGTCTGAGTCCCTCTGTGCAGAATTTGCAAGTTCCATCTGTGTCTGCATGGGTTTTCTTCTTCCCACATTAGGTTAATTTGCTGCTCTGTGAGTGTGAGTGTGTGCATGTTTTATTTATTTATTTAATTTTAATTACTGTATACCTGGCACTTACTGCTTATTGCACTTCTGGTGAGATGCCAAACTGCGTTTCGTTGCATTGTACTTGTACACGTGTAATGACAATAAAGTTGAATCTAATCTAATCTAATCTAATCTAATGTGTGGTTGTCTGTCTTTGTGTATCGGCCCTGCGACTGGCTGGTGACGAGTCCAGGGTGAACCCCGCCTCTGGCCCGTAGTCAGCTGGGATAGGCTCCGGCACCATCACAGACCTGGATCTTTTTAAATCCAGGCTCAAAGCTTATTTATTCAGACTGGCTTTTAACACCTAGCAGGGACACTTATTGTATCTTGTGAAATTTTATTGTCTGTTAACTGTTTTATTGTTTTATTTTGATTCTATTGGAAAGCACTTTGGTCACTTTTGCGTTGTAAAGGCTCCACAAATAAATGTTGTTGTGGTAGTAAAGCTGATTCTGATTCTTCTGATCCGATTCTGGGGTGTGCGTGTGTGTGTTTTCGTACCAGGAAGCAGTTTCCTGGCGGCGCCCTCGGCCATCCTCAGGAGTGGTCCTGAACAGGGCCAACCTGGCTCCAACTCCATGCCCGCCCTACCTGCCAACAGGTGAGCAGACAGCAGCCCCCCCACCACTACACACACACAGAGTACATTTTAATTATTAAAGAGAAAACTCCAATGGGACACAGAACACTGGCCCATCATTCATTCATCCACTTGGTTCTGTACCTCGGATGTTGGTTTCGAACACAGAGGCGTTGACGTCAGTGTCAAAGTCTACAGTGTCCTGGAGGAGCGATGCCACTCGCTGGAACTCTGTGTGGTTTCCCAAAACCTTTAAAACGACATTTTGAAAACATTCCCTTCATTACAACAACACAAATTCTGTCACTCTTCATAACACCTGAACGCAGCTTCAGACGTTCAGATGTCAACACAGGTGGTTCGTATTAAAGTGAAATAATTCAGACTCATTTTATAATTTTTCTGCATAAGTTAATTGTAAAAGTGTTGTACAGATCTTACCAGCAGAGTATCGAGAGCATCGATCAGTGTGAGTGAGAAACTGTTGGGAGATAAGACAGAATTACAAAACAAATTGCTAAGACACCATTGCATGTCCTGGGTCAGGGCCACGCACTGATTCTAATGTGTACGTAAAACCAGTGCCTAACGCAACAACAGCATTTACACAAAAGAACAAGTCACAAAGATAGAGTGACAGGTAGTAGTGCACATGATATTGTGGAATCATTGATGGAAGGTGTTTATTATTGGCTCCTTACACAAAACCAAAAGAACTTACAATACATCAAAAAAGTTAAAGAGGCAAAAATAAAGAGTTGAAACAACACGATTAAAAATAGAGAAACAAACGGTATAAAGGGGAAGAAGAGGATATAATACATGAAATATATAATAATATGGTAACTTTACCTGCCCCAGGTGTCTTGCCCATCGCACGTGAGTGGGCGGAGCTCGTCGAAGGGGAAGGCGTTGTCAAGGTAACTGTTGTAGGCGTGGTAGAACATGGATTTGATGCGCTGTCTAAAGAACGGAACAGTTTAAGGAGAGGACGGTTTGAGTTGCCTTTTTATTTCACATCTGACCCGTTTCAATAAGGAAGTCCACAAACTCTGAGTTTCCGGTTTCAGAACACCTGACTCTGAATTAGTCCAGTCAACTCTGAGTAGGTTGATCCTGAGTTAAGCGTGTGCAACACGACTATAATGACTATCTGCTTCAATGTTCTTTTTTCCTCTGTGTGAGTTGATTTCTAGGGCACAGAACCGACTTTTGCGTGTTCAACCAAAAGTCGAATTTATTTTTTCGCGCTCAAAATTTCCCTGTGCGCGCTCAGAATTGTGGCACGAATATAATTCCATAGGCTTGTGGCGGTAATAACATCTGACTTTTGTCATTTTTCAAGCATCTGCCAAGTAACAATTCACACCCATGATTTTACTGGACAAAATCTGTAACCAATTAAAAACTACACGCACTGCAAATCCGATGAAGCAACATGCGCAGCTGGTTGTTTTTTAAGTGAGAAAATGTTGATTTCTTTTTGATCGACTACATTTCCGTCAATAGCTCGTTAGATGCCACATATTTAAACAGCTGACTGATTATCAGAGCAGTTCAGATCTGGAACTTGGTGGTGTTTAGTACAAGTCAACCCTGCGTTAAAATAGACTTGAAAAGTTCACCATGAATATTGTGTTGAAAGCCCCTTTTCATGTCTGTGTTACCAAGTTGGACTTGTTGAGCTTTACAGCGGAGCTGCCACGATTGGTCGATTGTGACCAAGTTACTTTCCGAAGTTTGTGACAAGCTGAATGAAGTGTTTCTTCATGTATTCATACGAATACTTCTTCCACACCTGGAGCTCATTTCACTGTGATTCTATCCCGATGTGTTTTCTCGGTTACCTGATAGCAGCCATCTCCTCCCCAGTGAACTGACGAGCCGCCGCATCGTTCATCAGCCAAACAAACACCGTCATGTACACGGGAGCGCGCATGGAGAGGCACGAGGAGAGGCGAGACACAGGTACAGGTGTACTCTGACACAAAAAATACAACAAAACCTAAAGAACTGAAAGACATGTAGGAGAACAGGTATATTTATGGCAGTTGTGCAGCTGTCAGGAAGTGAAGAGTGTACGCATGCGCCTGCCGTTGGCGCTGACGAGCAAAGCGTCATAGAAGTTAACCCGAGCTGTGTTCAAGAACACATCTCTTGGAGCTACACTACAGTCCTCAAAATGCACGGAACAAACGGGGGAACATGCTGGTTTGTATGTCGACTTTCATTCAGTAGCTGCTGTTTTCATCTCGAAAGAGTTTGAACTTTTCGCTTGTAAACCGTTTTTTAAGTAATCTTTTGGTGCTGCGCTCAACCACAAGCCGTTCATAAACGTGCGTTTTGGCAACATTTTTGTAAATGTGTATTATTTTGAAATTGAGACAACAAAAACGGTCACTTTGGTGAGAAAATGCTTACTGTAGGTTTTATGTTAATTCTGTGCACAGTGAAACAGGAAACAGACTAGTGTGATGACTGCTCTCAACTTGTGTGTTGGGTGGATGTTGTTGTCTTCCAAGGGGCGGTACCAAACTTAACTCAAAGGGATTCAGTTTATTTGCACAAAGCGGCTGTGCTGTGTTTGAGAAAAAACCCAAGACTAAATTAAAACTAATAACCAAATGAGGATAAAAGGACTCGCCAAAGGGGAAAACACAAACTATTAAGAAGTAATATCTGCTATTTTCCCTATTAAGATTTTATTTGTTAATTAATACATGTATTTCTTTGGTTTTACCTTTCAGTTTTATTTTCATGGTACATCTGAGTTGGTAAATTTGAGTCAGTTGTAATTAATGTGGGTTCATGTCAAACTTCCATTAACACCTCCACTTGGGTCCCAGCAGGAGCTCTACGCCCTGAAGAGACTCTTCTCCTGCCCTCCCTCTTTCCTGCCCTGCAAAACAAAAAGTCATAACTGAACTTTGTGAATTCTGTTATTTTGCAGTAGTATGCAGACGAGTCTAAAACTATGCCAACAAGAGAGTTAAGGTACACTTTTATAATTTGGTTTATTTTTCAGGTCTTCTGTTCAGGACAATTTTCTGGTAAACTTTCCCTTTTCCATTACCTCCACCTGTGCTCCACTGATCTGATCTCAGCACCACACGCAAACTTGATAATGACTTAGAAACTCCTGCTTTTTTGGGCTTTTCAGTCAAAATTAGCCCTCTGAATTAAATGTGAGGGTGCGCTACAGCTTGCAACCCAGCAGTCTACCCAGTGTGTGTCCTAGATCGTGAATACCTACAAATAATTAGAAACAGTGTTAGTCTCTCAGCCTAAGTTCAATGCAAACACAGAGTCAGTTGCTAGAGAAGGGAACAACAGAGAATCCACTTGATGCGGAAGCTGGAGTCTTTAATGTTTCTAAAATTATTTTATGTAACCTTTATCATTCTTTTGTTGAGAGCCGTCTAACATTATATACACATATATATATACACACACACATGTATATGTATATATACATACATACACATATAGGCGACATCAACCTTCTTGTTTACATTCCTCCGTTTCATTTTACCCATATATGTACAAAACATTGTGACCATCTAAATTAGCCACTTAAAATACAAATCAAAACCCAGTCAAGCTGTACATCAAGCAACATCCCTGGGTGTTACTTAGAGGACCAGACATGATCAGTTTGCGTTTGAACGCCTGGTCAAGTGTGGCTTTACAATGCTCTTGTCAACAGTTCTGTGTGTTCTTAAGGTAATTAATCAATTCATGGGACGAAGCAGCATGTTCCCATATGACTTCACCACATTACAAGGCCACAAATAGAGCAAAGACGACAGCTCTCAGCATGTGACATCAGCAGCTTCCTGCATGAGAAGCTCTGCAGTATTACAGATATCTGGATGACATCAGCTCTGCATGGCTTCATTCCAAAGAGGTTTTTGACCGATTCTGAAACTACGGCCCATCTGTCAGATCTCCAGGAGATTTCTTCAAGAGACAAGCACTCGTCTCTTGAAGAAAGAGACGAGTCCTGTGGGATTTCACCCATCAGCTTTAACCACCAGATGGCGCTGTCGCTCTCTGCTTAGGAGAACCTTCAACAGTGCTGCTCTTTGTGACTACTAATTTAAAAACCAATATCACAGGAGGAAGTGAAATCTTAGCAGACCACAGGAGCATTGCAGCTTTCAGAACAGACAGAAACGTACGAGATCACCTGCTCAAAGCCACAGTCGAACCGCTACTGACCCCAAAGGTTTTGGTTAAACTTACGTAGATGTCATATTTTAAAACAGAGAATATTTTGTTCAAGTACGTCAAAATTGTACTTACTTGAGTATTTCAACGTTCTGCTGTTTTGTACTTGTGGTCCACTACGTTTTGGATGTATATTTGGTCCTTTGTGCTCACTTTACTGATAATTGGTCGAGCCTCATGTTTTTCTAGATGGACGACAATCAGGTCCACCCACCGCCCTACAGAACAATCTGAGACGGAATAAAACCCAGAGGACAACATGAGGCTAAATAATAAAAAGGCCTGTCTCAGTGAAGGACGCTGATGGCCAGGGACCAAGATCCTCTCAACCTCCAGAAGCTTTCAGGAAATGAGGCTTTGGTCTGTAACCACACTGAGACCTCAGTAGTAACCCTGCATTGAGCTGCTCCTCAGACGGATTTTAAACCAACAGCACGGGTCAAACATCACTCGGCTGCTGGAGAATCTACACAGAAACATGTACATGAACTGGACCGACTCCTCCTGACTCACAACATGCATTCACCAGGGCTGGGGAGGCAGCTTCTCAGCTGATCCACTTTACAGTGACACCTTAAAGTCTACGACTGGACTTGGTTTTACATCGTAATCTGTGCAGCATCTACATCTACAAATGTTTATGAAGCTTTCCCGGTCTGACATTGACTCCACTTTTTTTCCTCTTATTATCTCAGATATTATTTCATTGTTCACCTAAAATAAATGCTGGCACTGAATTTTCCCATCTAATCATATTCTAGTGGACCTGCTGGACATGTCCTGTAGATGGTGTCCTGCAGTCAGACAGCAGTCAGTCTGTCAGGTCACTTCTCCTGTCAGTGCTGTGGTCAGGGACTCTGGGCTTTACAACAAAGCTTGATTTGGTGCTGTGATTTTCTGATGTTTTTCATACGGAACCACAATCTGGTGGTTTGCTCGACTGCAAATGTTCAGCTGTTTCAGAGATCTGTTGAGCTTCATTGGACGAGACGTCATATTAAGAGGCCAGACAGATTATTGGGGAGTTTGCATCTGTTTATTGATTGTGCTGAAATTTCATCAGAACTGTCAATAGATTTGCCAGCAGTGATGTCATACTGCTGGAAGTGACATCATCAGTGGGGATCCTGATGGCACATGTGTCAGCACCTGGTGGGGATCTTCACAGGTGCCTGGCACAGAAAGAGGAGGCCTTCCCATCACAGTCGCTATGGCTGCCATCATCTCTCCCTGTGGACAGAAACAATAACGGCACGTTAGAGGTCTGCGCTGCCCAGTTTTCACGCTCACATCGTTTGTCTTTCCTCACTTCAGTAAGTCCCACTTTATTTCTAAAGCCTTCTGCAAAACTGTTGTTAGAAAATGCTTCACAGCTGCAACAAAGATATGAAATAAGCAACAAGAATCCAACGTAGAAGTCAAATGATTCAGAGGAGAACCAACCTGTAGATGTGTCGTATGCCTGTGAAGATAAAGAAAAGATCTTTACTGAACCCCACTCAGCTTGGATCTGCCTTTATTTGTAACTTTACACTTGAATTAAAAAAGGTGTTTTGTTCAGCACCAAAGATCTGTTTTAACATGAATCATTTAGTGTGCAGATTACTTACATGTGCTCCCATCAGTATTCCCCAGTGCAGAGGGGGAAAATAAAAAAGAAGATCTGTGTAAAGACACACAGTGTTTCAAAATTGGCTTAAGTTTACAATCAAAAGTAAAGGAGTTTTTAAAATGAATAATTCATTGTGCACATTACTTACACCTGGTTCAAGCGACATTCCACAGGCCGTAGCCGTGAAGAGAGGAATCCCCATACTAAAATCCATCTGTGCAAAGACTCAGTGTTTAAATGTGAACTTAAATGACAACATTAACACAACAGTTTCTAAACTGCTCTTTTGGTGATGTACAAGGATAGAATGAAAACATGTTTTGCACAAACAAGGCCTTGAAAAGAATTACACATGAAAAGAGGATTTTCTCTTGACGTGAACGCCAAATGTAATAAAGATCAGAAATGTTTTCTGTAGAATCTAAACAGCTGATGCCATGATGAAAGGTAAGAATGAGAGACGTACCTTGTTGTGACGATCAGGTGAGTTTGCACTTGCAGCAGTAGCAGGTAGCAGAGTGTCTTTGAGAGGGAAATCCAGTGCTTATATACCTTATCTTCACCTCCCTTTGCTTTGATCACAGGGACGGGCTTCATTATTATAATGAACAAACATTATCTCTTGGCTCTGATGTGCTTTCATCAAACAGTGTTTTTAAACTCTGTGGACTCTGTGGGTGGATCTTACCCTGTGGGCTGTTTTCAGCAGCTTGTGGTTAAACGTCTCAGTCTCAGTGTCAAACGATGACTTTGAGGACACGAAGCTCCCATCAGTGAGCTGCAGACATTTTGGCCGTCAAATCAATCAATGTTTGATCTTGTAATCGCGTAGCAACACTCATGACGATGTTTACAGAGCCTTACTATGTCTATAGCTTTAATTTATCCAGAATATTCATTATGTATATATATTTTCATTTCATACTGCACTACTGTTCACATGTATGTACTTGCCATTTCATATTGCACCACTTGTTTGCGGTTTATTTTCGGTATATATTTCCTCTTGTTGCCAGAGATGTTTTTGTGGTGTACGGTGGCTCTGTGGGAACACCCCCCTCAATTTCGTTGTACCATGTACAGTGACAGTAAACACTATTCTGTTCTGTTCTATGAGATTACAGTCAAGGACTGCAACGAGACGTCGTACACAGCAAATGAATGATGTTTAACACAGCGTCCCGTCAGACTTTGCAGTTGGGCTCGTAAGGACCATGTTGCTGCTGGACTGAGTGTTTGCTTCTATCAGTACTTACCTCAGGATCGTCCTCTACCCGTTGGCAGCTGGGAAGGTTGAAGTCAAACAGAATCATCTTGAGTAAACACTCACGAGAGGTTGTTTAAAGGAGGAGATGTCTGCCACTTTCTTCTCCCAGGCTGTGTTCACTGGATCCACCGTGGGAACATTTCACATGTTTTTCAGTACTGAACTTTGGGTCCAATCTGTGGACGGACACAGACATCAACAGACATGAAAACAGACCCTGAATGTGCTGAAGTTTTCCTTAAAGTTGGTCAAAAGGCTCCCTTCAGCGCACTTCATGTGTGTCTCGCACAGTTGTCTTACCTTCACCTGCATGAGTTATTGGAGTTGAACCATGCAGAAAGCTGACGTCAAGTGAACCTTCAGCTCCAGAAGTCGTAGCTCACCAAAGATTCACAAAGACCGACTTGTCTGTAACAAGTTTCACTCACCTCATGATATACAGCCACAGGTAGAATAGGTCTGACTAACTGTTAATCTTTAAATCTCTATCATAGCTAAGCTGCTATAGGCCTATGCTGCCGGGGGACACAAACATGATCCACCAAGCAGTTTCCCCTCCTCCTTCTCCTCTTCTTCCTCTCCCCTCGTCAGATTAACATGCAGTTCATTATTTTATGTCACTAACTGTGTGTCCAGTGCTCCTCGTAGCCTTGTGTCTCTCCCTCCCTTTCTCTCTCTCTCTCTCTCTCTGTATCTTTCTGCAGGTATCTCTCCATCCAGATCTTCAAGTTGAACTGTGGCCGGCTCTATGACCAACCCAATGTCTACTGTTGACATGCTGACATACTGCCTGTCATTCTTCTGTGCACCGACTATGGGCGGGGTGGTTCTCCCTACGGGCCGAAATTCAACTGATAGGATAGTGATTTTCAACATCACATAAAAAATACATGAATGTTACAGCAGTTCATTATAATTTCATTATTATAATTTCAGTCTTGTGAAATGTTAAAATCATATTGAGGTGGTAGCAAAAGTGAAACTAAACAGTTGAGATTTTGTTTTACTTGTCTTTTTAGTAACGTCGTTCTCATGTTGTTAACTGCTTTCCTGCCTGTACAACATCCATTGCACGTCTGCCCGTCCTGGGTGAGGGATCCCTCCTCTGTTGCTCACCCTGAGGTTTCTTCCATTTTTTCCTGTTAAAGGTTTTTCTGGGAGTTTTTCCTTCGTTGATGTGAGGGTCGAAGGGCAGAGGATGTTGCTGATGTTATGTTAAGCCCTTTGAGACAAACTGCTTGTAAAAATGGGCTATACAAATAAAGTTGACTTGACTTGACTTGACACGTTCGTCCATCATTTTAGCTGGTAATTTTAGCTGGAGATTTGACTGAATGTTCTAAGGTGAGAATACAGTGTTAGGCAGGCCTGACTGAAGTCTCCAGTCTCATGCCTTTTCTTTCGTCCTGTTCTGATCCCAGTTCAGCTGTTTACACATGACAGGAGTATCGCAGTACTTGTTACCACGTGTGTGATCACAGAGTGGTCACAAGAATACATCAAAGCAGCACATTCATGTCACGAAATACACAAATGTAATGACAGTCGGCTCTGCTCGTGCCCTCATGGTGGGGCAGTGATGTTACGAGCCTGCAGCTCACACTTTCACACGGTCTGCGACTGCTTTGCCGGCTGTCCTTCCTGCATTTGGCAGCTTGAACTGAGCTGCTTTTAGTGTGGATTTTGTATTGAACTTCTTCATGTTTGTCCCATCTTCCAGTTTGCTCTTGGAGTGTAAAATATGCCGCCCTGCTGCCAGCAGACCTGCCCATGTTTGCAGCTGGAACACCTCCTCAGTCATGTGAACACGCTCACGGCTACATCGAGTTGACTTATGGAGCTGTTAACCTCCTTCATGCGACTGTGCTTGTTGGGCCTGTGAAGCCAGATGATGAAAAGACATCCAGGGTGTGTTGAAGTCAAACAGCCACTCCTGCAGAGAGCGAGGGCCAGGCCTACGTCTCTGTTCTCCACTAAGTTGTCCAACACGGCAGCAACTTGTAAATTATGGCCACAATTCAAAGGCAGCTCCAAAAGTATTGGAGGCAGCATATCACTACAAAACCTGTTCACCATACTGCTTGCTGTGCTTATCTTTGGATGGAACTGAAGCTACTGTTCCCTCAGTGGATTTAAACAAAGCTGTGGATGTGAAAAATGGTAATTAAGTCAGACGGTACAGATGAAGACCAGACGATCTGATGACTTACATACCACATGTAATAATATAACACATGAGAAGCAGCAGGTCTTGCTCCTCTATAGCAGCTGCAGGACTGCAGGAAGGGAGGATAAAACTGTTTGATTTCTGAAGGGAGTTTGGTGAAGCAGCCTTTAGAAGAGGGGAAAGTGAGGCAGGGCCGTGAGTGTTGCTACGCGATTACAAGATCAAACATTGATTGATTTGACGGCCGAAACGTCTGCGGCTCACTGATGGGAGCTTCGTGTCCTCAAAGTCATCGTTTGACACTGAGACTGAGACGTTTAACCACAAGCTGCTGAAAACAGCCCACAGGGTAAGATCCACCCACAGAGTCCACAGAGTTTAAAAACACTGTTTGATGAAAGCACATCAGAGCCAAGAGATAATGTTTGTTCAATATAATAATGAAGCCCGTCCCTGTGATCAAAGCAAAGGGAGGTGAAGATAAGGTATATAAGCACTGGATTTCCCTCTCAAAGACACTCTGCTACCTGCTACTGCTGCAAGTGCAAACTCACCTGATCGTCACAACAAGGTACGTCTCTCATTCTTACCTTTCATCATGGCATCAGCTGTTTAGATTCTACAGAAAACATTTCTGATCTTTATTACATTTGGCGTTCACGTCAAGAGAAAATCCTCTTTTCATGTGTAATTCTTTTCAAGGCCTTGTTTGTGCAAAACATGTTTTCATTCTATCCTTGTACATCACCAAAAGAGCAGTTTAGAAACTGTTGTGTTAATGTTGTCATTTAAGTTCACATTTAAACACTGAGTCTTTGCACAGATGGGTTTTAGTATGGGGATTCCTCTCTTCACGGCTACGGCCTGTGGAATGTCGCTTGAACCAGGTGTAAGTAATGTGCACAATGAATTATTCATTTTAAAAACTCCTTTACTTTTGATCGTAAACTTAAACCAATTTTGAAACACTGTGTGTCTTTACGCAGGCCTGGATGTATGGCCTCCCCCTCTGCACTGGGGAATACTGATGGGAGCACATGTAAGTAATCTGCACACTAAATGATTCATGTTAAAACAGATCTTTGGTGCTGAACAAAACACCTTTTTTAATTCAAGTGTAAAGTTACAAATAAAGGCAGATCCAAGCTGAGTGGGGTTCAGTAAAGATCTTTTCTTTATCTTCACAGGCATACGACACATCTACAGGTTGGTTCTCCTCTGAATTGTTGCTCCGTCCTGCTTCTTTGTGACTGCACTTCAACTTATTGATCAGCCTGCAGAAATCATTTGACTTCTACGTTGGATTCTTGTTGCTTATTTCATATCTTTGTTGCAGCTGTGAAGCATTTTCTAACAACAGTTTTGCAGAAGGCTTTAGAAATAAAGTGGGACTTACTGAAGTGAAGAAAGACAAACGATGTGAGCGTGAAAACTGGGTAGCGGAGACCTCTGACGTGCCGTTATTGTTTCTGTCCACAGGGAGAGATGATGGCAGCCATAGCGACTGTGATGGGAAGGCCTCCTCTTTCTGTGCCAGGCACCTGTGAAGATCCCCACCAGGTGCTGACACACGTGCCATCAGGATCCCCACTGATGATGTCACTTCCAGCAGTATGACATCACTGCTGGCAAATCTATTGACAGTTCTGATGAAATTTCAGCACAATCAATAAACAGATGCAAACTCCCCAATAATCTGTCTGGCCTCTTAATATGACGTCTCGTCCATATGAAAAACATCAGAAAATCACACACATCACAGCACCAAATCAAGCTTTGTTGTAAAGCGTTTATTTTAGGTGAACATGAAACTGGGGTTAATATCTAAGATAATCAGAGAAAAAAAGTGTAGTCAATGTCAGACCGGGAAAGCTTGTATATGTAGATGCTGCACAGATTACAATGTAAAACCAAGTCCAGTCGTAGAATTCAATTCATTTCAATTGAGTTTTATTTATATAGCACCTTATACAATCAAAACTGTCTCCAGGTGCTTTACAGAGACCCAGAGCCTGAACCCACGAGCAAGCAGACAGCGGCAAGGAAAAAGTCCCTTTTAACAGGAAGAAACCCTGAGCAGGACCCGACTCACGAGGGAGAACCATCCTGCTGATAGTCGGCTGGGTGAAGGAGGAGAAGAAGAGGTAGACGGGACAGAGAGGATGAAAGAGAGGGAGAGAGAGAAACACATGCAGTAAACATCATACATTACAAAGGACAAACATGACAGGTGGTTATAATTGGAATTCTGAAGACTCTGTATTGTATGTATTTGTTTCTTAGCTGATATGTTGTTTAAGTTAGTTATAATATCACTGCATAGAAGAACAACAGGCAGATGTTGACAGTAGACACTGGGTTTGTCAGAGGATGCAGTTCAACATGTAGACCTGGATGGAGAGAGACCTGCAGAAAGATACAGAGAGAGAAAGAAAGGGACACAAAACTATGAAGAGAACTGGACACACAGTTAGTGACATAAAATAATGAATTATATGTGTTATATGTAGACTTTAAGGTGTCACTGTAAAGTGGATCAGCTGAGAAGCTGCCTCCCCAGCCCTGGTGAATGCATGTTGTGAGTCAGGAGGAGTCGGTCCAGTTCATGTACATGTTTCTGTGTAGATTCTCCAGCAGCCGAGTGATGTTTGACCCGTGCTGTTGGTTTAAAATCCGTCTGAGGAGCAGCTCAATGCAGGGTTACTACCGAGGTCTCAGTGTGGTTACAGACCAAAGCCTCGTTTCCTGAAAGCTTCTGGAGGTTGAGAGGATCTTGGTCCCTGGCCATCAGCGTCCTTCACTGAGACAGGCCTTCTTATTATTTAGACTCATGTTGTCCTCTGGGTTTTATTCCGTCTCGGATTGTTCTGTAGGGCGGTGGGTTGACCTGACTGTCGTCCATCTAGAAAAACATGGGGCTCGACCAATTATCAGTAAAGTGAGCACAAAGGACCAAATATACATCCAGAACGTAGTGGACCACAAGTACAAAACAGCAGAACGTTGAAATACTGAAAGTAAGTACAATTTTGACGTACTTGATCAAAATATTCTCTGTTTTTAAATATGACATCTACGTAAGTTTAACGAAAACCTTTGGGGTCAGTAGCGGTTCGACTGTGGCTTTGAGCAGGTGATCTCGTACGTTTCTGTCTGTTCTGAAAGCTGCAATGCTCCTGTGGTCTGCTAAGATTTCACTTCCTCCTGTGATATTGGTTTTTAAATTAGTAGTCACAAAGAGCAGCACTGTTGAAGGTTCTCCTAAGCAGAGAGCGACAGCGCCATCTGGTGGTTAAAGCTGATGGGTGAAATCCCACAGGACTCGTCTCTTTCTTCAAGAGACGAGTGCTTGTCTCTTGAAGAAATCTCCTGGAGATCTGACAGATGGGCCGTAGTTTCAGAATCGGTCAAAAACCTCTTTGGAATGAAGCCATGCAGAGCTGATGTCATCCAGATATCTGTAATACTGTAGAGCTTCTCATGCAGGAAGCTGCTGATGTCACATGCTGAGAGCTGTCGTCTTTGCTCCGACTGAATGTATTTGCTTCCGTTGTTTATTTATCACGCTGCTACTTTAAGTGCTTGATCCATTTGATTCTAACGAGTGTAAAACCATTTCAAGAGGAAAATTCAGCCAAGAGGCAGGCACAGGAGAATGAAGACCAGCAGATTAAGACATCAAACCCTTTGGTTGTGCACCAGTGAGGAGCAGGGATGTGCTCAACCAGACCAGTCGTTTAAACGTTTCTCACGTTATAAGTCAACGTCAGAAATACAAGACAATAATTAAACAAATTCTTTTCATTCTGTTATAGTCAGACGTTAAATAGGTTGAGTATGTGTCTATAAGGTTCATATCACATCCTGTTTTATTTGATTTTCACATCATCCACAAATCAG
Organism: Scatophagus argus; assembly: GCF_020382885.2. NCBI lineage: Eukaryota > Metazoa > Chordata > Actinopteri > Scatophagidae > Scatophagus > Scatophagus argus. The sequence goes on from NC_058500.1 coordinate 1,770,749, forward strand.
GTTTGTATTTGGCGACACATTAGCTTCAGAATATGTTCCGGTATTTTATTTAGATTTGACTCAAAATGTCTTTTGTTGGGTTGTTAAAGCAGCTCGTGTTGTTCGGTGCTGATTGTTGACGCCGTGTTTGTTGTCATTGTGGTGCAGCCAAGGTGCCGTTTCCTCTCACTCTGAGGTTCAAGCCGATGTTACAGAGAGGAATAGACCTGCTGTCTCTGGACGCCTCCTGGTACGAAGCGACACTGAACACAACACACTCAGCAGGCTGTTAAAGTGCAAACATTCATGTGTGCTGATCAGATCGCTCTGTAAAACATCAACAAGAAAACAAAAGTGCTGCTTTGTCATTGGCTGTTTTACTTTCAACGCAAAATATTTAAAAATATAAACTACTTGAAACAAACTTGTAATTTGATAACACTGAGTCCAAATAACTGAAATATTTCATGGCAACAAGCTGTCGACTTAATACTGGACACTCTGGGTCTCCACATGCAGGGTGAGTTCGGCATCCTGGTACTTCCTCAATGTGTTTGGACTGAGGAGCATGTACAGCCTCATACTGGGACAGGACAACGGTGAGTCTGCCTGCTCCGGCTGACACTTTGAGAAGTCATAGAGAGAAAGCAGTTTTCCACAACATACGATGTTCCACACACAGAGCAGTGAATCTGCTGGGCTTTTATGTGAAAGACCAACACAAAACGGCACACAATTTATTTTACAAATAAAAAGCTGAAAAGTTTGGCATGTAAAAGTATTCAGTCCCCTTTTCCCTGAGTGCAACCAACTGCCAGAAGTTGCCTCAGAAGTTGCCTGATTATTGCTGAATGATCGAATGTTGACCTAATGATTGAATAGAGTGCACCTGTGTGTGATCTAATCTCAGTATAAATCCAGGTATTCTGTGAAGGCCGCAGAAGTTTGTTCAGAGAATGTTGGGGAGCAAACAGCAGTCCAAGGATCACACCAGACAGGTCAGGGATAAAGTTGTGGAGAAGTTTAAAGCAGGGTTAGGTTATAGAAAGATTTCCTTTGAACATCAATCCTTCATCTGGAAATGGAAAGAGTATGGCACAACTACACACACCTACCAAGACATGGCCGTCCACCTAAACCTGCAGGCCGAACAAGCAGAGCACTGATCAGAGATGCAGCCAGGAGGGCCACGGTAACTCTGGAGGAACTGCAGAGACCCACGCCTCAGGTGGGGGACTTTGTCCACAGGACAACTATTAGTCGTGCACTACACAAATCTGGCCTTTATGGAAGAATGGCAAGAAGAAAGCCATAAGAAGTCCCGTTTGCAGTTTGTCAGAAGCCACGTGGGGGACACAGCAAACATGGAAGAAGGTGCTCTGTTCGGATGAGACCAAAACTGAACTTGTTGGCCTAAAAGCAAAAGCTGTGTGTGGCGGAAAAGCTAACACTGCACATCACTCTGAACACACCATCCCCACTGTCAAACATGGTGGTGGCAGCATCATGCTGTGGGGGTGCTTTTCTTCAGCAGGGACAGGGAAGCTGGTCACAGTTGATGGGAAGATGGATGGAGCCCTAAACAGGGCAATCTTGGAAGAAAACCTGTTGGCGTCTGCAAAAGACTTGAGGTTCACCTTCCAGCAGGACAACGACCCTGAACATAAACCCAGAGCTACAATGGAACGCTTTAAAACAAAATGTGTTGGAATGGCCCAATCAAAGTCCAGACCAAAATCCGAACGAGAATCTGTGGCAACATCTGAAAACTGCTGTTCACAAATGCTGTCCATCTAATCTGACTGAGCCTGAGCTGTTTTGCAAAGAAGAATGGACAAAAACGTCAATCTGTAGATGTGTAGAGCTGGTAGAGACAAAACCCAAAAGACCTGCAGCTGCAATTGCAGCGAAAGGCAGTTCCACAAAGTATTCACTCGGGGGCTGAATACTTTTGCACGCCACACTTTTCAGTTTTTTATTGGTAAAATAATTTGGAAATCATGTTTCATTTTCCTTCTACTTCACAATTGTGTGCCGCTTTGTGTTGGTCTTTCACATAAAATGCCAATAAAATTTGTTGATGTTTGTGGTTGTAGCGTGACAAAATGTGGAAAGGCTCCAGGGGTTTGAATACTTTTGCAAGCCACTTTAAATGAAACAGGCCACCAGAAGAGCTAAAAAACTAAATCCTGAACGTATTTTCAACACAAAAGAAACTCTTGGCTTTCCCCTGGAGAATTTTGTCATGTTGAGGACAACGTCACTTTGTCCTGACCGACCGGCAACATTTACCGAACCATAATGTGAACGTTTGTTCGATTGGACTGATTAAATGTGTTGACTCACAGCTGCTGACCAGTCACGGCTCATGCAGGAACAGATGGCAGGTGCTGCCATGACGATGCCCCCTGACCCCAACAAGGCTTTTAAGGTGAGACGTAACAAAGTTGATGTCCAAAAGTAAAGTGCAACACAGAAACTGATCCTGCGGGACATTTCGACTTGACTGACTTGTTTTCAATGCTGGGACTCACACTTCCTGTTTGTTTGTTTCTTTGTGTCAGAGCGAGTGGGAGGCGCTGGAGATCGTGGAACATAAGTGGGCGCTGGAGAACGTGGAGGAGGAGCTGATGTCCAGAGACCTCAACTTTGGAAACTTCTTTAGTCAGGACATCAAGTCCCCCATGTTGTAGGAGGACGAGGACCCACGAGCTCTGGAGCTCCTGCGTCCGGTTGGCAAACTTGGGATGTGCAGGTTCTGTGATAGCTCTAAAGGCTCTGGAACACACAGACTCTCTAAACAAATAAACCAATTCAGTCACCCTCCGGCTTTTCATGAGCCCCCAAAGGCCATTTGTGTTAAACAAAAGTTAAAGTTGTTCAAATTTTCTTTATGTAACACAGTCCATACCACTGTGAACAGTGCAGTGTTTCAACAAGGCAGCACCTTCGTGTTTGTGACATTAATATCCTTACTGTCAGATGTACAATGATGATTCACAGCTCACGGGATTGTTAACAACAAACAAGAGAAACCATCCAAGTCCACCTACTAGCTCGTTCCAGAGCTTTCCACCAAGTCTCGTGGTCTTCATCAACAAACAGAAGTTACCAGCTCAACAGGCTTGAGGGTCAAATGAATATTTGGAGTTTTTGTGTATTCACTATTCCACAAGACAGAAACACAAAGTTCCTAAATGTTCCAGAACGTCATTAAGAAATTAAGAAATTAAGATCAACTTTATTGATCGCGCAGTGGGGAAATTCACCTGTTGTGGCAGCTCACATCTCAGCCAACCAGCAGATTCTGCACCACACGAATCCTCTGAGGAAGAAGAAATCAGAGGAGGAAGGAGTGAAGGCGGTGGGGATTTTTAAAGGACAGCAGGCGCTCATGTTTGGGAGGACAGATGCTTTGCATGAACTTTTCTACACCGTGGTCGTCCAGAGCAACCTTACTGCAACACTTAAATAAAGGTGTCATGACAACTCAGTGGACTCTCGTCTGTGTCCACAGCACATCCCGAGTCCAGCTGCTGATGGTTCTGAACGGGTCCCGTTTGTTCTACGTGCATCACATTCAGAATTTACTCCAGACTGGAAGCTTTCATTCCACTTAGCATTAGCATAACGAGCTGAGTCACGCTATCTTTAAGGGACAGTTCACATAATACTGAGGGAAAGACAAGTTGTTTCGTTCTCAGTCCAGAACATTTCTGGAGCATCTCCATAAGGCCTGAGATCCCACACTGCTTCAAAAGACATCATTTCCACCTTTTTGTTTTTTGTTTTGTTGAGGCAAAATCTTCACAGCCGCATCGAAGCTAAAGACGTTAGCATGTGGCCCCTCCGAAGGCAATGCTCGACGAGAACAACAAGATCTCTGCATGCCTCAGTGTTTAGCTGCTACCTGGAAGCTTGTGTCACATGTCGGCGAGAAACAATCCCATAAATTCAAAATAAAAGAAACAAAAGGCTTCGGGCAGAAATACAAAAAACTTTTTCGACGCAGCAAACCGGGGAAACACGTGTTTGTCCGTAATCATAATTGTGCTTTAAAGCTTTGGTCGATCTGTTGTCAGACCGACATGAAGACAGATGACTAAACTGCATCTGGTACGACAGAAGATTTCAGAGCAAGCGGTTTAAGAAGACATTCGTCTCAGCGTGGTAATAATCATCCTTTTATTCATATCAAAAGACTGAAAGTACAATAAAATATTTCCATCTGATATAAGACCAAAGAAAGAAATCAGGCCAGAGTTTCCCTCCTGCTACACCCAGAAGTGGTGATAATAACAATAATAATAATAATAATAATAACAAATCTGTTCCAATACAAAAATACTGTACACACAGCCGGTTTAGAAATGAGTCAGACACCAGAAAGGAAATTTTGCCTGCGACTGTCGTTCTACCTCCACACAAATATGAAAAATAAGCATCTGAATGTTGTGCACCAGTCGATCATTAGAACCTGTGGTCATGTGACAGCTCAAGTTAATCCATTTCAAATAAATACCAGCAAAAGAGAAACAAAACAAAATATATACAGAGATTTGATCAATATTAAATGATCCGTTTCTGCTACACACACTCCACTGATTACCCATAATCCCCTTCACGCTGCTCCAAATCACAAGACTGTCGTTTATCTTACCGTCCTTAGCTTTTCCGGTCACATCAGTGTTTCCTCAGCTGGACTTTTCATCCAACAAACCGTCCAGATTAACGTGATGCGATGAACCTGCAGTCCTTTGAGCTTCTAACGTTAAGTGTTTGATTATAATCACTTCACCAGTCTTACCAGTTAAAAACAGGACAGGATTAATGAAACTAACATTTTTATTTACAACTTTTATATGCGATTTGAACGATCAATTACAAAACAAAGAGCACTATTTTCTTATTCTGTCTTTAAAGGGACAGTTCACCCCAAAATCAAAACTGCATGTGTCTCAGCTCTACTGCTGTTTATCCACTCAGGCAGTTTTGGTGAGAGCTGCAAAGTTTAGCAGATTCCCACAGACCTTGTTGTGAGCAGTTTCACAGAGGAAATATATTTGTTTGGTTTTTTTTAACATCACCACGCCGAAGAAAATGTGCACCGACTCCTCCATCGCTGTCGAGTGAAGCGGGGTGAACCGTCCCCATCAGTGAAGTAAGAGCAATTTAATATTATTAATTTATTTTAAAATGGCACTGAAAATGAATTAATAAAAAAGGTCTTAACAAAACATGTAAGCAACGCGCCACCCATACAAACCAAACGAGCAGCAACGGCAGCTCTGATTGGCTGCCAACCAGCTGTCGCAGGTTGGACCCACGTTTGTCTCAAGGAGTGTGAGATGTTTTTAAATCAGAGTGGAAACCACAAGTATTAAAGCAAATAACCTGCAAGGTTGAAAAAAAAGTCGAATTTAAAATGTGTTAATTCAGATTCAATTTGATGTATTTCTATATTTCTAAACTGCATACTGCATCCATCCATCCATTTTCTATACCGCTTATCCGTCAGGGTCGCGGGGGGCTGGAGCCTGGAGCCTATCCCAGCTGACTACGGGCGAGAGGCGGGGTTCACCCTGGACTGGTCGCCAGCAAATTAGAGCAGCCAACAGACCTAAAGTGCATGTTTAGGAAAACCCACGCAGGCACAGGGAGAACATGCAAACTCCACATAGAAGGGCCCAGAGCGGGATTCGAACCTGCAACCCTCTTGCTATGAGGCGACAGTGCTAACCACTGCACCACCGTGCCGCCCGCATACTGCATCAATTACACGGAAATCTAACAAATCGGGTTCTGGCGGGTTTTTAACGAATTACTGATTCTAGTTAAACATTGTAAGAGTCTCCACACACCACCTGACTCGTGTCGGACCAGTAAACAGCAGCTGAACTAATTCACGTGGAAAGAAAATGAAGTCCAGTCCTAAACGGAGCTCCTGGCGCATCAAACTGCCCGAGTGTAAAGTGTTCACGTTATCTGTGACCAGGAGACGGCAACGTTAAAGGACAGAAGAAGAGCTGAGGAGGACAAACCGAACGTTCAAGTGTCGTCACAAAATCAGGACAAACTGATAAAAAGAGGAGAAAAGGCCTGTTTGTTCTGACGAAGAAAACAAATCACCATCAAGCAGAACCAAACCTCAGGGGTTCGTTTAGTCCGTTTCCATGGTGACGCAGGAAGCAGCGCCCAGCTCCACATCGTCATCTCTACAGGAAGTGATGTTGTTGGTGGGGCTTGTGTCGGGGGCTGGCAGAGTGGGTTTTCTGATCTTATCTTGTCGATGGTAGAACAAGACGTAGGCAGCGTTGGTCTGAATGAAGGAAGACAGAAGGATGATGAAGCATCTCAGCACATCAAACTGCACATTCATTCAGCTCAGACATGTGGAAGCGACACAGAAATAATGTGAATATGTTTGTCTCAGTCTGCTGCTCTGAAACCAGAAGAAACAAATCAGCTAGTCAAACTTCAGGCGTGTCTTAAAGACATAAAAACCTGGATGACTTGCTATTTTTTGCTTCTAAATTCAGACAAAACTGAAGTTATTGTTCTGGGCCCCGAACACCTTAGAAACAAATTATGCAGTGATTTTGCATTGCCAGATGGCTTAGCCGTGGCCTCAAGCTCCACTGTAAGGAATTTAGGAGTTATCTTTGACCAGGACGTGTCCTTTAACTCGCACATAGCAAATATTTCAAAGACTGCATTCTTTCACCTCCGCAATATCGCAAAGATTAGGCACATCCTGAGTCAGAAAGATGCAGAAAAATTAGTCCATGCATTCATTACCTCTAGACTGGATTACTGTAACTCCCTTCTATCAGGCTGCCCCAGTAAATCCATAAAGACTCTCCAGCTAATCCAGAACGCTGCAGCACGACCACTGACAAGAACCAGCATGAGAGACCATATTTCTCCTGTTCTGGCTTCTCTACATTGGCTACCTGTAAAATTCAGGATAGATTTTAAAATTCTCCTCCTCACTTACAAAGCCCTGAACGGTCAGGCACCATCCTATCTTAAAGAGTTAATAGTACCCTATTATCCCACCAGAACTTTGCGTTCCCAAAATGCAGGGCTACTTGTGGTTCCCAGAGTCCTCAAAAGTAGACTGGGAACCAGAGCCTTTAGTTATCAAGCTCCTCTACTATGGAACCATCTTCCGGTTTCGGTCCGGGAGGCGGACACCCTCTCTATATTTAAGAGTAGACTAAAAACTTTCCTCTTTGATAAAGCTTATAGTTAGGGCTGGCCTAGGCCGGCCCCTAGTTATGCTGCTATAGGCTTAGACTGCCGGGGGCCCTCCCATGACGCACTGAGCTCTTTCTTCCTCTCCCTCTCCTTCTGCACACATTCATGTCCCATTAATGCATATTACTAACTCAACTTCTTCCCTGGAGTCCTTGTGCTTTCTTGTCCCGCAGATTCCTAGCGATCATGACTGGACCTCCTGCTGCGGTCCTGCTGTCGTCCTGCTCGGTCAAGGCAGATGGCCGCCCACCTAGACCCGGGGTCAGCTCCAGGGTTTCTGCCTCCTAAAAGGCAGTTTTTCCTCACCACTGTCGCCAAGCGCTTGCTCACGGGGGAATGTTGGGCTCTCTGTATTACAATATTTGCTCGATTTGGAAAGTGTCATGAAATAATGTTTGTCGTGAATCGCTATATAAATAAACTGAAGTGAACTGGACTGAATTGAATTGAATTTTTCATGTCAGTGCTGGGGAACAGGTAGGTGGGACTGACCTGGCCTCAGTGGGTATCCCTCCCTCTTGTCCACAGTGTAACCCTGAGGGATGCTGTAAAACTCTGGCAGACCTCCAAACTGTCTCCATACTGAGTAATAATTCATGAAAGTTCTCACTGCACTGTCCAGGTTTCCCAGGAGAGACTGAAACACACATACGCAAAGTAAGATTTAAAAAAAATACTGTGTTCATGTGTGTGTTTTCTGTTTCCTGTGTACCTGCAGGCCGGGCCAAAAGGCCTCCAGAGACTGGAAAACAGGCATAGAGACAGTTCCTTTATGCATCTGGACCCACACGTACCAGTCGTCAAATCGGGTGTAGTTCTGAATGGCTCGATCGTACTCTGGGGAAAAGCATCACACTGATTTAATCTGACCTGCTCAGGGTGTCGTGCCTTGCTCAAAGGTAGGGGAGCAGGTTGTGAGTGTTACCCAAAAACATGTTGAGCAGCTCCTCGTCCTGCAGCATGATGGCTCCTTTCACCAGATACTCAAAGTAGGAATCGACCCCGGCTCCAATACCAGCATCCTGAGCCACCCACTTCTTAGACAGGATGTCAATGTGGTTACCCACCTGGACAGACAGACGGGTAAGATGGAGAGACGGGTAGAACCACGTCTTTCTTCCAAAAACCTCAAATCATGATCCTTTTGATCTTTCGTCTAATCCAAACGTAGCTACTATGGTTGTGTAATGAGGAAGAGAAACAGGCAAGATGGTTGGTTAGTGAACTACAAACAGATTAATGGACTGGTTACCCGATCTGGTCTTCCACAGGGCTCTCAGGGCTCGGCGGGCTGCATTCTCAAATGTTTCGTCTCCTGTTAGTCGACTCAGTGTGGCAAACTCCAAGATGAAGGTTCCCATGCCGGCGGTACAAGTGACAGGTGTTTCAGTGGGACTGACGCCATTGAGGAGGTTCACTGTACCATACGGCATGCCGGTGGCAGTCTGGAACGCTACGGTCATTTACAACATGCAACAGCTCGAACTTTGCTCTGATGGTGTTGCAACAAACAGTTATTCACAGGATTAATTAAAGTGAAGTGTGGCATCACGTAAGCAAAACAGGAAGAGGATTTGTTTTGTGGTGCAGCGGTTAGCACCATCACCTCACAGCAAGAGGGTTCCAGGTTTGAATCCTGGTCTGAGTCCCTCTGTGCAGAATTTGCAAGTTCCATCTGTGTCTGCATGGGTTTTCTTCTTCCCACATTAGGTTAATTTGCTGCTCTGTGAGTGTGAGTGTGTGCATGTTTTATTTATTTATTTAATTTTAATTACTGTATACCTGGCACTTACTGCTTATTGCACTTCTGGTGAGATGCCAAACTGCGTTTCGTTGCATTGTACTTGTACACGTGTAATGACAATAAAGTTGAATCTAATCTAATCTAATCTAATCTAATGTGTGGTTGTCTGTCTTTGTGTATCGGCCCTGCGACTGGCTGGTGACGAGTCCAGGGTGAACCCCGCCTCTGGCCCGTAGTCAGCTGGGATAGGCTCCGGCACCATCACAGACCTGGATCTTTTTAAATCCAGGCTCAAAACTTATTTATTCAGACTGGCTTTTAACACCTAGCAGGGACACTTATTGTATCTTGTGAAATTTTATTGTCTGTTAACTGTTTTATTGTTTTATTTTGATTCTATTGGAAAGCACTTTGGTCACTTTTGTGTTGTAAAGGCTCCACAAGTAAATGTTGTGCTAGTAAAGCTGATTCTGATTCTTCTGATCCGATTCTGGGGTGTGCGTGTGTGTGTTTTCGTACCAGGAAGCAGTTTCCTGGCGGCGCCCTCGGCCATCCTCAGGAGTGGTCCTGAACAGGGCCAACCTGGCTCCAACTCCATGCCCGCCCTACCTGCCAACAGGTGAGCAGACAGCAGCCCCCCCACCACTACACACACACAGAGTACATTTTAATTATTAAAGAGAAAACTCCAATGGGACACAGAACACTGGCCCATCATTCATTCATCCACTTGGTTCTGTACCTCGGATGTTGGTTTCGAACACAGAGGCGTTGACGTCAGTGTCAAAGTCTACAGTGTCCTGGAGGAGCGATGCCACTCGCTGGAACTCTGTGTGGTTTCCCAAAACCTTTAAAACGACATTTTGAAAACATTCCCTTCATTACAACAACACAAATTCTGTCACTCTTCATAACACCTGAACGCAGCTTCAGACGTTCAGATGTCAACACAGGTGGTTCGTATTAAAGTGAAATAATTCAGACTCATTTTATAATTTTTCTGCATAAGTTAATTGTAAAAGTGTTGTACAGATCTTACCAGCAGAGTATCGAGAGCATCGATCAGTGTGAGTGAGAAACTGTTGGGAGATAAGACAGAACTTTATCAATCCTGAAGGAAAGTCTTGCGCCAGAGGTTGCTTAAAAGAGCACATTACAGAACACTATTTACAACTTCAAGACAAATTAAATTACAAAACAAATTGCTAAGACACCATTGCATGTCCTGGGTCAGGGCCACGCACTGATTCTAATGTGTACGTAAAACCAGTGCCTAACGCAACAACAGCATTTACACAAAAGAACAAGTCACAAAGATAGAGTGACAGGTAGTAGTGCACATGATATTGTGGAATCATTGATGGAGGGTGTTTATTATTGGCTCCTTACACAAAACCAAAAGAACTTACAATACATCAAAAAAGTTAAAGAGGAAAAAATAAAGAGTTGAAACAACACGATTAAAAATAGAGAAACAAACGGTATAAAGGGGAAGAAGAGGATATAATACATGAACTATATAATAATATGGTAACTTTACCTGCCCCAGGTGTCTTGCCCATCGCACGTGAGTGGGCGGAGCTCGTCGAAGGGGAAGGCGTTGTCAAGGTAACTGTTGTAGGCGTGGTAGAACATGGATTTGATGCGCTGTCTAAAGAACGGAACAGTTTAAGGAGAGGACGGTTTGAGTTGCCTTTTTATTTCACATCTGACCCGTTTCAATAAGGAAGTCCACAAACTCTGAGTTTCCGGTTTCAGAACACCTGACTCTGAATTAGTCCAGTCAACTCTGAGTAGGTTGATCCTGAGTTAAGCGTGTGCAACACGACTATAATGACTATCTGCTTCAATGTTCTTTTTTCCTCTGTGTGAGTTGGTTTCTAGGGCACAGAACCGACTTTTGCGTGTTCAACCAAAAGTCGAATTTATTTTTTCGCGCTCAAAATTTCCCTGTGCGCGCTCAGAATTGTGGCACGAATATAATTCCATAGGCTTGTGGCGGTAATAACATCTGACTTTTGTCATTTTTCAAGCATCTGTCAAGTAACAATTCACACCCATGATTTTACTGGACAAAATCTGTAACCAATTAAAAACTACACGCACTGCAAATCCGATGAAGCAACATGCGCAGCTGGTTGTTTTTTAAGTGAGAAAATGTTGATTTCTTTTTGATCGACTACATTTCCGGCAATAGCTCGTTAGATGCCAAATATTTAAACAGCTGACTGATTATCAGAGCAGTTCAGATCTGGAACTTGGTGGTGTTTAGTACAAGTCAACCCTGCGTTAAAATAGACTTGAAAGGTTCACCATGAATATTGTGTTGAAAGCCCCTTTTCATGTGTGTGTTACCAAGTTGGACTTGTTGAGCTTTACAGCGGAGCTGCCACGATTGGTCGATTGTGACCAAGTTACTTTCCGAAGTTTGTGACAAGCTGAATGAAGTGTTTCTTCATGTATTCATACGAATACTTCTTCCACACCTGGAGCTCATTTCACTGTGATTCTATCCCGATGTGTTTTCTCGGTTACCTGATAGCAGCCATCTCCTCCCCAGTGAACTGACGAGCCGCCGCATCGTTCATCAGCCAAACAAACACCGTCATGTACACGGGAGCGCGCATGGAGAGGCACGAGGAGAGGCGAGACACAGGTACAGGTGTACTCTGACACAAAAAATACAACAAAACCTAAAGAACTGAAAGACATGTAGGAGAACAGGTATATTTATGGCAGTTGTGCAGCTGTCAGGAAGTGAAGAGTGTACGCATGCGCCTGCCGTTGGCGCTGACGAGCAAAGCGTCATAGAAGTTAACCCGAGCTGTGTTCAAGAACACATCTCTTGGAGCTACACTACAGTCCTCAAAATGCACGGAACAAACGGGGGAACATGCTGGTTTGTATGTCGACTTTCATTCAGTAGCTGCTGTTTTCATCTCGAAAGAGTTTGAACTTTTCGCTTGTAAACCGTTTTTTAAGTAATCTTTTGGTGCTGCGCTCAACCACAAGCCGTTCATAAACGTGCGTTTTGGCAACATTTTTGTAAATGTGTATTATTTTGAAATTGAGACAACAAAAACGGTCACTTTGGTGAGAAAATGCTTACTGTAGGTTTTATGTTAATTCTGTGCACAGTGAAACAGGAAACAGACTAGTGTGATGACTGCTCTCAACTTGTGTGTTGGGTGGATGTTGTTGTCTTCCAAGGGGCGGTACCAAACTTAACTCAAAGGGATTCAGTTTATTTGCACAAAGCGGCTGTGCTGTGTTTGAGAAAAAACTCAAGACTAAATTAAAACTAATAACCAAATGAGGATAAAAGGACTTGCCAAAGGGGAAAACACAAACTATTAAGAAGTAATATCTGCTATTTTCCCTATTAAGATTTTATTTGTTAATTAATACATGTATTTCTTTGGTTTTACCTTTCAGTTTTATTTTCATGGTACATCTGAGTTGGTAAATTTGAGTCAGTTGTAATTAATGTGGGTTCATGTCAAACTTCCATTAACACCTCCACTTGGGTCCCAGCAGGAGCTCTACGCCCTGAAGAGACTCTTCTCCTGCCCTCCCTCTTTCCTGCCCTGCAAAACAAAAAGTCATAACTGAACTTTGTGAATTCTGTTATTTTGCTGTAGTATGCAGACGAGTCTAAAACTATGCCAACAAGAGAGTTAAGGTACACTTTTATAATTTGGTTTATTTTTCAGGTCTTCTGTTCAGGACAATTTTCTGGTAAACTTTCTTCTCCGCTTCATCTCCAGGAGATTTCTTCAAGAGACAAGCACTCGTCTCTTGAAGAAAGAGACGAGTCCTGTGGGATTTCACCCATCAGCTTTAACCACCAGATGGCGCTGTCGCTCTCTGCTTAGGAGAACCTTCGACAGTGCTGCTCTTTGTGACTACTAATTTAAAAACCAATATCACAGGAGGAAGTGAAATCTTAGCAGACCACAGGAGCATTGCAGCTTTCAGAACAGACAGAAACGTACGAGATCACCTGCTCAAAGCCACAGTCGAACCGCGACTGACCCCAAAGGTTTTCGTTAAACTTACGTAGATGTCATATTTAAAAACAGAGAATATTTTGATCAAGTACGTCAAAATTGTACTTACTTTCAGTATTTCAACGTTCTGCTGTTTCGTACTTGTGGTCCACTACGTTTTGGATGTATATTTGGTCCTTTGTGCTCACTTTACTGATAATTGGTCGAGCCCCATGTTTTTCTAGATGGACGACAGTCAGGTCAACCCACCGCCCTACAGAACAATCCGAGACGGAATAAAACCCAGAGGACAGAGGTTCACCAAGGGAGTTTGTCCCAGACTTGTTGCATTGTTCCATTAAAATGTTGCTTTAGCTGGCCTGTTTTCAGGGTTAATGCTAATAAATAACATGTGACTCATCCAGGCGACTCTACGTGGACAGCAGCTAACAGTTACAACCGAAAGTCACACTACAAATTACATGTCAGCAAAACATTGATATTCAGAACTCGGATTCGTAACACGTTTCTAAACATCAGTTGAAATTTTTCTGTATATGATGTCAAAGTGTAACAAACTTGTCCAAGTTGTTGTAGCAGATTTTGAGGTGCCGTTCACATGAATTTTCCCAGTTTGTGACTCTTTTTGTCCAAGTGTTCCAACACCACATGAATGCACTCTTACCAAGAAAGAGAGAATATCAGTCAAACAGGTTTGTGTTTCTTCTCCAGCTGAACTTGTTGCCATAGAGACAAAAAGCTGCTGTTGAACCAGGCTCAGGACAGGATGAAAGGAAAGCTTTTAGACTGAAGACATTTTTAGAAACGGGCAGAAACCTTGACAAAATGAGAGGCTGAGAGACAACTGAGACACAACCAACATATTTTCCTTTTACTTTTTGAAGTTTAATTGATTTGGTGCTGTGATGTGTGTGATTTTCTGATGTTTTTCATACGGAACCACAATCTGATTATAGTGGCCCTTTGTCACTATCCGCGCACGCTGGTTGTTTGACTGGCTTGTACGCGTGCCTGTGTAGGTGTATGCAGGTGTAAATGCATAACACAGCCAATGTCCAAAACACTGCTGATTGTACTTCAGGTTTATTTAGTCTATATACAGTCAACTCAAAGGTACTCATTTTAACCATAACATATTATTCTGACCTGAGAAGTTACACCATGGCACGGTCAAAAACTGTGTGGATTCCCCAGCGTGCACCACTACCCTGATTAACCCACCTCCCTATATAGATACAAACCATGGCCTAATCAAGATACTGCCACCTACTGGCAGAAATGCATTCAACACTTGTGAACAAAGACAATAACCAATTTGGCTCCTACACACCGGCCCCTAATTGTTAATGGTGTGTAAGCATAACAATTCAACAAACAAAAAACAAAAGGAGCCAAATGTTCTTGAGTGATACATGTACACACACCATATCCTATTAGTGCATAAACCAATTAATCATCACAGGCTGCCATCAACAGGCCTTTCCATAATACCAGCTTTTGTCTTGAGACGGGCAGATCTCACAAACCCATTCTAATCAGGAAAGGTTTCCAGTACTTTAAAGAGCAGCCAAGAGCCTCGAGGAGCCGTCGAGTCCACCACTAGGACGATGTCCCCAGCAACAAAACTTCTTTTCCCCTGGTTCCATTTCTGCCTGTCTACCTGTCTCCACCGTCGCTTGACATACAGATCTTGCTTCACAAACAGTCCAGGTGGTACAGCAGGTTTGCCTTTTAGGAGGAGAATATGATTGGGTGTAAGAGGTTCAAGGTCGTCGTCATCATCATCTTCAGACTCCTCTTTGGCAGCCTTGGCCTTTGTAGGTGGTTTAGCTGGAGCAGCCTTCTTGGGAGGTGGGGCTTCTTCCTCTAAGTCCTCCTCATCATCAGATGACTCCTTTGCAGGCTGAGCTTTCACTGCGGCCTTGTCAGCAGGTTTAGCGGCAGGCTTGGATGCTTTCTTTGGTGGGGGAGCCTCCTCTTCAGACTCCTCCTCGGAATCATCATCATCTTCGTCTTCTTCATTGAAGTCATGCATGTACTGACTGGTGAGCATTTCCTCCAACTTCCTCACAGAGATCCTGTTCACTGTGGCAGAGGGGAACTCTGTCTCCAAGGCACCACTGCTTCCATTCAGTGGACCATTAACTACCCATCCCAACACAGTTTTAATAGCGTACGGGCCATTCCCGTGGCTGTTGATGACCTCCCATGGTTCCAGCAATTTGGGAGCGTTGATTCCTATCAACAAATCAACATTTGCCTTTATGTGTGGGATGTGAACGTCCGACAAGTAAGACCATTTATCCAGTTCCTCAGTTGTTACTATATTATTAGTGGTGACTGGCATTTTCCTTTGGCTCAAGACCTCTGGAAGACTATAAAAGTCATTGCCCTCTAATCCAGCCACCTCCAAACCAGTGATGGAATAAGATGGAACAACAGTCTCCTGGCCCATTGTGTTCAACAAAACACTGGTTCTTCTGCCTGTAATATTCAGCCTCTGCATTAGATCTTCGGAGCAGAACGTGGCAGAGCTACCAGGGTCCAGAAATGCATATGTTTGTATGATGTCACATCCTTTTACAGACTTCACTCTTACAGGAAGAATTGGGAGAACACAGTCATCCTTACCGGCCCCTGTATGCCCACATGTTTGGAAAGAAACTGGTTGTTTACTCAGTGGGCCCTTTAGCTGTTGTGAAGCTGGTTGTTTCTTTTGCTCTGGAGCAGGTGGTTGTCTACTAATGTGCAGCACAGTGGGATGAGTTTGACCACAGACTTTGCATGTCAAGCGCCTCTCGCATTCCTGACTCATGTGACCATCACATAAGCATGCAAAGCAAACTCCCTTTTCCTTCAGAAGTTGAATTTTCTCCTTGTGTCTTTTCTCATTAAACTGTTTACACTCCTCCAATGTGTGACTGTATGAACAGCAAAGGCATCCTGCTTTGACTGACTTTCCAAGCTCTGCTGGTGGCTCCTCCCCCCTTTCTGACAGGGTTGTAGATGTTACAGTGGTGGCAACAATATTTCCTTTCACCCTGTTTCCAGGATAAGACTTAAACTGGGTGACAGTCTTTGTGCCAGCCGCACCAGATACAGGATCTTGGATGTCACCGAACAGAGGATCAGAAAGGATTTTAACATGACGCTCCACAAATACAACCAAGTCTGCAAAGTGAGCTCTCTGCTGTGTCTGTTCCATGATTCCATAAGCGATGGATCTCCATTGCTCCCTCAATTTGTATGGCAGCTTTGCAAGAATGGCTCTCATATTTGCAGGCATATCCAACTCTTGCATATACTCCAATTCCTCCATTACATTACAGCAGCCACGCAAAAACAAAGAATATGCTTGGAGTGCTTTAACATCTTCACCCTTTATGGACTGCCAGGCTAGAACCTTTTCCATATAAGCATTAGCAATTTTATATTGATTTCCAAAATGCTCCTGCAGCAGGTCCTTAGCCACTGCATAGCCGCGATCAGGAGCCAAGTGCTGGCAGCTACGTACCAGTTGTTGTGGCTGTCCTCTGGTAAATTGCTCCAGATAAAAAAGACAATCTGCTGCTTCTGCTTTATTCTCCACTCCTTGCTCGAATGCTTTAATGAATGCTCTGTATTGCAAAGGGTTCCCTTCGAATATGGGAATGTCTCTCGGCGGCAGAGATCTTGCAGTTTGCTGTTGCACCAAAGCAGCTGTTATTTCATTTTGTCTGTGCATGATGGTAAGTATGTCCTCAGATGCAATTTGATTTATGCAAGGATGAGTGAATTGATGAGTGATTTGGGGTTGACGGATTTCCTTGTTTAATTGAGAAGTTGTCATTTGACCTTTAAGTCGGTGTGAATTTCCCATGCTTTTCTGGTGGTCATGCATATTGTAGTGATGTTCAGAATCCGTTTTAAAACTTGAGCCATGTTCCTTTGATCGCACATCCAGTGGTTTATTTGGATTTACTGAACACTGTTGTTGCATCGACTTCCACAATCCAGGCTGATATTCATTTGCCAAAGACTTTAACACAACCACAGACCCATTTTTCCCTTTTTTATTTTCCAGGTAAGAGCCTATTGCAATTTTGGATCCTGAACCAGCACTTCCCACACCAGAGGATTGCAATACTGCCAACTTAGCATTTGTTGCAGCTATTTCCACTTCCAAGTCAAGCTGTTCTCGTTTCCTCCTCAGTTGTTGCTCCTGCTCCTCCAATGCGTGTCTTTCCTTAAGAGCTGAAGCACGGGCAATAAGAGCAGCTCTATCTGCTTCAGCCTTTATGCGTGCTGAAGCAGTGCTTGATCCTCCACTGGCTCTACTTCCTTTACTTGAAGGTTTGCTTTCCACATTAGAAATGCTATCATCTGGGCCAATGTCATCCACCACCAGCCCAGTTGCATGTGCATTGTTTTCACTGCTTGTGACATTTTGATTGATACCAACCTCATTGTTATTTGCATTACCCTCATTGTTTGTAACACCAACATTTTCTTGTATATTACCTTCCAAGTTTGAAACCCACATTTCTGCATCATGAAAACATTCATTTAAAGACAGAAATTTTGCTTTAAACCATATTTCATGTTTTTCTTGTTCATCACTTGGCATTAAACCCAACAGCTGTTTATGGATACATTTTGCATCATCACACACCACCCTTAATTCATTCAAAGCATCACAAACCATTGTTTTATCACCCTTTACGATGAGATCTTTCATTAAGTTTCGTATATTGGCGGCTTTGTTCAGCTTTGCCTTTCGTTCCGCTTGCAACCTTAAAAGCTTATCAGCAAGCGCCTTTTCAGTCATTATAACTTTTCGTCCGCTTCCGGTTTCCATGTTTCAGTCGCTCCACAGTTCGCAACAACCACAAAGTTAACACAAAGTCGATCACGTATTCAATTAGGCCACCAATGCATTGGAATTATGCCCCTTAATTGTGTGCACACAGGTCCAATGGCCATTATTGTAGCGCTACTCATACCTCGGCATCAGTGAGCTAGGCGCTATGCGGTGATCAGCTGATCCGATGCTCCGCTGCCTCGCCTGGCTCCGGTGTCCGCCGATCCGCTGCGGCCGTTCCTCCAACTACCGCCGAATTCCGTCGGAATCGCTGCGGCCCTCCGTAGCCGAACTCCACCTCACGCCAAGACCCAGCAGCAACAGCAGCTCCTTTCGATCGTCCTCCCACGATCACCTCCTCTAGGCGCCATGCGGTACGGGCCGCTTTCCAGACCCAGCGAAGGCCGACAGGAACCACAAGGCCGATTATTGCTTTCCCAACGAGTCCGATGGGAACCGAGTTTTTGACTAATATAGTGGCCCTTTGTCACTATCCGCGCACGCTGGTTGTTTGACTGGCTTGTACGCGTGCCTGTGTAGGTGTATGCAGGTGTAAATGCATAACACAGCCAATGTCCAAAACACTGCTGATTGTACTTCAGGTTTATTTAGTCTATATACAGTCAACTCAAAGGTACTCATTTTAACCATAACATATTATTCTGACCTGAGAAGTTACACCATGGCACGGTCAAAAACTGTGTGGATTCCCCAGCGTGCACCACTACCCTGATTAACCCACCTCCCTATATAGATACAAACCATGGCCTAATCAAGATACTGCCACCTACTGGCAGAAATGCATTCAACACTTGTGAACAAAGACAATAACCAATTTGGCTCCTACACTGATGGTTTGCTCGACTGCAAATGTTCAGCTGTTTCAGAGATCTGTTGAGCTTCATTGGACGAGACGTCATATTAAGAGGCCAGACAGATTGTTGGGGAGTTTGCATCTGTTTATTGATTGTGCTGAAATTTCATCAGAACTGTCAATAGATTTGCCAGCAGTGATGTCATACTGCTGGAAGTGACATCATCAGTGGGGATCCTGATGGCACATGTGTCAGCACCTGGTGGGGATCTTCACAGGTGCCTGGCACAGAAAGAGGAGGCCTTCCCATCACAGTCGCTATGGCTGCCATCATCTCTCCCTGTGGACAGAAACAATAACGGCACGTTAGAGGTCTGCGCTGCCCAGTTTTCATGCTCACATCGTTTGTCTTTCCTCACTTCAGTAAGTCCCACTTTATTTCTAAAGCCTTCTGCAAAACTGTTGTTAGAAAATGCTTCACAGCTGCAACAAAGATATGAAATAAGCAACAAGAATCCAACGTAGAAGTCAAATGATTTCTGCAGGCTGATCAATAAGTTGAAGTGCAGTCACAAAGAAGCAGGACGGAGCAACAATTCAGAGGAGAACCAACCTGTAGATGTGTCGGATGCCTGTGAAGATAAAGAAAAGATCTTTACTGAACCCCACTCAGCTTGGATCTGCCTTTATTTGTAACTTTACACTTGGATTAAAAAAGGTGTTTTGTTCAGCACCAAAGATCTGTTTTAACATGAATCATTTAGTGTGCAGATTACTTACATGTGCTCCCATCAGTATTCCCCAGTGCAGAGGGGGAGGCCATACATCCAGGCCTGTGTAAAGACACACAGTGTTTCAAAATTGGCTTAAGTTTACAATCAAAAGTAAAGGAGTTTTTAAAATGAATAATTCATTGTGCACATTACTTACACCTGGTTCAAGCGACATTCCACAGGCCGTAGCCGTGAAGAGAGGAATCCCCATACTAAAATCCATCTGTGCAAAGACTCAGTGTTTAAATGTGAACTTAAATGACAACATTAACACAACAGTTTCTAAACTGCTCTTTTGGTGATGTACAAGGATAGAATGAAAACATGTTTTGCACAAACAAGGCCTTGAAAAGAATTACACATGAAAAGAGGATTTTCTCTTGACGTGAACGCCAAATGTAATAAAGATCAGAAATGTTTTGTGTAGAATCTAAACAGCTGATGCCATGATGAAAGGTAAGAATGAGAGACGTACCTTGTTGTGACGATCAGGTGAGTTTGCACTTGCAGCAGTAGCAGGTAGCAGAGTGTCTTTGAGAGGGAAATCCAGTGCTTATATACCTTATCTTCACCTCCCTTTGCTTTGATCACAGGGACGGGCTTCATTATTATAATGAACAAACATTATCTCTTGGCTCTGATGTGCTTTCATCAAACAGTGTTTTTAAACTCTGTGGACTCTGTGGGTGGATCTTACCCTGTGGGCTGTTTTCAGCAGCTTGTGGTTAAACGTCTCAGTCTCAGTGTCAAACGATGACTTTGAGGACACGAAGCTCCCATCAGTGAGCTGCAGACATTTTGGCCGTCAAATCAATCAATGTTTGATCTTGTAATCGCGTAGCAACACTCATGACGATGTTTACAGAGCCTTACTATGTCTATAGCTTTAATTTATCCAGAATATTCATTATGTATATATATTTTCATTTCATACTGCACTACTGTTCACATGTATGTACTTGCCATTTCATATTGCACCACTTGTTTGCGGTTTATTTTCGGTATATATTTCCTCTTGTTGCCAGAGATGTTTTTGTGGTGTACGGTGGCTCTGTGGGAACACCCCCCTCAATTTCGTTGTACCATGTACAGTGACAGTAAACACTATTCTGTTCTGTTCTATGAGATTACAGTCAAGGACTGCAACGAGACGTCGTACACAGCAAATGAATGATGTTTAACACAGCGTCCCGTCAGACTTTGCAGTTGGGCTTGTGAGGACGATGTTGCTGCTGGACTGAGTGTTTGCTTCTATCAGTACTTACCTCAGGATCGTCCTCTACCCGTTGGCAGCTGGGAAGGTTGAAGTCAAACAGAATCATCTTGAGTAAACACTCACGAGAGGTTGTTTAAAGGAGGAGATGTCTGCCACTTTCTTCTCCCAGGCTGTGTTCACTGGATCCACCCTGGGAACATTTCACATGTTTTTCAGTACTGAAGTTTCGGTCCAATCTGTGGACGGACACAGACATCAACAGACATGAAAACAGACCCTGAATGTGCTGAAGTTTTCCTTAAAGTTGGTCAAAAGGCTCCCTTCAGCGCACTTCACGTGTGTCTCGCACAGTTGTCTTACCTTCACCTGCATGAGTTATTGGAGTTGAACCATGCAGAAAGCTGACGTCAAGTGAACCTTCAGCTCCAGAAGTCGTAGCTCACCAAAGATTCACAAAGACCGACTTGTCTGTAACAAGTTTCACTCACCTCATGATATACAGCCACAGGTAGAATAGGTCTGACTAACTGTTAATCTTTAAATCTCTATCATAGCTAAGCTGCTATAGGCCTATGCTGCCGGGGGACACAAACATGATCCACCAAGCAGTTTCCCCTCCTCCTTCTCCTCTTCTTCCTCTCCCCTCGTCAGATTAACATGCAGTTCATTATTTTATGTCACTAACTGTGTGTCCAGTTCTCTTCATAGTTTTGTGCCTCTCCCTCCCTTTCTTTCTCTCTCTCTCTGTATCTTTCTGCAGGTATCTCTCCATCCAGATCTTCAAGTTGAACTGTGGCCGGCTCTATGACCAACCCAATGTCTACTGTTGACATGCTGACATACTGCCTGTCATTCTTCTGTGCACCGACTATGGGCGGGGTGGTTCTCCCTACGGGCCGAAATTCAACTGATAGGATAGTGATTTTCAACATCACATAAAAAATACATGAATGTTACAGCAGTTCATTATAATTTCATTATTATAATTTCAGTCTTGTGAAATGTTAAAATCATATTGAGGTGGTAGCAAAAGTGAAACTAAACAGTTGAGATTTTGTTTTACTTGTCTTTTTAGTAACGTCGTTCTCATGTTGTTAACTGCTTTCCTGCCTGTACAACATCCATTGCACGTCTGCCCGTCCTGGGTGAGGGATCCCTCCTCTGTTGCTCACCCTGAGGTTTCTTCCATTTTTTCCTGTTAAAGGTTTTTCTGGGAGTTTTTCCTTCGTTGATGTGAGGGTCGAAGGGCAGAGGATGTTGCTGATGTTATGTTAAGCCCTTTGAGACAAACTGCTTGTAAAAATGGGCTGTACAAATAAAGTTGACTTGACTTGACTTGACACGTTCGTCCATCATTTTAGCTGGTAATTTTAGCTGGAGATTTGACTGAATGTTCTAAGGTGAGAATACAGTGTTAGGCAGGCCTGACTGAAGTCTCCAGTCTCATGCCTTTTCTTTCGTCCTGTTCTGATCCCAGTTCAGCTGTTTACACATGACAGGAGTATCGCAGTACTTGTTACCACGTGTGTGATCACAGAGTGCAGCCCACTAGCAGAGTCAGGGAGATGAAGGTCACAAGAATACATCAAAGCAGCACATTCATGTCACGAAATACACAAATGTAATGACAGTCGGCTCTGCTCGTGCCCTCATGGTGGGGCAGTGATGTTACGAGCCTGCAGCTCACACTTTCACACGGTCTGCGACTGCTTTGCCGGCTGTCCTTCCTGCATTTGGCAGCTTGAACTGAGCTGCTTTTAGTGTGGATTTTGTATTGAACTTCTTCATGTTTGTCTCATCTTCCAGTTTGCTCTTGGAGTGTAAAATATGCCGCCCTGCTGCCAGCAGACCTGCCCATGTTTGCAGCTGGAACACCTCCTCAGTCATGTGAACACGCTCACGGCTACATCGAGTTGACTTATGGAGCTGCTAACCTCCTTCATGCGACTGTGCTTGTTGGGCCTGTGAAGCCAGATGATGAAAAGACATCCAGGGTGTGTTGAAGTCAAACAGCCACTCCTGCAGAGAGCGAGGGCCAGGCCTACGTCTCTGTTCTCCACTAAGTTGTCCAACACGGCAGCAACTTGTAAATTATGGCCACAATTCAAAGGCAGCTCCAAAAGTATTGGAGGCAGCATATCACTACAAAACCTGTTCACCATACTGCTTGCTGTGCTTATCTTTGGATGGAACTGAAGCTACTGTTCCCTCAGTGGATTTAAACAAAGCTGTGGATGTGAAAAATGGTAATTAAGTCAGACGGTACAGATGAAGACCAGACGATCTGATGACTTACATACCACATGTAATAATATAACACATGAGAAGCAGCAGGTCTTGCTCCTCTATAGCAGCTGCAGGACTGCAGGAAGGGAGGATAAAACTGTTTGATTTCTGAAGGGAGTTTGGTGAAGCAGCCTTTAGAAGAGGGGAAAGTGAGGCAGGGCCGTGAGTGTTGCTACACGATTACAAGATCAAACATTGATTGATTTGACGGCCGAAACGTCTGCAGCTCACTGATGGGAGCTTCGTGTCCTCAAAGTCATCGTTTGACACTGAGACTGAGACGTTTAACCACAAGCTGCTGAAAACAGCCCACAGGGTAAGATCCACCCACAGAGTCCACAGAGTTTAAAAACACTGTTTGATGAAAACACGTCAGAGCCAAGAGATAATGTTTGTTCAATATAATAATGAAGCCCGTCCCTGTGATCAAAGCAAAGGGAGGTGAAGATAAGGTATATAAGCACTGGATTTCCCTCTCAAAGACACTCTGCTACCTGCTACTGCTGCAAGTGCAAACTCACCTGATCGTCACAACAAGGTACGTCTCTCATTCTTACCTTTCATCATGGCATCAGCTGTTTAGATTCTACAGAAAACATTTCTGATCTTTATTACATTTGGCGTTCACGTCAAGAGAAAATCCTCTTTTCATGTGTAATTCTTTTCAAGGCCTTGTTTGTGCAAAACATGTTTTCATTCTATCCTTGTACATCACCAAAAGAGCAGTTTAGAAACTGTTGTTTTAATGTTGTCATTTAAGTTCACATTTAAACACTGAGTCTTTGCACAGATGGGTATTGTTCTGTTTATTCCTCTCTTCACGGCTACGGCCTGTGGAATGTCGCTTGAACCAGGTGTAAGTAATGTGCACAATGAATTATTCATTTGAAAAACTCCTTTACTTTTGATCATAAACTTAAGCCAATTTTGAAACACTGTGTGTCTTTACACAGGCCATGTTTATAATCCCCCTCTGCACTGGGGAATACTGATGGGAGCACATGTAAGTAATCTGCACACTAAATGATTCATGTTAAAACAGATCTTTGAACAAAACACCTTTTTTAATTCAAGTGTAAAGTTCCAAATAAAGGCAGATCCAAGCTGAGTGGGGTTCAGTAAAGATCTTTTCTTTATCTTCACAGGCATACGACACATCTACAGGTTGGTTCTCCTCTGAATTGTTGCTCCATCCTGCTGCTTTGTGACTGCACTTCAACAGAAATCATTTGACTTCTACGTTGGATTCTTGTTGCTTATTTCATATCTTTGTTGCAGCTGTGAAGCATTTTCTAACAACAGTTTTGCAGAAGGCTTTAGAAATAAAGTGGGACTTACTGAAGTGAGGAAAGACAAACGATGTGAGCGTGAAAACTGGGCAGCGGAGACCTCTAACGTGCCGTTATTGTTTCTGTCCACAGGGAGAGATGATGGCAGCCATAGCGACTGTGATGGGAAGGCCTCCTCTTTCTGTGCCAGGCACCTGTGAAGATCCCCACCAGGTGCTGACACATGTGCCATCAGGATCCCCACTGATGATGTCACTTCCAGCAGTATGACATCACTGCTGGCAAATCTATTGACAGTTCTGATGAAATTTCAGCACAATCAATAAACAGATGCAAACTCCCCAATAATCTGTCTGGCCTCTTAATATGACGTCTCATCCATATGAAGCTCAACAGATCTCTAAAATCTGGATTTGTGTTGTCGTGTCCCTGGTTGGTGCTTGACAGAAGAACCTGAAATTGGACTTGTTGAATTGCAAAGAAACTGAATATATGAGAATAGAATGATATTCATATCTCATAGCCACCCACCACTTAATGGAAAACTTCTTATCTAATCTTCCCCAGTTTTCCTGTTTTTAACAATTCTGACAAAAATCTCTAATGTCTTTCTCTGTGCTTTGTCCATTGTCCATTGTCCAATCACATTTTGTCCCGAATTCAAGGTATCTGAGCTTTAACTGCTGTTATGTAACATACAGACCACGAGATATCATAACAACTTATCATGAGACATATTCACCACACGGTTTATTAGAGCAGAGCTTTCCAGGGTTGGCTCGTCATAAGGTTTGATTTGGCCTACTAAATGTATTTGTATAAAATAAGGAGAAATGAAGTTTATTTTCATAGTAGCATAGCAGTCCTACTAATAACTTCAACCTCTGCCAAATATGCATCTAGATGGGAAAAACAGCAAAAACTGATGTTTATCGCCCTGCAAATAGAAGCATTATGATCAGCAGAACAAGCAAACGTGGCCAGCCAGTCAGAAGGAAGCTGAGTCGAGCAGATTTCAAATTCTCACTTGTACGTTGATCTGATGATTAGGTCACTGTACACTGATGATTAATATGCAGTCATTTATGAATAATATCTATGAGCAGAATTTGTCACTGTGGACAACATGGTTTTCAATTTCACTTTTAACTGCATGTGTTTCAATGAGCTATAAATAAATATAAATGAGTCAAACATAAATATGTTTTGATGTGTATGGAGATAAAAATATCATTAATTTCGAAAAAAATGATCTTTTGATTTTGAATTTCAATATTTGAGGTCTTATTTTTTACAGTTTCAAACTTTTGGCCCGGATCCGGCGTGGGGGGCGTGGCATCATGAGTGACAGCATAACAAAGAAGGATGAGGACCTTCCTGTGTCACGTTACGTTCAGGGAACAGAAGTGCATCACATTTCGGAGTTTTTGTAGTTTCAGATGTGTGTACTGATTGGAATTGTGAGACGACAATGGCAGCGTTTAGCATTTTGGATGATTTTTTACAGAAAAGGAGCCATTTCCTATTTTTGCACCCATGTGACATGTCGCATATTGACAACATTTGCTTCATCAAGGGTTGACTGGCTCCGCTTACAGCTACCTCAGTGTATGGGTGGGCGATCTGATGATTTTAGATAATGATGGATAGAGGGCGTCCATGGTCTACTTTTCAGGTGAATGGTGCTACATTGTGTCTTTTTAATTCTGTTCCCAAACTTCACAAATAAGTCAGTAGTACAAGTACACTCCCACTTCCAAATAAGTTGGGACGCTGTGTGAAACATAAATAAGAAAAAGAATGCAATCGTTTGCAAGCAATATGAGTTCACCAACAATGATTTCACAAAGTGTTCCTGAGCTCATGTAGTAGTGTCTTTTATATAATCATGTGTCTGACAAAATAAAGAACTTCACTTCATCCTCGCTTGTGAATGGCTGAGTCTTTCCAGGATTCCACTCTTGATGCTGCCACCTGTTACCACTGAACCGGTTTACTGTTCCAAACTGCTGTTCTGACAGTTAAACTAACTGCTTCCGTCCTGTAAATGCACTGACTGCGGTGCGACATCTCCTGTTTTATGCGAACCTTCTTAGGCTGTTGTTTTGCAACATGCTATTAGTTTTAGTCATTTCAATAGAACACATTGTCAAGCCGGCCCTGCGATTGACTGGCGACCAGTCCAGGGTGAACCCCGCCTCTCGCCCGTAGTCAGCTGGGATAGGCTCCAGCTCCCCTGCGACCCTGACGGATAAGCGGTATAGAAAATGGATGGATGGACATTGTCAAGCCTCCTCTGCACAAGGCTCACCTGGTGTTGTGAAAACAGAACTGGAGAAGACAAAAAGAGTGATAAAGGGGAAGGGTTTATGATTAACAGTCTGAGTGCAGGGGTTGAGTGTTAATGTGCTGGTGTGATTCTCTTTTCTTCTTTGTGACTTGAGCTATATTTTAATGAGGAAGAGCAGCAGCTGCCACATACAGCACTCTGTGGCAGTGAACTGTAACTAATGAGGACCTAGCAAATGTTAAGCCCTGATGACAGACAGTAGAGCTCCAATGCCGAGTGTTACAGGGCAAAGTGGGAAACAGCCTCTGGGTAACAGCAAATCCCCGGGCTGTTAATATAATATTGAGTTTTCAATATGTTGATCAATCGATTTACTAATAAGGGTGTTATGCTTTCAACGGCCATTTATACCGCAACTTTATATTTGGGTTTCTGACTAACATCTTACCTGAGTGTATATCCTTGATTCCACAGATGCTTGACAAGGAAGTAAACATGAGAACATCTCCTTGAATCTGAGAGCAATGCCTGAAGTCCATACTAATATACCTTTCAGTTTTTTCATGAGCAATGTCTTATGAAAAGATTAAGCATTAGTTGAAACAACCAGGACTTTAAAAAGTGCTGTGATGTGATACAGCTAGAAAGCAGTCAATGGACATGTTTTAATGTCCAGCCACCTGTCTGGCAGTCAACACTGATGGAAAACTCTGGAAATAGCTACCAAATAGGACGCATGCTGCAGCTGAGTACATCCTAGATCCACTTCTGTCTATCAGCAGGATATCCTAAAAACATGTTTTTTAAAGCCATCAGCAACTTTCCCTGTCCCAACTTGTTTGACAAATGTTGCTACCATCAAGTTTACAATAAATAAGTTTACTATATAGAAATGCTGATTGGATGAATTAATCAACATGATTCTTTCTTACACGATGTACTGTATCCATTTTCTCCCATATGCAAGTACTGTTTGCTGTGGCCATATTAAGGTGAGATGAACTGGATTGTATGGGTGTTAAGGTGTGTTTCAACCAAAGAAGTAGTTTGGGTTTATATAAAAAAAAAGTTATTTTTGTCACTTAAAACTAGGGATTTAAGAAAATACTGATACATTTGAATACTCTATGTTCTTTTGTGATACAGTCTTGAATCTCAAAAACTCAAGATTTTTAATTAACAGTTTACATGCAATAGATTTGTGTGTTGTGTTTAAAGCCCTGACCACTAGACAGCAGTGCTGTACTCTATATTCACCCAGGACCCACACCAACATGACATCAAGTGAGACAAGTCTGCACATATTGCTGAAATAAACACAAAGAACACAGGTCAAGGAAAATATATCACCTATCAGGGTCACAATATACTGAATCGTAAACCCTGTTGTGTTAAGTACTGCAACGCTACATTCTTGCCAATGCACAACCCCTTTAAAAAGACATCAAAGCGTGGAGTTGAATCCTGTCCTAAACTCCTAAACACCCCCCTCCCCAACACACACACACACACACACACACAAAAAAAGCTGACCGTAACACATTGGCTTACATTGAATAAAAAACAAACAAACAAACAAAAAAACATAACAAAACAAGCATAAATCAGATTATCAAAGTGCACCTTGCAGACTTCTTCAGAAGAATTCCAGGGATGCTCATCAAGGGAAGGAAAATGAATTTAAAAGAACATTTCCTTGTACAGAACAACATTCTGCCCCAACAGGTTGAGTGTGTAACTATACACTTAAAGGCCACTTTCTTAGGAACACCTGTATGGTAGTCTTCATTTCAGCACAGTTTGTGTTTGCTTCCTGGTCTGATGTTGATTTGAGGGTCGTCCTACAAAGCAAGTTGGACTGGCTGAACAAAACCTTAAACCCCAGTCAGAGATGAATATCACAATAACAGCCATTAACTTCTTTCATTAAGCCCTTTTATTTTCAGGCCCTGCATGCGCTCCCATAAAATAGGACAAACATGTTCTTCTGCAGGACCAACTGAATGCATTGGTAAAAAAACAAAACAAAACAAAAAAAAAAACAAAAAACAAAAAAGAGTATTAAATGAGTATAAAAAAGCCCAATGTGACATTGACAGTTGAAATCAGTACACCACTCAGATCTTGACCAAATACCTGGAACAAAAAGCCTAAAAATTTTACTGAAGACAACACAGTTGACATCATCAGTGCGACGTGTGTGAGAAAATTAAGCAATGATAACTTCGTTTTCATAGAAACATCAAAAAGACCTGTTGAGAGGACCGGTATGAGTAGTAATACTTTCAGAATCTTAACAATACTCATGGAGCCTTAATGAGGAAGCAATTAAACATCTCGATGAGACTAAAAGTAGGTCTGTTGGTCATAATGTTGGCTTTGATGACTATAATTAACTGCTCAGCATTATTTGAAAAGGTTAAACAAAAGCAAGAACAGACACACAGTAACTTTCTAAGTTGCTGCCCTGTGAGTTTGCCAGTGTTAACACAATACATCCATTAACAAGCAGAATTGGAAGTTCTTCTGGCCTTTTGCTTTCTGTGGTTCATGCATTTCTGATACTTGATGCTCTGTTTTATACTTCCTTAAACATACTTGTCTTTACTGCTCTTTGCATAGCTATAATTCCAGATTTCACCGTGACCATTATCAAGGAAGTGAAAAAAAAAAAGCAGATTTAGGAGAAACATTTCCTTGTACGCAACTCACCACCTCCGCAGCTGTATCTCGACTTTCAGCACTTTGTATTTGCTTCCTCCTCATCTCTAAATTAGCTCACCTGACAGAAGTTTTAAAACTGCACTGGCTTTCTGCAGATTTAAGTTAAAATGTACCGCTTTTTAGGAATATTACAATAATCAGAATCAGAATGTATAATCATATACTGTAGTAAGTCTCCATTTTTTGCATTCAAACAGAAAAGCAAGACTGTAAGAAGGACAGCAGTAATGATTTCACTGAGGACCCTGGTGTACCAATGGGAATCACTCCACATCCTCGATGGGCTTTTAGAAAAAAACACTACCTGGTACCAGTGGTTAGCTTAAAATACTGACACAGCAATAAAAACACCCTTCTGTGCTTCTGTAGTGCACACTATTCGCTATTGTAATAGTATTGTATTAATTCAGACATGAACGTGAATTAGCTACAGCTGATACATTCTACCATTTATAACTTTTGTCATTTTAACTGAACCAACAACCAGAACGGACTAAGAAACAGAAACTTCCGCCTGATGTTCAAAAAGCATTAAATAAGAAATTTGATGGCCTCAGAGCTGCACAAAACTGCATGTAAACCAGAGCCAAAATGAAAACTAAAAACCACATGCATGTTCACACAAAAATATGCATGCGTTTCCTTGTCGACAGAGGTGGAAAAAAACCCCTATATCTAATAATCTGATAATCTGAAGTTGACATGCTAACAATCCTTGCCAACACAGACACCGACACACACACACACACACACACAGATATATAAAAGGTGACTTCAGGCCTTTCTTCTCCAGGACAAACTTGAGTTTGTTCAGCCTCTCTGCATCAGGCACCATTACAGCAAAGGTAATCTTTCATAGATTGACTCCTTCCAAACTTGTAAAGACAACGTTTTCTTGTCTCTGTAAAATTACTAAATATTTTCAAAAGTTTTATAGAGATAACAGTGATTGTGTCAAAGATTTATATGCTTATATGTTTTCACTATTTTGGATTAGTCCAACCCACTAGAGACAGATAGATAGTAGAAGACCTAGGTCCGGTGGTGTGAAGAACATTTATTTAATTTTGAGCGTTTCGTTTACAGTCAGTCCTCCTCTGCCATGTCAAAGACATCGGCAGTGTGGCAGCATTTTATAAAAATAGACAACGGAAAAAACGAATGTCGAATGTAAAGTTTGCAAGCAACAGTTTGCATATCACAGCTCGACTACAAACAAGATATATTACCTAAAAACGGTAGGTTAACTTGTCTGCGTTAGGCTGCTCCGTCGGTTTTGAGTATTATGAACATATCTGAATTGGCATATTTCAATGTTTTAGTCTAATAATCGTTTTATAACTACAGGTGAACCCGCCCGCAACACCGACAGCGTCCCTCAGATACACCTGGACCACGCTCTTTATTGCCCACTGTTTGTAGGCTATTTGTTTTGAGCTTATACTTTATTTTTCAGTTATGCACTTTATTTCGTTTCTTAAAGTGGACTTGCCTTTTATGTTTAAGAGTAAAAGTTTGAAGTTAATAGTCTATTCGTGTCCCAGCCGCGAAGCTGAGCTCCGATGTTCAGTGTCGCTCTGCGAGGACATGCACAGCGCGAAATGATCGTGTCTGTCAGTTATTATTGTTATTACTATATTTTCGGAAATCAAGGGCTATGATGTTGTGCAGGTGCACGTGATGCATAACGCTGTCAGAGCCGACAGACTCGAGTGTTTAATTAATTCAGTGCAAAATAAATTAAATTTAATATAAAGCAAACAGAGTACTAGTCTTTCTAGTCGTCGTTGTCGATAGTCGATTTTAGTTGAGGTTTGAGGGCTTCAGTCGACCAAGAATTTCTTTGGTTGATTACAGCCCCACTAAAAAGCTCAATATGAAGGTCAGACATAAACATTTTACCACTAAACTTTTACCACAAATTTAAACTGTCTTGAACAGAGCCGCTTACACTACAACAATAGATGGTATCCAAAATTTACTTTGTTGTCTATCTGCCAATGTCTTGTGGACTGGAAAAAAAAAAATACTGTTCAAAATATTTCTCATACGGCCACAAAACGTCACAGGCTATATGGTAATAGTAGTACAATGTTTCCTGTGTAACAAAATGTTTCCTGCATGGGGAGATGTTACCAGGCTAATGAACTATTTTGATAATTCTCATAATTCATGCAAAAATATTTCATCACCCCAGTATCGCAAATGTAAGGATTTTCTGCTGTATTATTAGGCAGAGTACTTCACCACTGCCACTTTCTGCCTATCAAGTTAAACAAACTCCTAATTTTAGAAATGTATCAGTTAATATAGGTACTATGTTATTTCAGTGAGTTAGCATCCTCTGCCTCTTAAGGAAGGTGGCCTGTTCTAGCAGGGTTGTGGTGTGATTCGCTCAGAGAGAAGTACCAGTATGTACAGGTACGACAGGTAGGCGGTGTACTTCAGCTGCAACATTCCTCAGTAAGAACGAGAATGACTGAAACTCTGTGCTGTGTTCACTATCATGTAGCGTTACTAGCCGACCTTGTGCATTCTTCACAGCAGAGTTGCGAGAAACTCTAAACTCTACCATGTTCCCAGCGAAAACACACCGAGCTCACTAGGTCCCTCAAAGAACTGTGATTATATTAAATATGATCGTCAGAAAGCGTTTTTCCACCGCAGGTACAGCTCGACTCAACTCTAAGTGATAAGCTGCATGCATGCAGAGTAAAGCGGTGAATTCTTTTCTGTTTGTCAAGCAGACCGATTTCAGCAACCCACAAATGCCGAGTGACCTGTTTTGGAAGGACCACTTTCAAAGAAACGCAGTGGAAAAAAAGCAATAAAACTTAACTTCAACAACTCATGCTCGAGATAAGGTCACGAGGTGAAGTGATTGTGTTTAATGCTTTTCCACAGATGGCATCAGGCTTTCACTTGGCGTTCTTCCTAAGTCTGATAGGTGGACTGTTGATTTCAGGATCAGTAAGTAAAATCTTATTCATTTAACAGCTCCATACCAATGCAACCAGACTAATGCCTACTATCACTCTGACTGCACATACCTTATGAATTGTGCTACAGGTGCAGTACACCACTTATGCTTTGCTGTAACTGATGTAACTTGAATCTGCGATAAGGTTAGAGTGACAAATGAATATAATGGATTAGGTGCAGCCCTAACAATGATTAAAACATACCTGTTCAGTGGCACAACATACCAGAATTAATTTACAAATTAAAACCGTCCCGTCCTTTGACTCCAGAATATAGCAAGAACAGCAAAGACAACAGAAAAATCCCTTTGAGCCATCTACTGTGAAGAGCCAGACAAACACATAGCAGCCTGGGCAAGCTCATTAAATGCTGAGAGTTGCTTATAGATAGATGGATAGATAGATAGATAGATGACTTTATTCATCCCCAAGGGGATATTAGGTTGTCATAGCAGTCCGGTATACTTCAATACAGTAAAACACACAATGACACAAAATACTGGGTATAGAATAAGATACACTAAAGGGCACTTGTATGAACATAAATAATAGTAAAAACAGCTGAGTGCTAACGCAAAACCCATCTGTCACTGAGCTTTAATGGAGCAGCTACACGACAAGGAAAACTGCTTAAGATGAACGAGGCTACAATAAAAAAAAAGTCTTATTAATTTGTTGTTCATGTTCACAGAGGTCCTTCTCAAGTCCAGGTTAGTAACTGAAACTTAGTTTTTCTTGGATGTTATATGTTCATTAATTTGATGCAATTACTCTGAAGGTGTGGGAGGGAGTTAGTTCATACACAGTTGTAAAACCTTTTGAGTCAGATTGCAGTCACATCCCATTTCCTTACAGTCTAACACAACACTTGTGTTGCAGCCTGTCCTTCTGGTTGGGCTCAGTATGGCGCTCGTTGTTTCTCCGTTCAAACCAGCAGAAGGTCCATGGCTGATGCAGAGGTACATAATTTAATCACTTTTTATTGATCTTGATGTTGGTGATAGTGTTTTAGCCATTTACAATTAGGTAGGCTGTTTGGACTTCTCTCCTCTAGAGATGCATCACATTGGATTCCTGTTGATATCTGATATGCTGATATTTTCCAACTCATTTTCTTCCTCAATACCAGTATATGCATTTATTCTTCCCGGAAATCATCTTTACCCCCCCCAGATATCGTCAAGTCTCTCCTGTAGTGGAATTAAGATTATGATTGTTACCATCACAGCCCACTGGCAGTTGCAGACATACAATGCTTTTCTAAATGTACACATTCACTGGGTAAAATGGTAAAAATCACAGCCTTGTGGTTGTAAGCCTCCGCACAGCAGTCAGGTTTCAGTTTCCCTCCATGTCTGTCCGGACTCATAACACATGAAGCGACTGACACTGAGCTTCACCACAACAACAACCACCTGAAGCTCAGTGTCCTCCAAACCAATGAGCTTATGGTGAACTAACAACGCTTCAAATATGGATGTTACTGCAAGAAAAAGCGGCAGATTGTAAAACATGAAGGCTTCACACACACAGTCAACCCTGCAGCACAGAACATCAATACAATCAGCACAGCTTCAGGATTAGAGTCGGTCAGTCAGTCAGTATGAGACCCCATGTGAGATCTGGTCCCAGTCTGCCCTTCAGTTCCTGTGTTCTGCTGCTGAATGATGGACAGGAAACATCATGATGTCACAGTGAAGCTGACCTTTGACCTTTTGGACAGAAAATGCCATCACTTCATTTTATCCTTTTAGACATTCATTTTAAAGCCTTTATCAGCATAAGCCAATGTTATGGTGCATGTCTACTCTGCTCTCCTCTATCTGATTGTTCATGTTGACAGATGTTTCATATTCATTTTGTCTCTTTGTTTATCACTTCATCTTCTCTATCAGCTCACCTGCATTTCTCTTGGTGGGAACCTGGCCTCAATCCGCAACATCCATGAACACCTCTTCATTCGAAATCTGATTTACCAAATCTGTCGATTTTATGCAACTGCTTGGATTGGATTCTATGATGCAGTACAGGTGAAACATTTTCAGACCAGTAGATTTGTAGATGACCAGCCATTCCTAAACGCTGTGTCATCCACTAGCACATAAATAATACTCAATTAGCTCAGATGTTCATTGGTTTTCTCCCCCAGGAGGGAAAGTGGTTGTGGACCGATGGTTCAAAAACGGTCTTCACACACTGGGGTCATGGAGAGCCCAACAACGTAGGAGGAGAGCACTGCACAGAGACCAACTTTCGAGGTACAATTGTTATTTCTTAACCACCTGATGGTATTTTAAATTTAGTAATATATTAACATTTTGTATATCCACTACAGTTCATATAAAGTCTAAAGTCTTTTCTGATTCTGATATACTGAAGAGTAATTCCAGTGTTTTTAAATCTGGCCTTGTGTTTATATTCTGGCTTGTAAGCGATTCATTCGTACCAAACATTTGGACATTGGTCTAACAGATCAACTCAGCTGGCAACCACAACACAGATGAAACATAATTTTCAGGAACAACTGAAACTGTCCCAGAGTTGCATCTGCTTAAAGTGCTTTTTTGGCCGCTCACAGGCTAAGATTTTTACTTTGTGTCTGACAAAATGGCAGAAAGGATCCCAACCTTGTTTTTGTTAAAGAATAAAACCATTTTTGTTTAAGCAGAACCACAAGTCTCTCTCAGGGAGATGTGTCCATCTGAAACCTCACAAGAGGTCAAAATTACCCAGCCTGGGATCAGTAAAGTATATCTATCTATCTATCTGTCTGTCTATCTGTCTGTCTAATAAACTGTGTCAACTTTTATGTGTTGTACTAACTGATTCTTTTTGTCTTATAGGATACTACTGGAATGACGTCCCATGTCACCACAGTAAGCCTTTTGTTTGTGCTAGGAACATGTGATCCTGTCCTGTGGAGCGCTATGACCTCACTTCCACCACGATGACCTTACTTTGTCCTTGTTCAAATGATTCACCTCCAACTTTAAACTTCCAAATCAAAATTCTTCCAAATGAGTAAACAAACTGAACTATCATTATGATTTTTTTTAATTTCAGTCTCAATCAGTGTCAAAACAAACCGAAAAATAAACTTTCCATGCATTTCATTTCAACTGGATTTGTTTCTTTAGCTTATTTAAGGGTTTAATTTCCAAAAACAATATTGTAAAAGCAATAATACACTTAAACTGCATAAACAAAAAAGGATTAAAAACGTGAATTTAAAAAAATGTTCTAGATGCCCCTTTACCTATTTTCCTTTTACAGATCGAGAATTCATAGGCTATTAAAAATGAGAGAAACGTGAACGTGAAAGAATGTGAAAATATTAAAAACAGTCCAACTGGGCCTAAATGAAAGCAATTTGATCGTATGAGTCCACCTCCCACTGTTTCTGCTCGGACAAATTCTGGTCAACTGTATTACAGCTTTACAATACGCGACCCATTTCTAGCTGCGAAGTGCTACATGACGTAGCAAACACACCACAGTGCAGAGCTGACGGGACCATCATCACACGCACTCAGACTTTGCACTCATTTGTGTGTGTCGGTGTAGGTTCTCAGTCATCCAGGTCATGGTCTGAGCAGCGGATTCTAAGAATTCAAGAATTTACTGCTCACTAATTTGTGCACCAACAGCCGACTACCGAATTAAAACCGGACTAAAATGACTGCAGCACTTTACTCCAATAACGAAGCGCACTTTATACAAATAATGTTGGTTTATGACGAACATCCCATTCAGAAGCACCAGGCCCAGCATGAAAAACACCTGCTTCACACTTCATCACCAAACGAGCACCGCGCAGCACAGAGTCAACGAAAAACTGCTCTTACCGTCTGAGGACCTTCTTTCCCTTCAAGTCCAACGAGTCCGCTGACCTTGTAGAAAGCGGGGGCAGTTGATGGCGATGTTCCACTCACCTAATGCGGCAAATTATCCGGCGTTCAGGAGGACGGCATAATACGTTTCTTGCTCGGAAGATTTTCCTTACCAGTGACACTGTAGCTCACCATACTCGTGATCTAAAGAAATGTAGTTAGTGTCCTGTTAATGCCAGACGGGCAGGAGCTTCCATGATGACTTGACCCGTCGCCATTTTCTTTGCAGTTTCCCTCCAAATTGCCGCCATCGCTGTCTCCAATATAGTCGGCTTTACTGCCTGTTTCGCTGAACTGCTGTCTGTCGGCGCCACACCAAACACTCTCTGATGACTGTGGTTTTTTCTTTAGTTATCTTTTGTTTTGCTGCTGCTGTCAGATCACGGTTGGCACTGGAATCCCACTTTCACAAGAGCAGCATTAGTTTTAACCGGCCTGTTAAAAGCTTGCATCTGTCGCACTATTTTCATAGTAAACGAAGCTGACGTCAATACGACCGACAATAAACGGCAAATACACTTCAGTGAATTCAGGTCGAGGTCAGGCCAGACTACCTTAACAGGCCGCAGGTAAGATCCAATATGGCGCATCATTTCTTCGTCGTGGACTGGAGTACTGCCCAGCAGCTTTTATATTTGAGCTCAGTGCTCTGGGGTCACAGACTACACAGAAAATTATTTATTTTAATTTCAACGGTGCCATAAACGAGACAACATATTTGAGGGTTCCTACATAAAGTAACTCAATACTTACTCAAGCGCTTAAATACAATTCTGAGGTACTTCTACTTCACCTTAGTACTTCCATTTTATCATACATTTCACATGGGATTTATAGTAGTTTTTCATTCACTGTCATTTATTGGCAGCTGGAGTTACAAGTTACTTTTTGCACTGATTTTGATCATCTTATGAAATGCAATTTGATTGCGATTAAACAGTGGCTGGTTTGTTCACAAGTCACAGTCAAGCTGTGAGCTGTTGAGCTTTTCTTCTCTGAGCTTTTGAGATGTTTTTAAATTACTTTTTAAATCAACTATCCAATGTTAGTGTTCAAATGTCAGAAATTCAGAATTCCCATTTTGATGTCAAACTACAGACCATGCAACCTGGCTCCACTAGCCTTTTAACAGTTACAATCTTTTGAGTTTATTTCTTTTTGTTCACAAGTTATCAAACTAGAAAGATGAAGATGAAAGTGACATATTTCGTCATTTCATAGGTTGCAGTCCTCTCTGAACATCCCTTTTTTTACTGAAGCCTTATCAGCATTTCATCATATTTCATATCAAATGGTACATTCACAGTTCTGATGACATTACATGTAAGGTTAACCCAGAGCCATCTTTTAACCAGCTGAACTGACTGTGTGTTAGAGGCCCCTGGTGTTCATGTTGAATATCATCCTGCTCTTCATGAGTATACAACACTGAACACAACAGCTTCCTATCATACAGCTGTCTGATAGGCACCGAAAGAGGCATAAAACTCAAACTTAAATGGCTTTCAAAGGATCAGCCAGTGACAGAGGGTGAGAGGCCGTAGTCATGTCCATTTACTGTCATTGCATACATACTGATACAAACAGGGAAGTTCAACTGAAGATGAACAGAGAAGGAAAACAAACAGCAAAGCTCTTTCCTTCACCCGAGTTATGATACAGACAATCAAATGAGCAGCACATTAGATGCTATTATTTGCTTTTGCACACCCAGCTCTGCTGTTATTCATGTTGGCACGCTGAACAGCAACACATTCAGAAAATGGTTAAGAACCGTGTGCTGCTTCAACCTTGACGTCAGCTTCAAC
The DNA here is from genome assembly GCF_020382885.2 of Scatophagus argus. NCBI lineage: Eukaryota > Metazoa > Chordata > Actinopteri > Scatophagidae > Scatophagus > Scatophagus argus. Next base: position 1,808,653 of record NC_058500.1, read on the forward strand.
ATCAGCTTCTCTGCAGTTAAAGACATTAAAGTGTTGACTTGATGTTGACTTTTGCTTTGGAAATCTTTGTTTCTATCCACAGGCTGAAGAGCTACAGACATTCTCTTCTTCAACTGCAAACCACAGAGGTGACATAAACCCCATTAAAAGACCAAAACCAACAGTGAAATTTCTGTGTGTAAGTCATGAATACATATATGTACATGTGTGTGTGTGTGTGTGTGTAAAACTTTTTTGGAATAGAAATAATGCACTGATGTCCAGAAGGTGGACATTTAATTTATGGCAAGCACGTTCAACATTAAATCAGAAATAATTCTAACTAAAGAATATCTACAGCTCACCTCTCATCAGTCAAAACTGTAATGCCTGATGAGAACATTTAATTTCTCACTGGTAAAAATGTTCACTGTAGACACTGTAAGTTAATTACAATTATAGGTATCCATAATTCAGATGTAATCATTTCAAGCTGACAGATCCCTCATGTAATTTTGAATAGTTGTAATTCTAATTACGGTAACAATCATTATCTACAACTCAACAATAACATCAACAATTAAGTTTTCACTAGTGGACTTTACTGATTATCCACAGTCATCCTTACATTTCAGATATCCTACATATCTACAGTTCAGCTGGAGTCAAAGTAAAATTATTGGTCTGTCAGCTTGGAACCATAACTAGTGAAGACTAGATTCGTACTGCAACAACTATATAGGAGATATATACAATTTCCATTACACATTAAATTTAGATATTAAAAAACGGTCATGAGTGAAAATATGTTCAAGTCAAAAGTCTAATAGTTTTACAGATCTTTAAATTAACATTTCAGCCAGTCAGAGTCACACCTGACATATGTCAGCCCCACTGATGAAATGTGGATTCAGCCTTGGCGTTTAATCTGGGTCAGACATACTGGATCCTGCACTTCCTTCCTCTCATTAGACGCTCCCTGCCCGCTAAATACTTACATCTTTCACACTCAGATGTGATGATGAAGCTCCTCCAGACCCACAGAGCGACATCACGACTGTTTTCACAGCATGTAATGTCCTTGTGTCCAGAAAATTCACTCTGACATGTTTTACACGTCAAACTGAAAATAGTCCATATAACTCTGGAACATTTGCTAAAAGTTACAGTGAGCATCTGTTTAATGAATGAGCATTTTTAAAATGTGATATTTTAAGTACTAAAGTAGTAAGTTTTGGTTTTTCTTTTGGAGTACGAAAACAATCTGAACCGCTTCGTCCTTTAAGATGGCTGAGAAGAGTTCATACGCTCTGATGTTCTTTTGCAAACAGGAAACTGAATAAACAAAGCTGTTTTTAATAGCTTTGATTTTATGGACGTCATGACATATGGTTTTTATTGTACCGTATTGCAGTTCTGACAACTCCAAATCCAATGCATACTTATACAGAGTCACATAATCGACATCAGAGCTGCAGCTGTGGGCCTTCGTGAGATCAGCTGAGCTTCCTGAGCCACGTCAGGCTGAACGCACCAAGCAGGCAGCAAGCGTGCAGACACACAAACAGAAATACCCGACAAATCCTGTCAAAAATCTCAATAAAAATGAAAAGAAAATGACACAAAATTATATTTGTTTGTAAAAAGACAATAGAAATTAGAACTAGTATGTAGTTTAGTTAATCATCAGTGTACATTAACAGTTCTATGGCAGCGAGCGAGGGGAGGAGACAACTTGTTATAGCGACTACAGGGTGGGCACAGGTAGCACGTCACATGAGCCTTAGTCCAGTGCAGAAAGCAGAGGAAATCTGCTGCAGTGACACAGGACTCACTGTGACGGTACAAGTGCTGTTCATACTTAAACCGAGCAGCAGATATTCCTCTGTTGTACTGTCTGAAACTGGACAAAACCAGGAGAAGTGCTTCCCTGTTCTCCCTGTCCACACAGTTGGACTGCAAGACAGCCCTTCACAGAAATAACCTGAGTGGCAACAGCAACTCTATCACGTCTGGAAAACCTTTAGACCAACAGGCTGATGTACTTACTAATTCATAGACTCGGCTTGTTGCTGTTAAAATCAGTTTTGACAAAAGACATGGAAAATATCTCTCAGTAAGCAGACATGTTGCATCTCTACCTGCTGCTGTTTCTTCTCACATATCATGATGGGTGGGTCATTTTAAATACAGGCTCTGCTACACAGTGTGACACTCATCAGGAGCTAAAGGCTGTTTGTTGGATAAGACCGTGTTCATGGAACTCCTCCTCCTCCTCCTCTCGCCTGGTTGGGTTTGTGGCCGCTGGCACGCGGCGGCAGTCGGAGCCTCCCTGCAACGGTCCCAGATGTCGTCACACCGCCGTGCAGCATCTGTTCTGGAAGAGATGCTCGACAACCGAGGAGTCGGCCAGCGTGGAGATGTCGCCCAAGTCTCGTTCGTCGCAGGCGATTTTGCGGAGCACCCTTCTCATGATTTTACCTGCACAGAGGGGAGGACACGGGTGACGATGGTGTGTTTGTGTTTGCTCAGGGAGGTCATCAAAACCCAGGAAGAAACTTTAATATTATGAGGCTTGTACACAATGATGATGCCAAACTAGAAAACCCAGCAGCAAACAAAACAAACAATCAAATTTAGATTTTCTTCAAGGACAGTAAAAGAAGAAATCTGTGGCGTCTGGACGTCCATTGAGAGGATGAAGTCGGCTCTGCTTGGCAGGATGTGTCCGACTGAAAGGACCCTCATCAACCCCATTTCTTTGTCTACAACATGACACCGAGTAACGAGCCACAACATCTTCACATTATTATTGTTTGCCTGACTGGTCACAGAATTTGGACTCTTTGTAGACTTTTAGAGACTCTTGATGGCTCTTGAGAAATGGAAATGAGTGATCAACACATGATCAATACACATATAAAATGTTTGCACATGTAATTTACTAACTTAAAAAGGTGGATTTGGTGTGTCATTACAAAAGCATGTGTGTTTACACTCATTCTGAGTCCTCATGTTACCTGACATTAACACTCGTCCACAGAGGCGGCTAAAGATGTTTCATTTGGGAAAACATTCTCTCCAGTTATTAGGACAGAAAACGTCAGCTCAAACAGGTTTTTCTTCCTCAAACAGCAAACTCAAGTTCAACATCAAACTGATGTCAGGGTGAAGGATGACATTTCAGAGAAATCTTAAAATCAGCATCTTCGTCACGGTTTAACATCACAGGGGAGAACAGAAGCTAAACTAGGATGTAGCTGCAGCTCTACGTCAGTCAGGTGTGGCTCTTCATCCAAACCTCCTCCTCAGTGAGTACAGAAAACCTGCTTTACTCTGACCACAAGTCATTCAAATTTTCTGTCATTTGGTGACTTTACCAGATCGGGTCTTGGGGAGTCCTGGAGCGTTCTGGATGTAGTCTGGTGTTGCAATGGCGCCGATCTTCTCCCGTACTGCGTGTACACCAAAATAAACCTTTTATCACAGATGTTATACTGAAATTAAGATGCCTTACGAGAAACATATCTGAGCCAAAACAACTTAGACCATACAACAAACTATTTTGGAAACATTTAATGAAGCATCCTTTCTGTTTTTTTTGCATATCTGTTCATTCATGTCTGTGCAGTTGGTTCACACCGAGTTTCAGTGGAGACTTTGTGTCTCATGTTGATCTAAAAGCTGTTCCAGAAGTTTGTTCCAGAACATCTTTCCAAAAGCTGCCCACCTTTCTTTTTGAGTTCTGCCTCCAGCGTGCGGTTGTACGTCACTCCATCGGTGAGGGTGACGAAGCAGTAGAGGCTCTCTCCTTTCACAGCATGAGGTCTGCCCACCACAGCAGCCTCAGCGACGGCCTCGTGCTCCACCAGAGCCGACTCCACCTCGGCCGTGCTCAGTAAGTGACCTGTGGGGAAAGCAGGGGGAAAGGGAGGTGGAGAAGAAGTTCCTTTATGGAGACATATGGTTGACTGTCCTGCAGGGGGAGGAGTTAACGTCGCTTAGAGAGCTGCAGGGTTTGCTACTCAGCGCTTGTTTTGTTTGTTTCTGAAAAGGGTTAGCAAAGTTAGCCTGAGGTGGAGCTGATGGGAAAATTAAAAATACATCCAAACTGACAGGTGTGATCCTCTTCTAAGTCAGACAATCTCAGCAGTCAGTCTCACCTGACACATTCAGCATGTCGTCTATCCTCCCTGTTATCCAGTAGTAGCCATCCTTGTCTCTACGGCAACCTGCACATTGAAAATGTCAATAAAATAAGTGCATAGTGTGAGAGTCTAAAGAGGTAGGAATCAATAAAGAAAGATTAGAACCACAACAAAACAGCAAACATAACTCAAAGAAAGAAACAAAGAGAGAAAAGACATCAGACGTCGTCTCTCACCGTCTCCTGTCACGTAGTATCCAGGAAACTTCTTAAAGTAGGTGGTCTCAAACCTCTGATGGTTTCCGAACACGGTCCTCATCACACCTGGCCACGGCTGTTTGAACACCTGTGTGAAGGCCGACAAATGATGATGTCAGAGAGAGAAACACAGAAATAAGGATTCAAACCATGAAAAAAAATAAGAAGACTAATTAGGCTGACCAGGTATCCCTCACTTGGCCCCTCCAGCTCCTCTCCGGACTCATTCAGGATGGCCGGCACGACTCCGAAGAACGGGAACGTCTGCAGGACAGAAGAGGACACATGTTCAGCTCCTTCACTGTGTTTATTTAATATGACGTTTAAATTATGAGGTCTGAGTGAAATGTAACCGCGACGCAGTTTCATCTCATCTGAGGACAAACTAGATGTACATGAAATATCAGAAAAAAATTAAAAACTGGCAAAAAAGAATATGTTGTCATGTTGAATTCATGATGTTTAATAAATCTTTATTATCTTGTGATTACCTTCTGCGTTGGGCTTCATTTTTATTTAAATAAATGTATTCACTGTCAGTTAAACTTTTTGTTACTGTTCTTGACTTATCTATGTTGCCGCTCTTTAACGTTGTGTTTATCGCATTCATTTTGCTTTCAAATCTTAATTTTATGCAGTTTCTTAGTTGCAGATTTGTATACATTTTCACATTTTCTTTTACTGTCCCTTTAAACATCTCCAAAGCATTCTGAAACTGCCTCATGTTTGAATTTTACTTGTGTAAATAAATAAGAACTCAATAAATACTGAGTGTTTTATTTACTCACAGCAGATCCAGGCTTCATGGGTGTGGCTGCAGGCAGCGGAGTCAACACATGTCCACCCTGATGTGCCAGAAAACAGCCAGTCACAAAAGCTCTTTTTTAATCCCACACTGTGCAACTAAACCACCTGTCCAGCAGGGGGCAGCACAGGCCAGTCTGCAATCACTCCTGCTTCTGAATGAGCTGGTTAAAAACAGCTAAGGCTGTGGATAAATGCTGCACATCTTAATGGAATGCTGAGGCTGTGATGACTCACAGTTTCTGTCTGCCAGAAGGTGTCGACGACCGGACATCTCTTCTCCCCCACCACGTTGTAGTACCACTGCCAGGCCTCAGGGTTGATGGGCTCTCCCACCGTCCCCAAAACCTTCAGGGACTCTCGCTTACACCTGCAGGGGGAGATTTACCACAAAATCTTTAAAAAACTGTCTGCACACACCAGTGCAAAAACATCACTTCCTGTTTGGTTTTCCACATCTTGTGTTTTTATGTTTACTTCCTGACTGAAAACATCATAAAACAGAGAAAAACAACAACAATGAGCATCACCCAGGGTGAAGCTTGTGACGGTCAGAGATGACTCACTTCTGCACCGGCTCGCTGCCGTACTTCATCAGCAGCCGGATGGCGGTCGGAGCTGTGTAGAACTTGGTCACTCGATATTTGTCCACAATCTCCCACATACGACTTACGTCTGGGTAGGTAGGCAGGCCCTCAAACTGTAACACAAACAAAAGAGTAAATATAAGCTCAGAAACACCAATGTGACATTCCAGGCTCGGCACTGGCGGCGTGCGGGGACTGGGACTGCATCAGTTCAAGCACCAGCCGAGTTTTCCGAAGGTTGTGAAAACAGGAAGTCCCTCGGTCTGCACTCACCAGGACGCTGGTGGCCCCATTAGCCAGCGGGCCGTAGGTGATGTAAGAGTGTCCGGTGATCCAGCCGATGTCTGCCGTGCACCAATAGATGTCATCAGGCTGGTGGTCGAACACCAGCTTGAAGGTGGTGGCCGTGTAGAGCATGTAGCCGCTGACCGTGTGAAGAACTCCCTGCAGACGGCAGGAGGGTCAGCAGAGGCGACGGATACGAACACGTGGTGACACAGAGCAAAGACAAAGCCCAACTTAACATGAATTAAAAAGACAGACAGGTAAAACAGACATCCGTGATGCTCCAACATCCAACATCAAATCTGTGTCCTGGTAACGACCGTCATCAAGAACGACAGTTTTCATCCCACCAATACCTTCATTCAACTGTTTTAGAGGGATGGATGGATCGTGATGTATACCAATATAATCTCTGACAGGCCAGGATATATCGGTCTGGCTCCAGTAACCAGCATCAAGTTGTTACCACTCAACAGTTTTGAGTGCTCTACCGCCAGAATCTGCACCGAGCCTGAGCCACTGAGCTCTTTTACCCTGGCAACATTTCATATTAAAGTTACTCGACTCAGATTCTGGAGCTTTTACAGCAAGATCCAAAATGAGCAGCTGCAAACACACAATCTTCTGGTGATCAATTAGTTAGCTAACAGTGTGTGAACTACGTCTGACACATGATACACGTGTGCAAGTTGAACCTTGGGTTTCCCGGTTGAGCCGCTGGTGTAGAGGATGAAGAGAGGATCTTCAGACTCGCACCACTCGGGTTCACACTCGTCTGAGGCTCCACGAACCAGAGTGTGCCAACACAAGTCCACCTCGGGGTTCCACGGGACCTGGGGTCAAACACACACAGTGCACATAGAGGAGATCGGGCACATGAACACACAAAGTTATCGATCAAATCCCCGTCAATCAGTCAATCAACACTAAAAAGCTCAAATGTCTCCAAAACACACGACAAAAGCGAAAGAAAGTTAGTAACAAGAGAAGAACATGAAATCTACAGAACTGAATAAAAACTGTTAGAAAACATGCACGTTTGGTTGGGACTGACTTCCTTCCTCCACTTAATGTTTGACCTGACACGAGGCTCAAACCAAAGTATGAAGCCAAGCTTAAATGTAGTGTAAAGAATAACGGGGAGGACGTGTGTAGAAAATCTTTGGACTGACAGAAAGATAAAAGAGATGAAGGTAAGGAAAGATAAGATAAGCAGAAAGATTTCGGTTGAGAAATGAGAAAGAAAAAAGCAGAAAGAAGACACAGACAGAAATGTGATACAACATAGTTGTTTTCTCTAATAGGGCTTCAGTTTGATTTTAATCTAACTTCCACTCCACGTCCTACATATCCCATAATTCACAGCGAGCTCTGGATGTTGGCTGGGCCTCGTGTTTCCCATCAGGAGCAAACATGTTGAGAGGTTTTAGAGAAAACAACAGCAGAGTCTGGAAGCTGCGACAGTTACAGAAGAAAAAAAGATTACTGTGTGTGTGTGTGTGTGTGTGTGTCACTGACACAGAAGATAAGAAGTTATGGGTCCCAGATACGAGGCAACGTTGACGAAATGTACAGTAACGAGGCCACAGATAAGAGGAAACACAAGGCTCAACCTCTGGGACAAAGTCTTTATTCAATTACAAAGCGGGTTAGTGAGGAAGAATCAGGGGTCTGATTGGATCGGCAAAACACCAAGAGGAAATCAAAGCTTTACTTCAGCCTGAAGGCTGAAAATCCAGAGGTGGAAGGAAAACTCACATCAGCACACAGCAGTGATGTGCAGCAGCCCCTCAGTGGCTTTAAGTTTGAAATTTTAATTACACACTGACAAAATGTGCGCTTGGTTCGACGTCGGATAAATTAGTCGCTAAAACAGCCCCAGAACAAGGACTACTGGACTCAGATTCATCAGGACTCCAAATGAATCGTCGTGTTGCTGACCGAGCCGACACCAGACGTCTGATTCGTCCCGCCGTGTGGAGAGAAGTGACACAGCAGATACGTTAGTAAGGAAAACAGCAGCTCATTTCGGGCCGTGAACGAACTGTGCTCAACTCCACCAGGAGTGCAGTCGAAGGTTTCACAGTGAGTTCACAACACGTAGGAAGAGAGAAAAACTGTTAATCTGGTTTCCACACTTCCAGAGACTTTACAGTTCATTCCAGTGACTTCAGACAGCCAACATTTGAGAACACTGCTATCTTTTTATTTCTAATTTTGCTCAATTTTTGGTTTTAATTTTGACTCTGCTGCAGATTTAAGTCATTTTTAAAGCTCATGTTATGGCTTAAAATCAGTCGCAAAATTCAGCTTAATTCACTTCTAAATGAGAGAACATCATTTTTCATGTTCACAAATGTAACCGATCAAAAATCACAGCAATAACAAACTGCTTTCGATGGGTAAAAACAATACATCAGCTTCAGCAACAAAATGTAAGTAGAATCATAGATTTAAAGAGCCAATAAGTCCTGGAAGACTGCAAAATAAACGCCCTCTTTACTCTGTTTATTCTAACACGAAAACTCTGCTGTTGAGTGAAACTCTCCTTTAAGAAGCAAAAACAAAAGTTTTAGTGGAGGGAAGAAGGGATGAAAATACCTGCGGAAGAGGACGTGTTTTCTTTACTCTTCCTGTCTGTTTCTCCTGCTGGATGGGAGAGGAGGGGGGAGGGAGGAGGGAGGAAGAAGAAGGGGAAGGAGGAGGAGGGAGAAGAAAGGAGGAAAAGGAGGAGGATGGAGCAGAAGGAGGATGAGGAAGGAGAAGGAGGAAGGAGGAAGAAGAAGAAGGAGGAGGAAGGAGGAGGGAGAAGGTGGAGAAGGAAAGAGAAAGGAGGAGAAGGAGGAGGAAGGAGGAAAAGAAGGAGGAGGAAGGAGGAAGAAGGAGGAGGGAGAAGGTGGAGAAGGAAGGAGAAAGGAGAAGGAGGAGGGGGAGGAAGAAGGTGGAGAAGGAAGGAGAAAGGAGAAGGAGGAGGGGGAGGAAGAAGGTGGAGAAGGAAGGAGAAAGCAGGAGACAGAGGAGGAGGGAAGAAAAGGAGGGGGAAGGAGGATGAGGAAGGAGAGAGGAGAAGGAGGAAGAAAAGCAGGAGGAGGGAGGAGGAGGGAGAAGAAGTTAACGAGGAAGGATTCTGAAAAACAAAACTGAAGTCACCAGAAAAAAAAAAGATGCAAGAACTTCTGAGGTTTTTCAAAACAGAACATAAAAGCAGCTCAGAGTCCCAAAGCGTCTCTGACTTCATGGACACGAGTGACGTACAGAAACAGAAATGAGAAACAAGGCCGGCTGCACTCGCTGTACACGTCTAACTGTCCCAACCAAAGACTGACCCCACTGTGGAAGCAAAGCAGGGCTCCTTCACTGGTGCGAATGTGAACCCAAATGACGCACCACAATGGGACCGTATGATCTAATGACACACAGTACACCTGTAGCTAATGTCTGAGGCACAGGTCCCAGCGACCCTGTGGTCTGGTCTGGGACAGCCCGGTTTGGGATTCTAGTTTGTGTTTTACCTGCAGATCAGGGCAGGATCGTTTGGCCGGAGGAGACTGAGAACCCAGAGGAGTCTCTTCGGTCTCCTTGGACAAGTGCTTCAGCATGATACACTTCTGGACCGGGAAGCCCCTGCGGAGACAAAGACGTGTCACCTCATCAGCACCATCACATCATCCTCACTCAGGAAATGTTCCTGTACATTTCAGGCGTGTGAAACTGGTTAGATGCATCACTCTGTGTCAAGACTTGAGTTTCAGGTTGAGTTTAGAATCAGGCTTAGACATTTAGTTCTGATGTTGGGGGCTGAGGAATGCATCGTCTGTGTGTGTGTGTGTGTGTGTGTGTGTGTGTGTCTAGACAGCTTACTTGTCTCTACATTTGTGCAGTGCTTCGTCAGCTAAGAGCTTCAGGTTGATCAGCTTATCTCCTCGATAGAACCCATCTGAACAAGTGAGCGATGAAGAGAGTGATGGGGAGAGAAAGAAAAGAAAGACATGATTCATTTTGCAGTCAGAAAGAAAGAAATGTTCGCATCTGTTGAGGCCAACAGCACACGGGGCTGTAAATGAGAGCAGGGGTGCTCACACAAGCTGCTGGAGGCAGCTAACAGGCTAACATTAGCATTCCACAAGATGAGAAGTGACGCTTTAATCAAAGCTTTAATCACTGGAAATGATCAGGTTGAACACAAGACCTGCGTGTTATTATGTATGTTTGATTGCTGCGATCATTTTGTTTGTACTGAAGGAATCCAAAAGCTTCCTATCAGTTTGACAGAAAGAAGGAAGGTGCTGTGTCCCCCATCTTGTGCCATAAAGAAAGCTCTTCACAGCCAGTTAACATGTGATCAATGTGAACAGATGGACCCGTTGTTTAACCCTCCGTTTCTGTCCACGCCGTCGCTTCCAGCCTTGTTGAAGCCCAGTCTTTTCTGCTGCCCATGTTCTGCTAGCATTTTTAAGAAAAAAGCAGTCATGTTTCGCTGAAATGAACATAAACTCAATTTGGCTGTGGACGAGTGCACTGCACTGCATCATTAGAGATGAACAATTGCAATGTGTTGTCGTGCTAAAGCAATGCAGTTCAACATCACACACGCAAACGTTTTTAGAGCAACGTCACTTTGGCCTTTGATGCACACGAATGTGCAGGGCACACAAAAGAAATGGCACAATAAGTGCTGATTACACTGTCTGAAAGCAAATCTGTAAGAGAGGACATCATGTTACACAGAGACGGCCTGACGGAGCCACCACTTCAAGGACCGCCTTCTCTTCACAGTCTAGTCTGGCCAGGGACAACCAGTAAGCACCGGTCAGAGGAGCTGAGTGGACCTACAGGAACCATAAGGGTGGAGCAGGTCAGAGATGTATGCTCAAGCTTTGTGTCTCATCAGGTTTAAAAGACATCGCCAGCTGAAGAGTGACGAGAAACAAGAGCGTTACATCGGCTATTTATTGCTTCACAGCCAGGCTTCCAACCCTGCAGGTTCAGGAGTCGCTGACACGGTTTACAAAACTTCATCTACAGCAGTAAAACTTGGAACCCAGCAGCAGGAGCTCCCTTTACAGTGTGATAAAACTCTATGAAGACACTATCAGCCAGGAGGACAAAGATCCGCTTACAGGACTTCCATGAATGAGGAAAAGTGTGTGTGTGTGTGTGTGTGTGTGTGATTGTGTGTTGGGGGACGCGACTCCAACCGCAGGCCTTTAACTCACAGGATTAACAGGTTTATATCCCCAGACTCTAATCCAGCTAATGAGACTTTGATTAGTGGTCACAGCTCAGCACCTTGTGATGAGGAGCCAGAGGGAAGTTTCACAGTCCTGAAACAGCCCAATCAGCAGCAGATCTGAACATCAGTCACCGGACCCCACAAAGCCTTTCAAATATTCTTGTGGCGACCCGAAATGTAGTTCTGTTTATCTGAAACCCACCTGCTGTGATGAGCAGTGAACACTGCGAGTCCAGGATCCTCTCACACAGAGACTCAGCGGAGAATCCTGCAAACTGCAAACAGCAGCGCACATTAACATCTTTAATCTCAAACTGGCCCAAACTCAAAGCTTTCTCAGTAGCCTAAAAGCAAGCTGTGTGCTGACTGGATGCCCAGTCACTTTCTGTAAGTACGTCTAACTCACCACTATGGAGTGAACAGCTCCGATGCGGGCACAAGCCAACATGGCCACCACCAGCTCCACCACCATGGGCATGTAAATGGAAACTCGGTCGCCCTTCTTCACTCCTGCAGACGTGGACACAAGGACGGGAGTGGACAAAGCAGGGACAGAGGCAGACATGAGACGACGTCGCTGTCATGTTTTAACACATGATGGACACAGGTGTAGATCGGGGAGTCTGAACGTACCCTGAGACTTCAGGACGTTGGCGAACTGGCAGACCCTCTGCAGCAGCTCTCTGTAGGTCACCGTCGCCTCATCTCCAGGCTCGTTGCCCTCCCTAAAACAAAACGCCAAAACACACAGAAAAATGGATGAACAAACAACAATGGACCCCTGGTTTCCAACATTTGCAAAATGAAGACATAAGCAACAAGAAAGTGAAAGTTAAATATAAATGAGTATCTGTTTTCCCAGTTCAAACCACACGTTCATTCAGTTCCTCAATCAAAGAAAAATGTTCACCAACTTTGACAATGAACGAGTACATAATAGAGCAGAGGTTGGAGAAGCGGCTTGTGATCGGAGGGTCACCGGTTCGATTCCCCCACCGGACGGGCAGGATCAATTTGGGTGTGGTGGAGTGATTAATGCGAAAAAAATGCTCCCCCTGGCTGATGTGCCCTTGAGCAAGGCACTTAACCCCCCAATATGCTCCCCGGGCGCTTGATGCTGCCCACTGCTCCTGTGTGTGTTTCACTGCATGTAATTTGCCGGGTGTTGCATGTGTGTGTTCAACTAAGGATGGGTCAAATGCAGAAGACGAATTCAGTGTGTGTGTATGTAAAAATATATATACTGTCAATAAAGATGATTCTTCTTCTTGAAAAACCGACTGTTCTGATGACTGGAATTGGAGCAGAAACAGCAACGTAGTTCACGTTGCAGCTGTTTCAACCAAAGCATGCCTTCATTTTAGTGTAAAGCAAGTAAAAACCTAGAAAACTACACACAGAAGCACATCACAGGCGAACACCTGTCAGATGAAATGAACTGCTTTTAACACACTTTAGTTTTCAAAGTGCTGAGGAGCGAGTACACACAGAATCAGCCAGTTCGGGTTTTAGAGCACAAACACGAACCTTAAAATAATCTGCGCTTCTCAAACTATTCCAGCACATAAGAAGTGCACAGATTGCACAAAGCCTGGGAGACATGAAGGGTGACCGAGCAGGTTGATCCAGCTTTGCCAACATGTCTGAGCACACAGCAGCAGCTCCAAACAAACGCAAACGCAGCCATCTTCTGAAGGGCAGAACATCAGCCCTGTTGGGAAACTCCGCTCATGTCAACTTTCCCCATTTTTCACAACAAAGTGTCATCCTGTGCATTTGAGGAACTGCACGCTTGCAAAAGCATCGTTCAAGGTCACACACACACACACACACACACACAGTCTCAGGAACAGAGTAATACATGAGTTGTGACAGCTCTGCCTTTGCAGATCATTAAATTACTGGCATCACAGTCTACAAACTGAAAAACTCGGCGGTCTGTGTTGAGCTGCTATTCTCCACTTCGCTCACATTCAGTCTAAGGACGTACACAAATGAGACGTCGATCCACAGCATTTCTCAAAGGCCAATCAGATGACAAGAGCCTGAGACGGCCGATATCACGCTCACAGGGATGTTCCTATCAGCTCATTTTGCTCATGTTTAAAAGGGAAGTTTAAACTCAGAATTTGTTGAGAGGAAAGGAAACTGTCAAAACTTAACACAATTCAATCTGTAAGGTCAAACGTTGGCTAAAAAAAAAAACAAACAGGTGTGTATACTGTAAGAGCCGTTTGAAACCTCGTGAGAGGTGATTTGCTGAGTTGATTTGGAGTTCACTGAGAGAAACTGCCTGCAGGAAATTTATTTCTCAAGTCTTGGCTCAATATTCAGCTGATTTCAACAGCATGGATGAAGAAACAACTGCAACGAATCACCTCACCGTCATATTTCAGAGCGAGACACACAGCCGTGAGTCTCTTTCAACGTGGGACTCAACACACTCAGGCTCGGCTGCCTGCTTGATGTTCCTTATGAATGAATGAATGAATGCTTAGAAAGATGAACTACAGAACTGGGGCAAAACAAAGTTTAATTGTACCTGAGGGAAAGATGAAATGTTCAGGCAGGAGGAGGAGGAGGAGGAGGAGGAGAGATGGAGGGCCAGTAGAAGAGGGAGTGCCGAGAGGAGAAAAACTACAAAAATGAGGACAAAGAGGGCAGGAAAGTGATGACCCAACAGCAAACTGAGTCCAGCCTGTGCAGCCCTCAAACTCACACACAGTTCAACAAATCTGAGAAATGAAGAGATGGTCATAAGGTCAAACATGTCCTCAACCGCCTTTGTGTCAGATCTACCACAGGGGAACTACAGGCACACTTCCACACATGTGGACCATTCAGTTACTGCCCCTGAAGGAAACATACAGAGAGGAGAGGGAAACTAATTATGAGGAGGAAACAGACAAAATTCACCCACTTTCATCCTCTAATGAGCAGAGAAACACATGGAGGAAAATCAACCAGCGTGTTTGTCTTCTCTCTCCATCGCAGGTGTGGCCAAAACATTAACGCACACACACACACACTTCACTTCGCCTTTCGCTGCCTTCCAGCACAAAACGCACTTCAACAAAAACAAAAGATTGCAAAATATCTTCCAGCAGTGAGCAGAGAGTTCTTACAGTTAACAGCGTAATAGCTGTCAGTAAAATGTGTGTGTGTGTGTGTGTGTGTGTGTCATTGGTAGGAGGAGAGCTTGCATAGCTGAAAGGTCTCTGTAACCCACTTGGCAGCTGGTTGGAGTTGCGTTCAGAGAATCACTGAGGCTCTGGTCAAACGTTTTCCAACAGGATATCTGAGCTGCTGCTTGTGTGCTCACAATCGGGTCTACACACACGTTCAGGTCTGGACCTGACCGTCTCACAAAAGGACAGCAACCAGGCTGCTGTCAAGCCAAAACAAGTAGACAACGCAGGTTGACTGCATACACACTACACAGTGCAGTACACAGTACTGCACACTGTGTACTTATACTGCACTCCACAGGGAGGTGACTTTAATGCAGTTTTTCCTAACTCTGAGTAAGAGTTGTGTGATCACATCAAAGTGATCCACCCAGGTGGTGCCAAACCTCAGCAGGCCTCGAGCTGCTGCTAGCTGACGTGTTGAACGTGTGCTGGTTCAACTACAGCAAGAAACTAAAGGGCAAATTACAGAAATTATGCAGCCCAAAGGTGCTCAGCATTCACCAGACCAGGAGCGGAGCTTGGGAGCAGATTCCGGTAGCACAAAATACATCTGCAACAAGCTGACATGAGCTGACACATCAGCCTGATTTCTCAGTTTACCTCCAGGACCGAGCACCGAAAACAAGCGGACCCTTAAACGCAGCACATTGTGTCCAGCTGCCAGCACAAAGACGTGTTTGTTCTGAGTCCGACATTTAAAGCAGGGCTGAGACTGATAACAGATATCAGGGACAGATTCACGTTTACAGGAAAGACTCGCAGTGACTGAGTGTCATTATGACTCACTGTAAGAATCATGTGACAATGAAGTGTATGAACACGGCGACCTTCTGGACTCTCGACCACACCAGCCGGACGCTCAAACGATACGCCCAAACGAGCTCAGCAATTCACCAAACGAGTGACACGTGAGAAAAGCTCGACAACAACAACAAGAAAGAAGTACAAATGTGATGATTTCTCTTTGCACTTATGATAAATATGAAGTCATGAATCCCAAACTATTTGTTTATCATCACCTTTGAACACTTTATATGATTTTTTAACACTTTGAGGAATAAATGATTAACTGATCCCCGTCGGTGTTCACTTTGTCCGTTGCTGATGTTTTATTTTGGCTTCTGGAGAGGTTAATTATTGTTCTGCCACTGACTGTGAAGCGTTCAGGCTGGTTCAACATGTTTGCACGACAGAAACACTTCAGTGAAGGTCATCTTGCACACACACACACACACACACACACAAAGGGTCAAGCACCAGGACACACACACCTATAAATACACAACAGCCAAAGCCATTTTCAACACTGTGGCTTTAAATGTCAGGGGCCAGTGAGGACATGTCTCACTGTGGGACACACACACACACTTTTTTTGAGGACGTCACACCGTCATGCTAAGCTGCTGCAACAAAGCAAACTTATGATCAGTCTTTACTCACACACTTCATACACACTGTTATCGTGAGTGCAACGAGAGACGAGGACAAGAGGCGAGACGTCGGCCTCCATCCTCGCTTCCAAAGGGAAAAAACTAATCCTAAATTCACTGGCTTTAGCTCCTGTGACGTCATACACCATCATACAGTTAATGGTTTGACAGAGAAACGATCAATACCAGAAACAGTCGTTAGAGTAAAAACCATCTCAGCCGCGTCCATAACCACAGCGATGGACACGCTTCCTGATATCGCTGCTACGCAGACCGAGACGGGCGTCTTTCAGGACAAACAGGAACAAGAGTTTCGACAAAAGGAAGTCGAGAGACAGAGAGCAGGTGTGAGTTCATGAAGACGAGCGTGACGCTGCAGTGGACAGAGGACAAAATAAACTCCTGACATCACCGACTGAAGTGTCTGTCTTCATAAGAACTGCTCCCATGACAGGAAGTCATGGGCTCGATTTGGATTGTGATACTGCATTTTTTTTTTTACAGATAAGTGTGAAGTTGAGGTTGACACCTAATAAGGCACAGAATTAATTATTTGTTATATTTAAGGGTTTGCAATGTGAAAAAGTTTGGGTAAGAAAACATTTCATTAACGTGTTGCGGGCAAACGCGCCCCCACAGCGATTTGATCTGCGATCTCACTGAATGATATCACAGACGACTGCCCAACGCTAAACCTGAATCTTAATAACCAGCTCTGAAATCCTGCCGGAGTACAAGTGTGTGTGTGTGTGTGTGTGTGTGTGTGTGTGTGTGTGTGTGTGTGAGGGCTCTTTGTGAGGGCTCTCCTCACTGAACACAATAGCAGGATTGAATATTAACAGATAAAATGAATGGAGCTGCAGTCGTCCTCCCTCCTTTGTCTTTCTCACATACTTCCCCTCATTATCCCTCCTTTTCTTTCCCTTCCTCCAGCGTCGTCTCCGTGTCTCTCGGGTTTTTGCCTGTGGAGTTTCGATAAGAATTAAAACAGAGAGACGGAGGACCTGTTAACCTCGTTTATACGACAGGAAGCTCAGTCACCACGAACAGCACCTGAATGATAACATTACAAACAAATCCTTAAATGTGCGAGGGTCCCTGCTCAGGAAGTGAAGAGTCAGGGACACCGACATAATAAAAATGGCCGAAACGTCTCCGCTTCCTCCCTCTGTACAAAAGTGAAGCCAAAATATCCCAGATACGAGTGCTGTCATCTTGTTCTGATGATGTCATTTGGAGCCAGAGTCTGTGCAGTAGTGATGCCGTCTGAGCCAATCAGAAGCTGCAGTGAGCTGCCAGTCCTGACATTTCAGCCCCTTTTTATAGCATGAAATAACAAATTAAAACCAAACTGATGCGAACAAACATCAGCGTGATAATAAATACCTAGAAAAAAAAACCATCTTTGTTTTTTGAGTTTATGAGCAATCAGTAAATGGTCAGACTCATCTGGGGGAGCACACAGATGACAGCAAATCAGCAACGCTAGCATTAGCAGCTGTAGCAATAATTATTATAGCTCAAAAGGACAAACAGTCAGTCATCTTCATTATGCTACAGGCAACATAACTGCAAAACTGACGCTTAATGAGTTACATTTGTCATCCAAGACACAGAGGCGACAAACGGACTTTCAAGATGAAAAAACGAGTGCATTAGCAGTGTTGTTTCAACAAACAGGAGAGGAAGAACAGAAAACCCGGATGTAATTTACCAGCTTTCTTGAGGGTGGGAAGGAGCATCGCGGCCAGGTGAGCAGATGACTCACTTTACGTTAGCCAAGACACCAATCAGCTGTGAAACCGATCAGGTCTGTGTTTCCTCACCAGGTTCAGATCCCAGCTTTCAGATAAAAATGAGTCCCGTTTGGGCTCAAGTAGGACATTTATTCTTAAGTTCGGGCACGAATGTTTGGACCCGTGAAGCCCTCTACTGGAACATCAACACGGAGGGAAACGAACAAACAAAGTTCCTAAATTCACACACACGCATCAAAAATCAGCTTTGTGAAGTAAACATACTCAACATGTTCACTCGACCTCAAAGACTCGTTCAATACCTTCTAGTGAGGATATAAACAGAAACTTTGCTTGACACAAAAACTCTGTGACTAATATAATCTCTGCTCTTCGGCTTCATTGTCTGCATTCATTCTCTGGAAAACTATTTAAATCTCAACATGGCTCTGAGCTGGTCGAGTAAAGGAACAGAAAAGAAGGAAAAGAAGCTGAGAAGACGTGCCGTCAAGTTTGCAGGACTCGCCGCCGCACTCGCAGACATGTGCAACCAAATGAAAGAAGTGAAAGCTCAGTGAACCACAACCAAAAGCACCGACCACAATCAGTCATAAAGACACACAGACACAGCTTCGTAACCACACGCTCACTCTCGAAACATTACGAGTGTGCGTTCAGCCACAGGTCTGGTGACACACACACTCTCACTAACCAGTAGAAGGCCACTTGGTCGCCGAGCTTCCTCTCGTGGACGTTGCGGTCGAGCAGGTTGTAGCAGATGTTGGTGGACGCTCCTTCCATGCATTTGATGAATATTTGCCCTTTGGTCACGTCGAAGTTGTAGTCGAGCAACTGACCCGTGTGTTTGGTCTTCCAGAAGAAATCTTTGGCGATGTCACCCCAGAACTCTGCAGGACAGGAAGAGAAGGACGAGAGAGGGACACACCTTCTGGTGAGAAAATGAGCATCTTCACCAGTCGCACTCCTGCGAAGCACCAGGAGAACCGGATGCATCTGATGAAAAACCACCACGCTGCCAATACTGAGAGAACAATGAAAAACTTTTTACTGAATTTTTCACTCAATCGAAATGTCTTCAAAATGTCGTTCTTCTGTAACCAGAAAACCTGGAAAATAAATGGCTTAAAACATGAATTGATTATTGAAAAAGTTTATTCACTTTCTCATTCACTGCTCTAAATAACACATAAATATATTTCAGTCCTCACAACGAGCCCAGACTTAAGTGATCTTCTCTTTGAAACTTTTGCTTTATTAGGCTAACATTTATCATTAAGCTACTGTAATTCAATTGTTAAATGTTATTAAAGTCTGTGCTGAGCACAGCTTCCACCACCCAAAGGTGCTTCCTTATTATCAGAAGACCCACAATAACCTCTGCAGCACAGACTGAGTCATACTGTGTAAGAAAATATTGCATGAATAATTTTAAATATTCTGCTGTTATTTTTATTACTGATTAATGTGCTGGTTATTTTCCTGAATAATTGTTTGGTCTGTAAAATATTCAAAATTGCCTTTTTTCCCTGTGAACAGCAGTAAAAAAGCCCAAAGATAACCCTCTGGAAGACCCTTCATTTGAGTAACTTAACAGCACATTTTCTGTTTTACATCTTTGAAATGATAAATATTCATAAGTTATCTGAAAACCTGATCACTGGGAAACTATAAGAGGTATTTTCACTTCTTTCTGTATTTAACTGACTAAATGATTTCAGTAAAAACAGACCACGAGCTGCAGCTCCATCACCTACTCTTACAATTCTGAGAGAAAGATTTAATAACAGTTCAGACTTACTATGGATGACAAAACTTTAAACACCTTCTGAACACTCTGCCCTTCATTAATAATCTGTCAGTGTGGACGTACTCCTGCGTGGTTATGGTGAAGTGATTAATGCGAAAAAAAATGCCCCGGCTGATGTGCCCTTGAGCAAGGCACTTAACCCCCAATATCCTCCCCGGGCGCTTGATGCTGCCCACTGCTCCTGTGTGTGTTTCACTGCATGTTGCTTGTTGTATGCTTGTGTGTTTCAATCAGTGATGAGTTAAATGCAAAGAAGTAATTTCCCATCTTGGGATTAATAAAGTAACTTAAATTCAAAAATCTAATTTACTGCCGTGTCATGGAGTCAGAAGATGCCTTCATGACGGAGGTGGCAGGTGAAGCGACAGACAGGACTTACCATCGGGGTTCTCTACGGATTTCAAGTAGAGCTCTTTATATTTCTCAAAGCTATTGATGTGAGCCTCCTTCTTCAGGTCTTCAGAGCCGTGGATGACGTCCTCCTTCGGCGCTTTGTCGGGAATCATCTCTGACACGTCTGTTCGACTTTTTCTCCAAGTTAACAGATGAGAGATTGTGGCAGAGCAAACGACTAGGCTGGCTCCTTTAGCTAGCGAACTAAATACCGACTGTACAACGAGATGCTTTCACGGAATATCAAGAGGCTGGCGAAGAGGCTGCACGGACCCCTTCAGCTGCCGGAGCAGGGGGCACAATGACCTGCAGGGCGGGCTATGTGCTGGCTAGCAGGCTAGCAGCAAAGTTCATTCAGACTTCCTTGTTTAGCAGGAGGTTTATCGTTCCAGTTTTGTTAAAACTTTGCATGCAAACGCCGTGTTTGCACCCGATGCGTGCAGTTATAATTGTTAAGTAAAGTCCAGCTGAGTTTGGGCGCAGCTACGACGGGTTCTCTACGCTCTTGATGACAAAGTCCTGCACGGTCGGACACGGACGGCTGGTTGCCCTGCTAAGCTATCAGGCTAAGCTAGCTCAAGCCAGTAGAAGAAGAAAAGAGCGAGGTGCACTTCTCGACGACGCCTCCCTAGTTTAGCTGTACAGATTTAATCTATTTCAAATTATCAGGTTAAACGCTTCCTTTCACTCAGCAGAGTGTATTTCGTGCTCTCCTGGAGGGCGGAGGTGAACTGTTTTTGTTCCTGCGCTGACAGTTAGCGCTTCTCCTCTTCTATGGACAAGGCGAATGAAGCGTGTGGCGCTGAACTGTTTTGGCTCTGAGCAGCAGCCAATCAGAGCGTAAAGTGCATTCGCGTACTCCCCAAAAGCTCGGAAATTAAATAACAGCCAGTAGTAAAAGCGACCTCTCGTCGCATTCATGGCTGTCGTAAATGTTATAAACTAAAAGGAAGTGTTTTGTTACGGTGAAAAAAAAATATTTTTTTGGAAGCAAAAACTATTTGAATCTGTTTGAAAATATTATGAAGCGTATGTGAACGTCATTATTTATTTTTCATCGATAGAAATTCATTTAATGACGTAACGTTATTTTTGATGTAACGGTATTCTTAAGGTACTTTGATGCTGACGTTTATTCTACGTTACAAGTTATGTGGTGCATGTTTGAATTTTGTTGAATATGAATGAAGCAGCCCCCCAGTGATTAATTACATGACTTTTACGGCTGACAGATATATTTATATTTGTCCGATAATTATCTCCTGGACACAATAATTCACGTTGCTGTCTGTTCAGCAGACAAAATATTAATGGTCATCAGTGTCTTCAGACAACAGCAACAGTTGTCAAGCTCTGCCCTCTATCGGCAATGTTGTGTATTGAACTTATATTTTAAAGAGGACGGGAAAATGAATATTGAAGCTCAACACATGCATATACATAAAATAAATATCTATAATAAATAAATAAATAATCAGATGAAGCGTGAATGATGGTTCTTTTGAGTACTAAAGTTTGGCCAAACCTGACAAACAGCAGGTGGTCATAATGTTGACACCTGAAGCCTCATGGACAGCAATGACACAACAGCATGCAGTGTTTCAAACTGCACAACACAAATACTGAATGGAAAATAAAAACATAGAGAGGGTGTATTTACACCACACTGCATTGTACTTATGAAACTTACTGAACTCAGCCCCCCACTAACACCCTCACCCTACACCACCCTATCGTAACTGAGTGTTGCACTAGTTCCTCTACCTCACTGCTAATATAGTTAGCCTACTGCCTATCGCTGTATACACTATATTGTCCATTGCACTAGTGATTTATAGCTTAATATAACATCTGTAAATATCATTTGTAAATTGTGTTATAGTTTCCGCCTACACTGGATGCACATTAAAGCACATATCCATCTGTATAGTATGTTCATAGTACTTAGAAACCCTGTATATTATGACAACAATCTGTATATCATGTTTATAGTATATCTGTAGCATAGACACCTGTACATACCCTGTACATACTGTAAATACTGTATATCTGGCACTTACTGCTTATTGCACTTCTGGTTAGATGCCAAACTGCGTTTCGTTGCATTGTACTTGTACATGTGTAATGACAACAAAGTTGAATCTAATCTAATCTAAAAATGTTTCATAAGTACAATGTCGAACAGGACAGCAGACTGAAGACAGAAGACAGACAGGTGAGCCTGACAGGATGAAGAAAAAGGTTTCTGGTCGGAGTAGTTCAACATGGGCCGCAGGAGCTTCGTGCTGTTTTTGGGGAAGCTGAAGTACAACTTGCGCGTGCATGAAGACAGAGGAAAGTTACTCAGAAATCCTGTTAGAACTAAAATTACAAACATATCTTCAAATCCTCCCTCGGACACTTTGAAAACACGCAGGAGGACAACAGGTTGTGTGAAATGCGTGAAAGGGGGCGCTAAACACAGCAGGGCAGTTAGAAACAGAGCAGCAGCGACGGGGAGGAGACGACCCTCTGAAGCCCTCCGTGCTGATGTCACAGCTCTGGACCGCTTGAGGTCAGAGGTCGACCGCAGGCCTGGACTGCGTGATCCACAAGGACTGCTTTGTGGCCTGCGGTTAACTTTGACCTGTCGCGCTTCTGATTGGCTGCATGCTTTCTATGCACAGTGTCAACATAAAACTGAACAGTAGACATTCTGTCGCCATGCTGGAAATGTCTTCACGCTTACAGGACGGATGACCACGAAATCCACGCATCCAAATTTCCATCAGGGTGAATGAGCCTGCATCGGGTCAGGAGTTCAGCTGACCCAACACTTCTAAGATCAGCATTTTGTGACATGCTGTCGTAACGTACTGCGAGTCACAGAACACACACACACACACACACACAGGAACACACACTGCTGACGTGGAAATACTGTTTTATTGTCTGTACCAAACTTGTTTGAAGAGGTTTACGAGAGTATAAGAAACACATCAAAGTCCAGCAGAAACAGAGGAGACTCGGGTGGCACTCGGCCCACAGTGTACAACACGCTTGTCAGCACTGACTGCGCCGCCGTTACCTTTTGAAGCCATTTATTTCACTTTGCTCAGACACTTTCAGCAAACACACACCTGCACGGCTGGTGGAGAGATAACCACGAACTCCTTCAGGTGTGTGTGTGTGTGTGTGTGTGTGTGAGACTGAGAAGTAACGAGCAAAGCTAAACATCACACACAGTCCTTCTCAGAAACACTTTCAGCAACACGTCTTCTACAATCATTAAACCAGACAGGAGTCAACACACAAACTGAAGTAAAGGAGGAAAAAAGGCTTGAAGCTGCCAAACAACAGGAGAAGCAATGAAAGTAAAAAAAAAAAAAAAAAAACCCAAACAAAATAAAGGCTCATTACGTAACAAATCACGCTTCACTGAAGCTCATTTCGACCAACCCAAAGGAAAAGAAATATTCTGCAGGAAAGTTTCTCATCGTGAAGACTTGCAGAGTGTGCGTTTCCGTCGCACGGGCAGAAATGTGCCTCCTTACGTTTGACAAGCAACTCCGACGACAGACCGCTGGGAGGAGGCGGGAGGTTTCGTTGGCACTGGGTTCAGTACAGAGGCCACTATGTAAAGGGGGACACGCGCTCCCCTTTGACGTTGCATAACAAAAAGCACTTCTTCAACAAGGCTCGACGACACACACCGCTTAGATTAACTGGCCTTCTGTCTACGGGTTTCAAGTTGTCCTGCTTTGGGGAGGCTCACAGTGAAGAGAGACGGGGGACGTCTGTCTTCTAAGCCCCCAGAGACCGGCCTGCTACCAGGATCTCTTTAGAAAACTGGTTACTGCAGAGCCAATTTATTTTAACCTGCTCGGAGACTGAAATCACTTTGACTTTCAACAACTTGGTTTGCTTTGGTTGAGCTCAGGGCTGTCGCGACATCAGGTCGTCACTGTGCGATCACCGTGGCCTAAAGGACTCGCGATGTCGATATTATCGTAATATATCCAGACAGTCTGTTGGTTAGCATGTCTGGTATACTGGGGTGTTGAGCAGCATTCCCGATGGGGGTTTTGTGCAGCAGTAGCAGCCACATAACGGCAGCCGCTGACTGGTTACTGCACCTCCTTTGTCTTTGTTTCCTGGCGGTTGGCGACCAGCATTAAGGTCTGACTAAGACAAAACGAGGACAGAAAAAACGGGAAAGGTTTACGAGTTGCTGGCTCATTTGCAGGATGTTATCACGTGTATTGATTGATTGAGTGTCGCTAACTGACAGCTTCACCACCACAGCCCCAAATACAAGAGCAACCTCAACTCTGACTCAACGCAAGCTACAGGAGGTGATCATTTGACATATGCCCAAAGTATTTAATGTTCTAGCTCATCAGCTTCATGGATTTTTGTAAATACGTGCTTATTCTGAATGTGACTCCAGCGACACATTTCTGATCAGTCGCGTACTGCTCCGAGGACACCAGTCATTCTGGAACGGGTCTCAGTTTGACTGGTTCACTGGTAACAGGCGATGGAGTTGTGATGCAGTCCAGAGATGATCCTGACACCCAGGAGCCTTCTGGAGGCCACTGCACATCTTCACTAAGTTTCTAATTGTGCTGCCTTCAGCACTTTAGACTGGAAATTAAAGTTCTGACTTTCAGCTTGCTTTCCATGCGAGGCCACGTGTGCTCCAGTTTCAGGCCACCAGAATGTGTTTGTATCTGGTCCACGACTCTTTGAAGACTTGGACCCTTAGAGATGTGCTGTCACACCTTCACTGGAGTCACGTTCACACGTTTTAGGGGAAACTGAAACATGACTGAAGAGCTCGGACAAAACTCACAGGCCGATTTGTCCACACGATCATTTTCCTGCTGTAATGTCCGAAAACCGACTACAAGTCCAACAGGGTTCACACAGAACAAATGTGAAAACTCTCAAATTAAAGCAGAGAATCAGTTGAACTTTAAAGTCATATTTAACGAGTGTGCTGAGGAGCACCGAGACAAAACAACCAAAGAGCTGCACATCGTCACACTGCAAGGTCGAAACCCCTCCAGATCACATCTTTGCAGTTAAAAACTAAAGCATACATTCCGAAAAAAGGAGGATTTGGAGATTAGAGATGTCATTTTTAGTTGTAGTCTTACTGAAGGCAACTAGCAGGAAATAGAAAATACGCAGGCACCCTCTGATTTTGTGCAACATTCAGCCCTTCGACTCATGGCAGCGTTTGTAAGGCCAACTACCAAACCACGCAGCTACAACACGTGAATCCAAAAGGTCTGCACGAGAGCTGCTCCATCAGCTCGTCAAACAGGACGAAGATTTCACTTAAAATCTGCAGAAAGAAAACAAGCAGGAAAAACAAAATAAGTATCTATTTTTTGTTTGCTTTGTGATCATCTGATGGAAGACAGGTGGTCCGCTGCACCACGACACGTCCGAGCTTTAGTCCAAAATACCTCCAATGTTGTTTATTTTCAGCACACATAAAAAATACGACTAACAGTACAAACATTTGCCCCAACAGCTTACATTTAAGTAAAAAAAAAAAAGAAAAAAAAAAGTTCTGAAAAATGTTTGCTTATGAAAAAAAATGTATTGTTTATGAATAAGGCCATTGATTCCAAAGTGATTCCAACAACAAGGAAGTTGCTGTGTGGAATCAACACCGGTGTGTTGTCTCAAATTAGGTACAAATGTGTGAAAAACGTCATTTTTACAAAGTACAGTGGAAATCGGGTCTCAAATCAGATCCACAACATACAACATTAGTATTAAAACTGGTCGATCGGGGTGTGGAAACAGGAAACAAAAAGGGGGGGGGGGGGGGAGAGACACAGGAAGGGAATCAGCCTTCAGCGGACTCGTCAGTCGGACACTCCGACAGCTCAGCCTGGCAGGTAACGACACACTGATCAGCCAGTCACAGCTCAGTGTTTGGAGCGCGGCGGGTCGGGATCTCCTGCCGCCCCCTCAGCAAACTGTTCTGATTAAGGGCCACTGGTATAAAACAGTGCATGTGCCTTAAAACTCCACAGGGAGAAACACGCAAACAATCACTGCTGATTGCTCTGTTTATCGCATCTCACATCGACTCGCAGCTACGTCTTCCTGAAATTAAGAACATTTAGGAAGTCTGAAAGGTGAACGTTGGCAAAAGCAAAAATGAGCGATTTTTAATGTCCGTTTGTGTGCTGTGCTGGCTGGGAAATGAGACGAGCTCAGCCTGCATAGAAATCAAACATGCTCAGGGAGGACGACTGACCGATGTCCAACAGACAAAACAAGACAAACAAGCCAAAAAAATAAAATAAAATAAAATAAAACGGAGTGTGTGTGGTGGGGGGGCATGTGATAAAACAGTGGCATAAATTTACAAAAGCGCTTCTGATGGTGAACAGGACAAGGTCAGGATGGTGTCGTCGGTGAAGACGGTTAGTCACAGGTGGAGGAAAAGGCCAAGAGAGGAAGCCGACTGCGGCTTTGTCCCAGACTAAACCCTGAGCCCTTCAGTCCACAGGCTGCTTTCTCATTGGCTACATATGACTGCCAAACGATGGGAGCAGCTCTTTCACTGTTTCCAAAGCACAAAGCATCGTCAGCTACTAAAAATGGGACCAGCTGGCGAGAAGCACACGTCACACGCGGTTCAAAATGGTCTCTCTGGTCGGGAATGTTTTGTTGGTTTTTTTTCCGTCTTTTTCCGCACTTAAGTATGTGCATCTTCCTGCTAAGAGTAAATATTCAGTGTCAACAGGGGAGGCACAAAATGGCGGCGGCGGCACCATTGGACGAGAACCAGACCGTCAGGGTTTGTTTGGGACAAAGTGGACAGACAGCTGCGTCTCCAGTGGAGGTTCTTTGATTTGTTTTAAATTGTTTTTTTGTTTTTTTTTTTAAACACAAACAACCACACACACACACACACACACACACACACACACATATATAGAACCACACACAAAACATCACCGTGTTTTTCATACTCTAAAGTCCATTACAAAAACCAGATATGCACTGCTCGATCTGGTTTTGGGGAGGATGGGGTTACAGGTGAGGGTCGGGGCAGACTGACAGGTGTGCAGGAAGAAGAGGCAGTGACTGAGACTGTTGATTATCAGTTAAAGAAGGAGCTGAGCTGTACGGCAGCTGGAGGCTACAGGAAGAAGTCCAGGAGGTCGGGGTGTGGGGTTCAGGAGGGGCGGGCAGGCAGGGAGGGAGGGGACCACAAATCGAGATCAAGTTTGGTGTTGGATATAAAACCAAACTGGCTGTCTTGGCTTGAGGAAGGATCTCGAGGTGGGTTTGTAGACCAGAGCATCCAAGTGAATATCTGCTCGCAGTCTTGAATATTAAAACTCCTCCTGGTCCTCAGCATCCGGTATCACGAAGCCCTCCTGGAGAGACAGACAGAAGGTGGTGTGAACGGGCAACACACACTTGAGTTGACCAAACATGAGGATCTGCGTCATGTGCTGAAGGATGAAGATTAGACCTGCAGCTAATCTTTACTTTCATTTTCCATGAATCTGTCCAGTTGGTGATATAAATGATTTACATTTAACACACAGTTTTAAAACTCTGCCTTGTCCAATACTTTTCCATGTAGGATGAGTGAACATGCCATGTGAAGAAGTGGTCGTGCCGACAGCGCTGGGGCTCAGTGAGCGGGCTGCATTCCATTCCTCTGCAGGAATCCACAGCGGCATCAGCAGCTGTCACATGTGGGCTTTAAACTGGCGCTGAACTCCGACATGTCACACAGCACACACAGGATACTTTAACTGTCACTGCTTTCAGATTAGGATTAATCGTGCGCGGAAGCTTTTATTACGCAGTAACAGAACTTCACTTGTTTCACCTCCGGATACGAGGGAAAGCAGTGCAGCAAAGGCTTACACCAGGCCTGTAGTACAGGACTCGGACTCAGGCCCGACTTGAGCCCCAATTTTGAATACTTGTTTCTTGGACTCAGACTTGTGCATTAACCGCGTTCAGACTCGTAAATCAAAGTCGAGTCCTCAGATTTTTATTTTATTTTATTTTATGTAACATACCATAGTATTTTGGCATAAGATAATATCTATGTTAAGTTCAATATTATAGAATAATTATACAATTATATATATTTGGATATTGGACCTTGGACCTGACTCAGATCAGTATAGGACTCAACTTGGCTTTTTCTTTACTTGGACTCAAACACTGGGATCTCGAGTGCTCAAGAGGAAATCAGAAGAAGAAGAAAGAGCAGCGTCCTAAAGCTTTCAGCAGAATAAAAGTTTCATAAAAACAGAAGAACTCACATCTGTGGCGTAGAGGATGTCTATAATCCTCTGCAGCGTGGGGTCGCCTTCTCCTTCCTTCTCCTGGCAAATCAGCTCAATGTTCCTCAGCTTACCAAAATAAAAGTCTCTCTCCTTCTCCATGTCCTGAATGGTTGACTTCAGGATCTCCATCTGTGGGGGAAAAAGCCCAAGAACAGCACTGAGGTCTGCGTCTGTTGGTTCAGGTGACTCACTTTACATCTTTATCTGCTTGGTTATTTGACTTTCTGTAGGGACAGTATGGAGAAGGAGATGTGGTGTAGTGTGCTGACCTCATTCAGGAGCTCCGCCCTCTCCTCGTCGCCTCCTCCACCTGGCTTCCTCGTGCTCACGTTAGCCACCTTGGGTGCCACCTTAGCAACAGGTGGCCTCTGAGGAGCTGAAGAGACAAGAAGACAGTCACTATCAAGAGGGGGGGAAAATCTCACTGAGGAAACTTAAACAGATTTTTCCCACCCGCATAATTCAGCATCACTTTCAAAGTTCGGACCTTGACTGAGGGCTTTCTTGGGGGGTTTGTTGAGAGCCGAAGTGGCCATGTTGGGTGTGGGCATGGCGTCCTGGCCCTGTCTCGCCTCCACTGGGTCGTACTCCTTCCCATCGTAGTTGGCATCAAAGAACTTCTTAAACCACTGGACAAACTCAAAGTTGTCCTGGAACTTCCCCTTGACCAGTTTATCTACTGGAATGATCTGGAAGCAGAAAAAGAGAATGAAGACCAGGATGTACAGGCCAGGTCTGCCCGACAGCTTCAGCTCAGCTCATTATACATGTGTATAGTGACAATAAAGGCATTCTAATCTATTCTATTCTTAACTGGGGTTTGGCTGAGGAAATGAACTGTGAACTGGCATCGTCACACTGTCAATGCAGCTCACATGCTTCAGTGCAGACTCCAAAATAAACACAAAGCAAAGAGGAGGTCACAATGCAGACACATCAGCTCTAAACACACCGATGTGCTCTACACACATCTGTTACAGCAGAGTGAAGGCCTTGCAGACAGTGAAGACTTCAAACAAATGGATGACAGGAGGAAGCTGACTCATAAATAAATGACAGCAGCTTTTTCCTGCAAGCTGCTGCGTGTTGTGACTGAGCAAGGGGTGCCCTGTGCTCCATAATCCCTTCTGTCAATATCAAGACATGATGAAGAGTCCACATCTAAAGAAATCACGTTTTAAAGCCTCTGAGGGTGAAGAGTAGCCTGACTGCTGGCATACGACGGAACAAAACACTTTTCATTCATTTCAAACTGCACTGTGTTACTGCGTGGCTAACAGTGTGTGTCAGAAGAGAGGGGAGTATAACACCAACAGCTGCCATGTCCACACCACAGCAACGAGTGGGCAGGTTTCCCAGTGCTCACGAATCCTCAACAGTAAGGCACCATGATGGACATTAAGTCAGGGCTGCTGATAAGATCTGGCGGGGATACGCAGCGACACATCAACCGCAAAATCAGTTCGCTGGTGCAGGGTGAGCATAGTGAAAAAAGTAGCGAAAGAGTTTCAGAATTCTTACGCTCTTTATGTCAGTCAGGTTACAGTTCACGTGCATGTATGTCACAAAATGAGAGCTCCCCAAAAGAGAGGCCAAAACCTCTGGACGCCCCCTGGTGGTTGGCTGCAGTACAGCTCATAAACTCCTCCCCCTCCATGTTAGCAGATGGGACATGAGCCAAACTAAAAACTCAAAGTACACATCCAACACATTTTTCCCCAAAGATGGTTTCTGTCATTTTAAGTAGTTCTTATCACACTGGTGTGTGTTCAACCTGAACTGATCAGTTTGGCTTTAATTTTCTATAAAAAGGAGCTGAAAAGTCAAGATTGACAGGTGAGCGCTGGTCCTGACTGGCTTGGAGAGAGTCCAAAATTGATTCTGTCAGAGATTTTGTACAAAAACACACAGTGTTATGTTATTTTAACGGAAGCCTGCAGACTCATTTGAAATGCCTTCCCCACAAATGTAGTGCACATCATGTAATTTGAAGCCATCTGTAATGCCGTGACTTACTTTATCAACTCCCATCTTTTTGAAGGCAACTTGCAGAAGCTTGAAGTTGTGGATGTACTCATGTTCCAGCTTGGCACCAAATTTAACTTTCTTCAGAGGCACAGAGTTGGGAAACAGCATGTCCATGAACTGGCAGTAGGCAGCGCCTGGACAAAAGAAAAAGACCCCCCAAATATTACATAACAAGTCCTCCAGTGTCTATCACAGTTCACTGGGTACAAGGACAATTACAACATGTTGAATGAGACAGAAAAGGATAAAAATAGGGTCCATGTTAATTTCCAAGTGACAACAAGCACTGATGCTACACACACAAATTGAAATAAAATAAAGGGATAGAAAAAGACGTTCAGCAGCAATTTCTTCTAACAATGTCAGCCCTGAGCCGTGTGTGCTTCTTCCTGCAACAGGATGACTGGCCAAACAGTGTGCTGCAGTGCAGTGCTCACAGTACAAAGATGCACCTGGATGCATCTGCAGGATCACCTGAGAACAAAACAGCTCTAAAGCACAGAGGAAGCAGGCTGTGAATGGTCACTTTATTGCTTTTATTTTGTCCAAGAATAAAAGCGATACCATCTTATTTTGACATTCAATACAGATGAAAATTCAGCTGACTGATACATCTGTCAACCAGGGATTAAGGTAAGCCGTTTGCTGTTCTGACATGGCAGACAAGCTGCAGAGGCACAACACATGCATGCACAGGCAGGTGGCTGTGAAACAAAGGACTGAAGGATATTAACTGTTCATAGGACAGTAGGAGAGTTTTCTACTGGCCTCTGTCACTAACAGCGACAGCTGTATTGAAAGTCTTCTTTTAAATCTCCTCTTAAAACTCAGTTTTATTAAAAGCTAAACTTAAAGCCACTGAGGGGCCGCACAGACTGGCCACTAACTGATGGACTCGCTGCAGCAGAGTCTGGTGAAATACCAACTTTTGCCTGTTGTCTCTGATGGAATATTTACTGCTTACTGTTCACCTTCTTCATCGTGTCACATGCAAGAATCCGTAAGCACCATCCATAAAGCGCCTTACATCCAAACATGTCAGCAGAACAACTACACAGTGTTGCTCAAATGTTGCAAAAGTCAGCTGTTCACAGTTTGCCAACTGCTAAATTCATTTCAGTTAATATTTTAAACTGGGAGAGTCTTGAAACTTTTACACTCTTAAATTTCAACGAGAACATTGGCTCAGGTTTTAAATAGGAGCTTTGTGTGTTCTTCTATCACACTGTCAATGTATCTAGTATCAGCATCAATCGACCGACTGTTTCAACACCAATGAGGTCACAC
The DNA here is from genome assembly GCF_020382885.2 of Scatophagus argus. Classification (NCBI taxonomy): domain Eukaryota; kingdom Metazoa; phylum Chordata; class Actinopteri; family Scatophagidae; genus Scatophagus; species Scatophagus argus. Next base: position 1,840,166 of record NC_058500.1, read on the forward strand.
GAGCATCCAAAATATCATGTATAATCACACCTCCATGTCCCAATATGAACAACCATCTTGGATCCATTTCAGGAACTCCAACAGCTGGTAACAGAGGAAATTATTCCTCCTGCAACAAGATAAAGAGAAAAACTTCTTACCTGAACACAACATTTCTATCTTGGTGAGGTTCATCTGTAGAGACTCATTGATCCAGACCAACATGTCGTGACGACTTAAGTTGTCACTGGTCACTGAGGTTGAGTACACGTTCACAGCCATCGTCGGTCACCTGCTGACACAAAGAGAGGACGAGTGTGAAGCGCGTGGAGAATCTACACTCAGCTGTCAATCTTGACATTTCATCAAATAACGAATTAAAACCAAACTGATTACAACAAAGGAAAACTTGAACAAACATCAGCGTGAGAGAAATGTCTACGATGACAGAAACCATCTTTCAGACAAACGCATTTGATGAGTACGTTGAGGTTTTAGTTTGGTCCATGTGGCATCTGCTAACATGGAGGGGGAGGAGTTTATGAACTGTACTGCAGGTAATAATGACTAATAACAATGAGTTAAATAAAAACTGTTGCTGAATAATATTCTATTAACCAATCAATCAACAATCAACCAAAACAACAAAATAATCCAATTACAAGCAATCTGAACCACAGATTTTGGAAAGTTGACATCATTAGGCACTACAGCATTAGGCTGTAGTTAGAAGCTTTATAGCACAGTCCACTGCTGCACTGGCCGGCACCCATCTATCAACACATAACCTCGCCCTGAAGACATCATGGAGATTTGTTTTAGACTAAAGCAGTCATATGTTAGGAGAAGATGCCAGCAGTATTATCAACTTCACACAAATCAGAAACTACAAGAAGTGACTGATCATGTGTGCACTATAGCACACAGTACATGTAATGACAGTCTCCATGAGGTCTCTACAGCACAAACCCTCATCCACAGTGCCTTGCTGAGGTTTATCTCCAGGCCAGTAATTTCCTCCTCAGCTGGGAGCTTCACTTCACATGCAGTCAGCTCTTATGTTAGCATGTACAAAATACAGTCCTGCCCTACTATTTTTAAACTAAATGAGATAATTCTGGAGTGCACTAGTGAAAACATTCGAGCATATGAGCAGCTTTCATAACAAGTGATTATAAATGCAGGTTGCGTAGCCTGTTCATATTTTAAGATTGTTTGTCTTTCACCTGCTGTTTACACATTTTTCCACATAATCAGTGGCCTCTACGTGACTACGTGAAGAACAAGCCCAACAGTTTACTCTGAAATGTATAAGGACTCAAGAACGCCGACTAATCGTTCCAGTGTTTTAGACATTTGTAAATTTAATATGGACATTTTAGTCAGATAGAACAAGCAACATAATGACCTCAAACTGTGCCCTGAGAGCATGTTTTCACATTTTTATACATTTAAAAAAATTAGCAGAGAAAATAATCACCCGACTGCCAAAATGGAATAAACGTTAGTTGGTGCTCCACTAATGTAGTAACCAACATCCAGGCCAACGGCAGTTAGCTAAACGCAACAGGGCCCAGCTGAAAAACTTGAAAGGCTAACGGTAGCGGTAGTTAGCCAAATAGCAGCTTAGGTTAGCTTCCTAAATAGCTAGCTCCACGGCTTCCAGTCCGCATGAGCAGTTAACGAGCAAGCTACCGCCTCACAATTTATTTAGTTAATGGACTAATTTACTTATACAGACAAAAACACAGCTAAAATAAGTCACGTTTATGTTGCTGGCTAAACACGACAATCGGCTAATGCGAGTCGTTTCATCACAGACATTAAGACGTTTCCCCGCCCTGAAATTCACCGAGACCGATGCTAACGGAGCTAACTTAGATTAGCTTGGTGAGACTAACTTTCAGTATTGGGCTCGAAAGTACGGACTTTGTCCGCCTTTCAACTAACGGTTATAGAAGTATAGACACGTCGCTCGAGATGGTTTACTCGGGAATCAAACAGCCGTCTCCCGGATACTGCGAGTCACAGGCTAACGGGAGCTTAGCTAACGGCGCTTGGTTACCTCCCCAACCTGCCGCCGTCTCACATGCCGGCAAATAACGCTTAATCATACCGTGTGTGAGCGCCGTTGAACGTACCTTGATTGGATTGGCTTTCACAGTTCTTGGATACGATGCTTTATTTTTCTCGGCTGTGGTGCTCTGTCATATACTTACAGCCTATCTGTAATTGTTTCGACGTTATCGCCACTTCTGCTTTTCTTCTTCTCCTTCTTGGCAGTTCACGTTCACTCTACCGGCAGCGGAAGAACCAATTTGATGACATCAGGACGTAACGGATAACGCCACAGCCCTTCTACGGACAGCCTGACCACTCCCCATTAAAACCCTTTGTACCGAAGGTTGGCTGCAGTTCACCTAGGGGGCACTCGCGAGATAGTCCTCAATGAACAGGAGTGACTAAAACAGTGGCTAAAACAATTATTTACACCTACTTGTAGACGGTAACGCCTGAATTTTGTTTTAGTTTCTCACAGGGCAGACGAATTTGCCAATAAAGCGCTAGCATTCTGCTAATGTATGCTAATTGGTCGGTTAAAGATTTACGACTAGCAGAACATAACCACAATAATGCGGATTTATGTTTTACTGTCGATAGCTACAGCAGAGCTTAGTAGTCTGGGTGAAACAAAACACAAACTTACTCATTTACTTACATAACAATGCTTAAATAAATACTTAAATGATACACAGAGCACAGAAATGTACTTCATTACAAAAAGCCACGAAAATACAATCTAATTCAGCTGTATCTATTCTCTATACCGCTTATTCCGAAAATATAAACAAAACTGACAAAATATTTTGCACCACGAACGTTACATTTTGGGGCTACAGTTCCATAAGCCCCCATTCATTTTGGACCACCTCATGAGCGCCCCCTAGATAACCGGAAGATCCACAGAGTGGGAATCCTTCCTATTAAGAGTTTCTTTACGTTTGGGTTTTGGGTGACACCCGAACGTAATGACGGCGAGATCCCACACAAAGACACAACCATGAGCGGAAGGGAATGTCATGTTTAATCACGTGTCGTGTGTGGTGAACGATATTCCCACAGTGACAATTTTCTGATCATCTAGTTTTTGTGAAGCATGTGAAATATCAGACATTTTTTTGTTACCCCTAAAATAAAGGAGTTTTCATTTTAAAGTTTTACGTGGAATTTTTCCTTGTAAAGCACATTTTGCAAGGGTTCAAATGTCATGTTTATTAATCAGGTTATTCTGTGGTCTAAAAGATCCCCTTTTCTCTCCATTGTTGGCACACCAGAAAAATTATACTTTACATTATACTGAACTACGGTTTTCATAGAAAACCTAGAGACTGACGAGTAGAAATACTGAGGTGTTGATTAGATTTTTTTCCTGTAGTTAAGAAAAAAGAAAAAAAAAATCAACAACAGATGACAAATGAGACACAAATGAACAAAAGAGGCCAACAATGGGATGTCTTTTCTTTACTGGTTTTGCCAACAACCCCAGGTAAAATATCCCTTATTTCATTCAATAAATTGGTCAAATACACCAATGACAATAGATCAAAATGAGCAATACACAGAACTAAAATCCATCCCTCTGGTGTCAGTGTGCAAAAATACTGCAGAGTCCACTCACCAACAACCTCTTCTCAAAATGTTCCTCATACAATCATCAGTCATCTATTACTATTACTTACAATACTCAGTCAATTGGGCCAGGTGCCTCTGTGATTAGTCATCACTGAACAATATTCTCAGTTGTGACAGAAATTAAAATGGCAGCATACCAAGTTAATACCAATAAGAATAAACTGACAGTAATTATTCTGTTGTAAAAGAACCAGCTGACACTAAAATACAAATTAAAAAAAAGTGAAAACACACAAATGATCAACTCTGTTCTCTGTCTTCATGCATTCATAGATCTTCTGTGGCCTTCAATAAATAAAATTCAGACGTTTTGCATCTCCGTTTCATGTCACAACATTCACAGTTTCTCTCAAGTCAAGCACGACACACATGATCTCTAATTGTCAGCGTGGCTTTGGTCTTGTTAACAACACAGCAGCATGAAGAGTCTTGAAGGCCTTCAGTTTAGTGTAAAAGAGAAACGCACGCACACACACAGACACACATACACATCCCTATAAAACACCATAAAAAGGCAAAACCACCCGTTCCTATCTGAGTCGCTGCAGCTCTGGAGAGGCTGGGGAGGACGAGGAGGTGGAGGAGTGGGCGGTGGACAAAGGAGGCAGCTCCTCACATGCAAAGTAGTCCTTGAGGGGAGCGAAGAGGTGACGGATGACTGGCACACTCCAGGCCTTCCCCAGCACCTTCTGCCTCTGCTGCCGGTTCATGTCCCTCACGTCGGTGTAATGTTTGGGGAAACCAAAGATTCTGGCGGCGAAAGCAGGAGAAGAGACACACGTGTTTAGTCAGTTAGTCTAATAAACTCTTAATAAGCTTCTTACGTGTGAACATTGGGTGTTTTCTTCGGGTTTTGGACGGCTGGTTGGACAAAACAAGTGAAGACACTTTAAACCTGGGCGCAGACTTGACATATTTCGGCTATGAATCTTACATGATGGCGAACAGAACTGCAAGACGTCAGAATAAAATAATAAAAGTCACACTGTATTTATTTGCCATGAAAATATATTTTTTTAAAAATTAAACGCATTTAACTGATCTCTATTGGAAACTGAGTGCTCATCAGTACGGAGGGTCCAGTAGCAGAGTGACGGTGGGGGCTCACAGCTGTCCAGTGTGAGAGTATCACATCTGTTTTAAAAGCATCACGATGCCCACCTTTCTAGCTCGGTGATCCAGAGGTTGTCCTCTCGGCCGTGGTGGAGGACAGGCAGCAGGGAGACTTTTTTGCCCTGCTTCAGAGAGTTTTTGTTGGTGGTGATCGTCCTCACCTTCGTGACCTGAGACAAAAACGTCAGCACAGAGTGATTACTGGACCTTAATGACTGCAGGACCTCACTGATTACGTGAACTGAGAAGAGGGACGGCAGACAAAATGAGACAGCAGGTTCAGTCACTGACCCTGGCTTCTCTACCGATCTCCAAACAGTCCTGGAGACTCAGCTTGTCGTTCTGGGAGGGGATGATGGGCCTGAAGGGAGAGACGCAGCAAACACACTTTACTCAGAGGGAGGTTACAAAGACCAAGAAACACGAAAGAGAAGAGCAGAAAAGAAAGACAACATGCATGTTACTGGTTTTACAGCTGCAGGACACGAGAACGTCGTCTGAACCCATTTGAGTAATTTAACCCTGTCATTCATGGAGGTCTGACCTGCTCATCCCTGGGATGTTTCCCCAGAAGTAACGAGCTCTGTGTGCAGGACTAACTTTGACTGCATCCACCAGCACCGGGTTGCACTGTCGAAAGAATCACACAGCAGTAACAGTCATTTTCTCTGGGTGAGGAAAACACAGCAGCGCAATGAGGAAGCAAGGAAGGAAGGAAGCAGGAAAAGGAAGGGTGGGAAGAAAGCATGAAGGCAAAGGGACGAGAGGAAAAAGCAACACCACACAAAAGGAAGAAATATACACAAAAATATCAGATAAACCTTCATTGAACCCCAGAGAGGAAATTCAGGCGGTGCAGCCGCACAAGATATGAAAATGAAAGCAGAAGTTGGTGTGGACGGCGAACCTCGAGGAAGCGGCAGATGTTGACTTTGTCATGCGTGTTCATGAAGACCACGTTCTCAAACAGCCAGAAGAACGGCCGGGGGTCTTCCTCTTCGGGCTTCAGCAGCTGAAGGATGCGGTAGAACTCAAAGAACAGCCTGCCGGTGCCCTCTGCAGGAGAGAAGGGCAACTTACAGCCTCCAACCGCCCGTACGTTTACACTCGGGATGATCCGTACGAGCAAAAATATTCTTTACAGCAATCTCATCGTAAGTAATGAGATCTGCATTTGAACAACTACAGATTCCACTGGATGTTAATACTGCTGGAAACATTTGGGATAAGGGTTACACAACAAAATATTAGGGCTGTGCAATTCAACATGTTATTATCGCACATGCGTTAACGAGATAATTAATTAACACCAAGAACTATTTTATTGAATAGCTGTTTTTATCATAATAATTATTTTTAAAGTCCGTTGCTCACTAGCTAACTAACCATTCCTCACTTTCTCACTGAAAAAACTGCGTTAATGCACTGCGTAAATGATAAAATATAAACTAATAATTGTCGGCGTTAATTAGTTATCACATTGACTTGCCCAGCCCTAATACGTTAACGCTGCCACAGCCCTACAAAATACATGACAAAGGTCAAGTAGTTTTTAGATATTTTAATGTAGAAATGCCACACGGTGTATCTTGAATCAGTTTTTATCAGTTCAGCAGTTACGTACCATAGAGGCCTTTTCTGAGCGGGTTGACGATGGAGAGGTCGTTGCAGGGGCTGCCCCCAATCAGCAAATCAAACGGACCCCACTGCTCGATCTGAACGGTCAAAGATGAACAAGCGGCTGGTTAACAGTTGGATCAGTCGAGCTGGAAACACCTTCAAATGACTCCAAACAACAACGGTGAAGTCACTGCCAACCAAAGTCACAGTTTTGAACAGAGAAATATTAACATTACGGACTGTGAGTGAACTTACGTGTTTCTGGGTGATGAACCGGGCGTCACTAACATGGATGATCTTCCCATCATGGTTGACTGTCGCCACAGCAATCGAGTCCTCGCAGACCTCTGAGGCAACATACTTATCCACTTTAAAGCCAAGATCCTTCAGCACCAGGAAGCCTGAGGAAAACACCAGCAGACATGGAATACACAGCATGATCGCAATCAGAATTTGTGGAGTGAGAGCATCATCGCACTCTGATTCAAACAGTAAGGAAAAGGATGTAAAAGAAGACTTAGAAGGCCCAGCTTGTCTTAACTTATCTTCAATGAAAATCCATCTTACAAACCTTACAGAAGGTAGAGTTTGTCACGTGTTTCAGAAGTTTTTTTGTCATATTTATTGTAAATGTACTAAAATCCCGACCGTGTCGCTGTTACATGCGAATGAAACGATTGGAAGGCTAATGTTTGCTGTTAATGTTCACCACTATATTGTTCGGTGTTTTTTAAACATGTGAAAAGGTCTTAACTTGAAATTTGATCCTGATTTGGCAAGGGAGGGGCTCAGCTCTGCGTGCTCACCTGTTGCTATGCCATCGAAGAGCGAGAGGACTCTGACAGGTCTGCGCAGGTTGGCAGGGATGGATGGATAAACACGATGTGGCTCCTACAAAATAAGAGTCCTCATTAATGAAAACCTGTTGTTTAGAAATCAATCAAGAAATCAATACAGTTTATCTGGTGTAACTAATAAAAATGAATGTCAGAATATGCTTTAATGTGTGTAAATACACTGAAAATATTCAATTCAGAGAGCGTGGGAGTTCGTCCAGTGATGGAAACAGATCACTCACGAACGCCATGGCGCTGTTGTTGAGGAATAACTCTTGGACACGAATGCTCCAGTCCTCCCTGGGAACCAGAGCGCCGTGACGTCGATGCGGCTGACACAAGTAGCAGATCCACGGCTCCAGCAGCTTCAACGAATCAAACGTCCCAGGACCGACGAGGATGTTCAGACAGTCCTCACAAAAGGATCTGCAAACGCATAGGATGTGCAGGAAGACCAATAAGCAAAGGGAAAACTGGGCTCTGCTCGTCACCGTTTTTAAGACAGCAACACTGAAATGTGGAGCAGGAGCTGAAGAGACGAACCTGCAGCAGCTATCGTTGCCGCACAGTACCACTTCCAGCCCATAGCAGCAGATGGTGCAGTAGGACTGATATCCGTCCTCATCATAGCGATACAGAGTTTCTGTGAAGTTGTCCTGCAGGGACACACAAGGTTCAGCACAGTGTTTAACACTTCAGTTCACTCACAGTTTGCTGAGGAACTTTAACTGCTCACAGAAAGGTGATGATTTCTTACTTTACACTTCAGGCAGAGACTTCCTTTAAATAGAGGGTGGAATATCTCAATGTTTTCTGTTCCACAACACAAACAGAAGCCTGCAAACACAACACAACACAACACAGAGACATACAGGAAATTACACAAGACAATATTCTTATTATGTTTGACCACAGAACAAGCTCTTAAACTTAAGAATAATGCAAAAGCTGAGGATGTGAATGGCTGATTTTGCACATCACTTTTTAAAAAAAACAAATATTTATGTATAAAAGGGAACAGATTTTGATTCAGAAAAAAAAACATACAACATGTCCAACACTCACCTTCAATGTCGAGCTTCATGTTCATAATCATACAGATCGTCTTCTCTGCAAGGAAAGAAACCAATAACTTCTTATTTCTGGTCAATTTTCTGTAAAGACCTTTTTTGGCATTAAACTCTTCTTTCAAGTCGTAATGTTTTAATCTGTGCTTGGCACCTCTGAGTTTTTGGTCCGGCTGGGTGTAAACGCTGCTCGCCTCGGTGACCTTCTGGTAAGGTTTGGCGATGGTCCTCTTCCTGTACGGCACAAAGTCTGGCGACGTGTCGTCATCGAATCCATCCATCAGACTGTTTTTCATCTTATGAACCTTCCCTCCCTTCCCTCTTCCCCATCCTGCCTTAACCTTCTCCCATCCTCCTCCTCCTCCCCCCCAGTCATCTCTCTCTACCTCCCACCTTCCTCTGGACGCTCCTTTAGTGTCTTTCCCCACAGAATCAGTTCCTTTCCATGCAGTCGTTCCACCTCTGCCTTTGTGGGCAGACTTATCTTCAGAGTGACACGACAGTCTGCTCATGGACACGGCCACGCCTTTCAGCTCTGAGCTCCTGCTGCTCCTGCTGGAGGAGGTGAAGGAGCGATGAGAAGAGTCAGCATTCAAGAAGAGTTGCTTCTTCACCTTTGGTCTGTCGTTTGTTGTCATAACACCTGGACAGAAGTCATTCACACATGCGACCATCAGACATCAGTTAAAGTTCCAAGATACATAACACCTGCAGAACTGTATTACCTGTATGAACCTATATGTCTTATACACCACTAGTCTGTAATATTAGAGGTGATTCTCTGCCATTAGTCACTGATCTCTCTATTCCCACTTCAATCAGAAAGTAATGCGTGATGAAGGTCATACCATTCATGGCAGCTGCTGGTCTGAGTCTGTCTGGCCCCATGGGCTGAAATCCATCAAGGGCCCAGTCTAACAGCTGTTCCAGCAACGCATCTCTCTTCCCCAGACATTCAGAAAACTGCTTCTCACAACGCAGAGCTGCCTCCTGATAGACACAAACACAAATGTCTGAGCAGGAGGACAAAAGTGCATCACATATGAACGGGTTCAAAGTCCTGTCTGTGTTCATGGGAAAACAGACAGAGAGCCACAGACCTGCAGGGACAAGAAGAGGGCTTCTCGGTAGGGGATAAGGATGGCGAAAGAGTTGGCGCTGAAGTGTTGGGCAAAGGCAGCGAATGGTTTCAGAGCCTGCAAACTGACCTGGAATCAGAGCCAAGAAATCAGTGTAGAGAATGGAAACAGATATGAAAAGTAACCCATATGAGTAAGCTAGCAGGCAAAACGAAACATAAATGATGACAATAAATAAATGATGTGAGTTGGACAAATTTCAATCCCAAACTCAAGAAGCGAGACAGATCCACCACAACATAATGACACAGAAAAACATCATCACAAAGCAGCTTGGGAAATTGTTTTCAGGGATTTTAAAAAATGTCAAGTAAAGAAGCGTCAGTGGTCCCTTTGTTTACACAAGCCCAGTTTCCACTGCATCCCGTCCAGTTGTTTCTATTACCCACCTGCTGAGGTACCCAACATGCTGATTCGATACTAAAAGATGGAGTTAAAAGACGGCAGACCACTGACTGGCCACTCGTCTCACCACCTGCATGTCGATGTAACGCCTTCCAACTGTCCTGTTATTTTGGGTTTTTTACAGTTATTAGTGCCGCCTGCAGCCTTTTCTCAAACAAAGTTTGTTTCCTTACCACCCTACCACATATCGAGGAGAAAAAACACAAAATGTGTGTGAGCGCCAGAAAAGCATGTTGTATGTTGTCAGTTATCAGTTGTCAGTTAATAAATGGTGCTGCTTCTCAAGACCAAGAAGTCCTCCTCTGTTCCCCAGCTGCTGGTGGAAAAAGGTGAAAGGGGTTGAGAACATTTAAAAGAGTTCTGCCCGTGGTCGAAACACAAAACAGTCACAAACTGTTTCCAAGGATACGACCCGGAACCACATTAAACTGCTGTTTCCTTGTCGAGTACAACTGTCAGCATGATAGATAGATAGACAGACAGACAGATAGATAGACAGACAGACAGACAGATAGATAGATAGATAGATAGACAGACAGATAGATAGATAGATAGATAGATAGATAGATAGATAGATACTTCATTGATCCTGAGGGAAACTCAAGATGTATGTGCACATGAAGCATTTGTGTACACGATGGCGTACTGAACTCCGATTCCCCGATTTTCACCCTCTGCATCGATCATCACCTGAGAGTGCGTTCTCTGTCCAAAGCACTCCACCATCCTCTTCCCTGGAAGTTGTTTTTCCCCCGTGCAGGCGACGATAACAGCTGGCCAGGGACAGAAGCCCTCTGCCTCAACCCAGACCAGCTCCCCTATGGCACCCTGTACAACACACACACACACTGGTCTATTTTGACTCAAGTTACCACCAACATCGTCCTGTGATGAAGAAAACCTGAAACAAGCAGCTGAGACCAACTGAGAGTTAAGCTCATTTTCTCATGAGCTTCAGTGCAACCAGACTTCTTTTTGAAATCAATGGTGTCGCCCCCTGCTGGACATTAGAAAGAATGCAGGCTTACAGCACTTGCGCATTGGCTTCTTTTGGAAGACGCAGAAGCTCCGTCCACTTAGTTATCATTAAGGTCTATGGTCAAGACAGAGTTCACAGATGTCAGCATGGCCACCAAATGATCCATCCATCCATCCATCCAAATTCTATACCGCTTATCCGTCAGGGTCGCGGGGGAGCTGGAGCCTATCCCAGCTGACTACGGGCGAGAGGCGGGGTTCACCCTGGACTGGTCGCCAGTCAACTGCAGGGCCAACACACAAAGACAGACAACCACACACTCTCACACTCACACCTAGGGGCAATGTAGAGCAGCCAATTAACCTAATGTGCATGTTTTTGGTATTGTGGGAGGAAGCCGGAGAACCCGGAGAAAACCCACGCAGGCACAGGGAGAACATGCAAACCACATAGAAGGGCCCAGACCGGGATTCGAACCTGGAACCCTCTTGCTTGAGGCGACAGTGCTAACCACTGCACCACCATGCCGCCCGCCACCAAATGATCTTGCACTAAAACACAGGGCTGCAAAGGATTATTTTCAATAATTGACACAATTATCTGAGAATATTTTTTTAGGTTTAAGCATTCATTGTTTATTCTTTCAAGTAAAAAACAAAAAAAAAATGAAAAATTTAAAAATAAGATAAAAATGGCCCTCAAACTTGTCCAGGGCCTGAAGTGATTTTTTTCTTTTGTCCAGCTTTGATTTGTTGTTCTTTGCTATCAGAAATTCATGAATTTTAAACTTGATGCTAATCAGAATAATGTTGATTTTACCAGAAGTTCTTCTGAGCTGGTTGGTCTGCTTGTCAAAACGATGCTGTCATCATCCTCACTCACAATGTACACAAACTCAGCCAGTGAAGCTGTGGGACCTACAACACAGTGACAACAAGCTGCTGAATCTACTGCACTTTCAATCCTGAATGCGTTCATACACACGTGTGAACACCTGGACTCATCACCATGTTGCCAATTCACAAATTAATTAAGACCATGTGTATATTTTATACTGAATTTAAAGATAAAGAAGAGGAATCAGGTACTGGCCACCTCACCCCAAGCCTATGATAAATATAAATAACATCAAAATTATGAAAAGTAACTCTGTTCTCATTCCTCAATAGATTATTAATTATATACATTACATATTACACATTTCTTACTTTCTGCCTTTGTTAAACTGGTCAGGCACATTTTTGACTCTTCAGTGACATCAACCACATCTGACAAAAACAGAACACACAGTCAAATCAATTATTATCATTTACTTCAGTAGTCGAATTTAACAAGGTTAAATTTTCCAGCTACACCTGCACAGCTCACACCTGACAGTCTTACCTGAGGAATTGTCTGTGTAGTCTGAGTCGTCCTTGCTGTCGGGTTTGAAGGGAATACGTAGACTTGGTTTGGCCACAAAAGCGTCACAGTCATCTGATGAAGTCTCGTCATCCTTATCTTCTTTTCTCCCGCCACCCAAACCTACCTGGGCTGGTTGTCTCCTTCTACGGGGGCGGGGCCTTCGCACCCAACTGCCCAGCTGACGTGAGGCTTCAGAGGTTTCCTTGCTGTTATGAAGAGCCCTGGTGCTGCTGAACGCCTTGTGAAGGGAGAAAACACACACACACACACACACACACACACCAAAGCGATGAGGAGGTATCACTTACCTGTTTGAAATCTGAACTAAAATGAACGTGTCGAAGAAAATCAATATCTGAAATCATGTGTTCTAGCTGAAAAACTTCTTGAAGGACAGACTATCTGTGTTAGAAACAAATGAATTCCAAAAAGTATTTAAGTACTTGTATATAAGTATTTGTTAAAAAGCCCTTCCAGGATGAAAATGCATTAAAATGGTAACTGTCCGTCACTGGCACATACAAGGGGGGTGCAGGGGGGCAACTGCCCTTTCACCATAGTTTCATCCATAAGTAACACAACGACAGGATGTGAGACTATTTTGTTCAATTTCATGTACTTTCTGTAACAAAACATCTAAAAAAGCCTGTGATGTTCTTCCAGTGGAAAAAATCTGATGCTAAATGCTAGAAAATTAGTCGGACTCCACGTGCCTCTCAATACTAGTTCATTTCCCAGTGTGTTTTTCTTAGAGGTGTAGCATTTTAATATCTGAGTCACATAATAAAACAACTTTAATCTTTTTGTGTCCACTTGAACCGTCAGTCAACGTAAGTCCATATTGTAACACTCACCTTAGCAAACACCTGCGTCCTGCACAGAGAGCTCGGCAGGGCCAGGAGGGTCAGGAGGAATCTATGCAGAACAGAGTGTGGTCTAATGCCATCCAGCATCTGTAGAGACAATGCAAGGAACCCTTTAATGGCACCCAAATGTTCAGTTACACTGTTTCTACAGAAGCTATTGAACGAGCACCTCATCTACAGTGGGTCAACTGCTTTCACCACTTCTTAAATTCATAAAAGCAGTAAAAGCAGATCAAAACAAATTCAAGGTACCAGATTAGGTCAGTAATGTTGAGTCATTGTGTCGTCAGTTCACCTTTGCCCAGCAATGACTTCCTGTTCCTTGCATCTGCTTCTCCTTCACTTTGTTAATGGCACTGAAGTAGTCGTACGCCAGCTGATAAGTTTCTGGAGACTCGGGGTAACACAGACCAAGCTGGACCACCAACTCTGTCAGCACATGTGTGGTCAGATTACCCTGAATACAATAAATATGCGATTAATATCAGAGGACAATGCAATGTTGGTAGATTTATTTATAATGTAAATAAATCTCCTTACATTTATATTCTCAGGATGTTTCAGGACTTTGCTGACGTTCATGAGCGCCGCGTTTCCGAGAGTCTTCGGAACACTTTGCACTAAACTCTGTAGAGCTGCTTTATAGAAAGTCACTGCATGCTTCAGGAAGTCACTCCTCTCCCATTCCCCAAGATCCACCACAGCAGTGGCCCACAGGAAGTCTCTGGCACAAGAACCTATGTCCACCTCTACTGTGGGGAGCAGCTCCTTCTCACTGCAGAGGACATGCTGGTCCCGCTCCTTAAGAAAGCGCTCCAAAGCGGAGGGCCGGAGGAGACAGGCTGCGTAGGAGTGAACCAGAACGGAGCTGAGCTGGAGTTCCCCAGCCACGTCTGCTGGGCCGTACTGCTGCAGCACTTGAAGAGCTCGGAGGGGCTCCAACGTCTGGGAGAGGAACTGAAAGTGCAGCTTGACTTTATAATCCAGCAGCTGGTTTCTGATCCGCTCAGTCTCCTCTGATTGCCTCAGTGACTTAAAATACTCCACTAAATCCTTCCAGCTGCTGACCATCCTCTGCACAGTGTTGATGATAAACAAACACTGTGCAGAGATAGGATGGGAAGGGTTATAAGAGTCTGCACCAGCAAATATCTCTTTCAGGCTGTCGTTGATGGAAATGCAGGTAGAGTAATGATGGTGGATGTCTCTAACCAGGTCAACCACACAACGAAAGGAAGGCAAGAGTCCAGCCTGGCAGGCTCTTTCTGCCGTCCCAGGAAGGCCACAGAGTGACACTAACCTCGGGCTGAAGGCCTGGAGGTGGGATACAAACACCTGGCTCACTGCTGGGTGTGAAGCATCACAGTAAAATGCAACAAGATTGGACAGATGGAGGCCAAAGTTCTTCAACGTCTCAATCAGGAGGCATGCATCAGCATCTGCACTGTGTGTGCCTGTGCTCGTGTCCATGTCCTCTGATGATCGTGGATCAGAGTCAACGCTCATCTGCAGAGCACACAACAGCCTCACCACGCTGACCCCTAAGCCCTGGTCGACGTAGCCAATCAGGATGACGCTTGTGCTCTGTCCTTCCCCCAGTTCGACCTTCATATACAGGTAGAGACAGTAGGGCGTTTGATAGCAGGCCTGAATGATGTCTCTGCGGTGGGTTGGACTCAAGATGGAAAGAGCTGAAGGGTCAGAAACCTGAGTGTCTGGACTTGTATTAAAGTTAGTATCCACATTATTACAGTATCTTCTGATGAAGGACAACAAAGCATAGCTGTCTTGGAAACTGCTCCCCTGAGTTTTATTCTCCACCGCTGTCTGTGCTTGCTCCTCGCTCTTCATCTGCTGTGGCTCTGCACTCTCTTCTTTCACTGCTATTTTCTTTCTTTTCTGCTCCACAAATACCACATCATCCTCATCATCGGATATAAATACCACATCTGCATTCCCGTTCAAATTCTCTCGTGGCTTTTCTTTTCTTGGTTCTTCTTCTGTATTGCCATCCATCTTCACAATGACCCACAGCTTCTGAGGAGGGGTCCCATCTATGACGAGAATAAAAAGCACATTTAAATGCAATTAAGTGCTTTACAGAGATGGAGCATGTAATGTTACTGGCCTCCTCTCTCTATTAAAAGCTTTTTGTCATTCAGATAGGATTCTGTTACATAAATGTTCATCGAGGATTTCATCATCTGAGTTACAGAAAGAACCACAATGCTATCAGATAGTGCTGACTTTGTTGCTTTTGTTGGTCGACCACATCACTTGACAAAGCTGGGTCAACCTCACCACACTGCAGACCCCACCACTTGTCGTGTATTATGCCTGCAGTGGATGATCTGACTAAATGAAACTTTGCAATCAGACTTAGCAAGCAGGAAAAATAGAAGATTTTAGCCCACAATCAATCATGAGAGACATTCCTGTGAATCTGGCCTGTTTAGAAGGAAACAACAGACTGTCTTTAATCTCAATGAATTTCCAAGTTTTTTTTCCAATATTACCCTCCTCCTGCAGTGGTGTGTTTTATTTTTAACCTACAGTGGGTGCTATAGGCCAACACAGTAGGCTACAAACAAGGAAAATATAGTCCAAAATATGTTAAAATAATTAGGATATTTCATTTATACATGTGGGTTACATTTGAGAAATTTCTAAATAAAAACCTGCTAAATAAAAAAACATTCCCTGTGTTGTATACCCCTGTGTGATTTGTCAGGAACCAGACTCTGTCCGCCTCGGGCCTCCAATGCCTGGTACTCCCTGCCGTTGTTGTTCTCATCAAAGAACAGCTTAAACCACTGCAGGAATGTCAGAGATATGCAAGAGTTCCTCTTCAGCAGCGCCTCGATGGGGATGTACTGGTGAGAGGAACGAACGAAAAGATGTTGACGGTAAATTCATCTGCTAGTTTGAGAGGAATAAATAAGCCTCTTAAATATCAAAAAAACGCTGAAAAAGTAATTAGTAAGCTGGAGCTGTTGTTGTGACTTATTGACCACCATACACAGACAAAGGCAAATTTTTAATACTCACTCTGACAACTCCAACTTTTCTGAATGCAGCTTCCAGTAAACTGTAGTTGTGGAGGGAGTCTACAACGTTATCACTTTGGAATCGGACATCGGACAGATCCAGGGATCCAGGAAATAACCAGTCCATCAGCTGGCAAAAGGCTGCACCTGAATATTCAAATAAAGACAAATACACACACACACACAAGCAAACAGCAAATGTTAATATTTGTGCATGGAAAAATTATTCAGCATCCTCACTAAGGCGCAAATAACTTTCTTTTGATTGACAAATCGATTAATTAGCTAACTGTTGCAGCTTTAGTATTAGCAAAACACAGTACCTAAAAACTCAAGGAACCAATGTCTGAAAGCTGAACAGAGTCAACCAGTATTATTAGCTCTACCAAAAACTTATTTGGGTAAATTTATTCAGGAAGAGAAGCTGTAGCAATGAAGAGAGAGAGAGGTGGAGGAGGAGGAAAGCAGCCAGCTCAGGCAAAAGCAACAGGTGAGACTGAGAGCATTATGTACTGTTCGGTTACTTATTTGTCACAAAGTACTTGGTAACTAAAATAATCACAGCAGAGCACCTCATATATGGTAATAACTGTTTTAAGGACGTGTGGAGGTGCCTCCTCCTGCATGCATATAAATACAATGTACATGCACACACATGAGGCCATAATATGCAGCCATGTGATGCTAAAAAAGACCATAAAAGCTGCCCCACACAGATCCAAAAGGATACACTTGTTGGGATGTTAAAACCACACATGAATGACCTACCTGTGCACACCTGCTCGAGCTTGGTGAAGCCTGTCTGTAAAGTTTCATTGAGCCAAACCAGAAGTTCACAAGAACGGTTCATACGTCTCAAATTCACAGTTGTGTTTTTTTTCACATTCGCTGCCATCTCCAAGAGGGACAGACCTGCAAAAATACCATGTAAATATGCCTTTAAATAACAGACAAACATGAACACTGGCCATGAACTAAACAGATGTCACATTACTGAAACTCTCACAATAATTTAAGTGTGCTTCCTACAAGTGGAATCAAGTTAAGCTGCAGGAAGTTAACACACATGAAAAATGAAGGAGGTATCTTAAATTATATTGTGGATTCATAAAAGTGTGACTCCTTAGAAACAGGAATAAAATCATTCATCCGTTAACCATCCATGAATCACTCCCCCACAATTAACAGCTCTACTTATATTTCAAAATGTAATCCTGTAAAAACATTGTCCATAAACAGTCCCACAAAGAAGATGTGCTGTATGAATTGTTTAGCATCCCATACACATACTTACAGGCTAGTACTAGTGCTTGGGTCTTTTCCCGCGAAAATGCGGCATTCCAGTTAAGTCAAAATTCCGTTAATCTCAGCTTCAACCAAAGAGAGAACCAAACTCCTACAACCCTGGATATTTGGCGATGTTCTTAAACTAATCTGACTGCCCTTATTCAACAACCTCTTAATTCAGGAGTTCTGGTGTTGCGGGTGAGATCTGAAGAAAATTCATTCATCATTTGTAGTTTACAATGGAACGTTTGCCTTCCATAAAACCACAAAACCAGTCACCAACGTAGGCGTTACACTAATGAACAACACTGAGCAATTGCGAAATGCGTTTCGAAATCAAGTTAAATAAAATAACAAAATATTTTGTGAACCTCGCATTCAATTCACTGTGTGCACTTGAAGACAACAGTTTGCGTCCAATGCAGCCACACGTTACTGGCTCTTGTCTACACCAATCAAATTAGCGCCGGTATCATCCTGACCAATAGAAACTATGGAATCGGCGCAGATGGTTCGAGAACCCTGATGTTGTTTCCGGAAGCTGACACGGGGTCACATTATACAGCATTGTGAAACGGATGCGGAAAAGAAGAAAGTTGTGTTCACAGTTCAGACCAGTTGATTACAGCAACTTCTTCTATTTCAACATTTGCTAAAAGAACCATAGACGTATCATAATCCTACAACACACCCATGAAGAGAAGTCCAAACAATAGCACACGAACAATGAACAGAGAGTTCTAACTTTCGCTGTCAAAGCTAGCAAATGTTTAGGGAACATAAAGTATTACAAAAGAAACCTTTCACAAAACTTTCATAATGTTGTAAACTAAGCTTAAAACGTCAAAAATCATATCCATAAAACTGTTGTTGTACTGGGACGTAGCTACGTTCCTGTCAACGTAACCCCGAAACAAAGGATAGCTAACGTTATAAAACGCACCTACAGCCTTAAAGAAATGCATACAGAAGTTGGCTAGCTTCTATAAATGCCCTGCGGTAGAGCTAAATTACTTTTATCTTGGGAATGACTTTAACAGTAGCTGAAGTAGCTGACACAAGTGAAGTCGTTCGCCGGTGCGGCTACACAGTGCAAGCTAAAACGTGAACTACAGTTAACATAACTTCACAGCACTAAGGCGTACGTTAGCTCACGGCGGATTTAGTGGGTGATTTAACTATGAGCTGCGTGAACACATTTTGTGTTCCAAAAGTAACCCGGTATTTGAGCTGTGTTTGCCAGTGTGTGTTTGCCAGATATAGTCTGTGTGTTGCCGAGAAAACCTCGTGTACTCACCCTCTCTGTTTTGTTCCTTGGGGTATTTAACCTACTGGTATCAGGGTCAAAAGCCTCCCCAAATCCCCACCCCCCTAACCGACCCACGCCGGCTAAGCTAACATTAGCGCTTCGTTCAGTTAGTGTTTAAGAAATGAGTGACTGTCAGTGTAATGTAGTACAGATGTCTGGAAATAAAACCAAATTGCTAGTGTGCGCTCATTAATGTAACAGTGGTTAAAAATAACGTTACATAACCACTAACGTATATGCTTTTCTCACACCCATATTATGAAGGTCTCCGTCTTAGCATGCTAAGCTAGGTAGACCACGCTTAGCAAACTTCCTGACAGCCTTTGAAGCTAATTTTAGCTTGATCAACTGCGCCCCTCGTGTTAGAAAATACATTAATCGCTCTCCAATGCTGCGTGCTAATGATGTGTGCTGAAATAAACTTTAGTGTGTTCTATTACCAAATTAGCTCCTCAAATATCTTACTCCGTATTATGAGCACTTCATGTTTCCATGTGCATGACCTCCATTTTGACAAAGCCATGACCCCAAACCCCTCCACACAACTTCTAGTTTTTCTTGCTACTACTTAACACCAGAGAGAGAAGTTTCACTCATAATGACAAACTTAATATTAGCATGAATAGTACTGTACTTGTATGCTCATATTCATTATTGTTGGCCACGACACACAACTCTGACTGTGGGGTACCTCAAGGCTCTGTATCAGGACCAATGTGTTTGTTCTTTTTACCATATTGGAGCTCAGTTGGAACATAATACATTTTTCACTCCTACCTCACCAGGAGATCATCTGACATCAGAGCACTTAACACAGATTCTCTCCCCACCTTACCCCTGTTTGATTTTATCTATTACATATAATATTTCATATTGTAAGCTTTTAGGAAATAAGCACTCTTTCCTGGCAGAACTGTTCAATCCACACGTTTAAACAAAGATAAAGATAAATAAGCAGTCTTTGAGGGCAGAGGTTTTCCATATTGTGCTGCTTTTTCTGTGGAATAAATTGACTTTATCAGTGAGACAAGTAGATATAATTTTTTTTAAAGCTTTTTTATGTTCACTCTCATTCAAATAAAGTAGCTGGTTGTATGTGTTTCGTTTTTTTTATTATGTAATTAAAATCTTTGGGTATTGCTGTAAAAATGTATTATGAATAGATTACAATGTATTACACTTGTTATTCCTTTAAATTTGTAAATTAAAGAGTGCTGAGACTGTGGTACTTCAATAAACCTAGCTTCTAACTTCCTGTTCTGAACCAGTGCTAAGAGGTGATGAAATAATCAACTATGAAGTTCAAATGTAGGGCACATCTCACATGAAATTGCTACTGAGAGCTGATAACTCATTTGACATGAAATATTCCAACCATTTTCAAGTATTCTTCTGTACTTTTGGAAATTTTACATCGGGGTTAAGATATCACTTTATGAATAAGCTATCTCACTTTGATGATTTTAAAAACTGCACAATAATTACAGACCCCTCACCCCTGAGATGAATATTCAAACAAAACACAAATGAACTTGAATGGATTTGGATTTCACAGGACACGCAGATGTGTTTTGTTAGCAGTTAAGCTGTTTTTTATTGAGTAAAACTTACATACGTTTCTATAAGAAGTACACAAACATTTTCCACTAACAATTCAAATGAAGTAAAAAAATAGCACAGAATCTGTTCTTTTTAACTGCACTTTAGGTTCATAAAAAGGCAAAAAAGCAAAAATACTCGCGTGATCATGATAAAAGATTAAGCACAAAAAGGTTATAGTAAAAACAAAGGAAACTGTTTTCAGATATTCACACTCAAGCCTACAAATGCGCACTGAAATGGTTTACATCTAAATAACACAAGATTTATATAAAAACTATTGATTAATATTCTCTACTGTAACATCACAAATTTGAAGCAAGCTTTATACTGTGTTAAGATATACTATATGTGTTCTCAATATAAAAAGTCTTTAAAAAGTTATAAAAAACAAAGAAAAACTTTTCTTGTGTACTGTTTTCAAGCAAAACATTCAACAAAATCAGCAGTATTAACGAAGCATGTAAACAATTACTTTTTGGTTTTTTAAAGGACTTAAATGAAAATTAAAAAAAAAAAGGTTCCTGACACTTTAAGGGGGTTTTTGAGCACCATAGAGGAGTCTTAGGAGTCTTATACATTTCTCAATGAAATTATGAAGTTCTTTAAGGAGAAGGGTTGTGCATTTTGTGTAAAAACAAACATTAATGTAGTTCGTGGTCAAACAAGAGTTAAAGCACTTGTAAACCTTTCTACTGATACAGTACACAAAACATTGTATAAAAAAAGTTCCAATAATAAAATACAAGCTGTTTATACATGGCATATGGGAGAGCTACAGTATATATTCACATAACAGAGATCCTACAGGAGGAGTAATGTCCAGTTGCCCCTTTGTCTGAGGTAATGCCCATTTAATACAATTCGGTGACAGCCAACAACATTTAAAATGCAGTACTAAATTTTAAATGACTACATGGGATTTTTGTGACTTTGGTCCATTGTTCAAATCAGTCCAATATGTCCGCTGTCTGGTGTACATTTAAGCAAACAGTATGACAAGTAATTTTCAACAGGAACTCTTCCAATTCTTCAAGAATTCAGAAATGTTAATAACCTGGAGACTCTTTTGCAAACTACTGTTGTTAAAAATTTGCATTACTGGTAATGAATTTGCACTACACATCCATACCCTTCTCACTTTGCGGGTAATCACAGTTATTATTTACACATACTGTATCCCAAAGCGTGTGTATCCATTGATTGTATATGATGAGAGCTCCCCAAAAGTGAAGCCAAAACACCTGCATGTCCCCTGGTGGCTGGCTGCAGTACTCAAAACTAAAAACGCAAAGTACACGTCAAATAAATTTTGTTGGTTTCTGTCATTTTTAGTAGTTGTTATTACGCTGATGATGTTCAAGTGTTCATTTTTCTGAGAAATTTGAGTCAGACGGGTATGTGGGTGGAAACTCAATATGGCGGCTCAACCTCCCCATTACTACTGCACAGACTCTGGCTCCAGATGACATCAACCAGAATAAGATGGCAGCACTCGTATCAGGGATATTTTGGCTTCACTTTTGTACAGTGGAAGTGGAGACGCGTTGTCCATGTTCACCACATGAAACAAAGCATCAGCCAGCATTACAGGGATGATTTTCATGGCAACTGGAACTGAAAGACTCCTTTAAACAAGATTTTGTCAGTGCTAATTTAAAAAAAAAAAAAATTCACCAGTGTTTCCCACCATTTCTTTTTTAGACACAGTGACGCTCACTTTTTGCTGGATTAAAACCTCTTTTATCCAGGATCACCCACATGGGGAGCCACTGGCATCCAGCCATTACAGTAAACTAAAATTATTTTTTGAGATAAAATCCAAACAGTAGGATGAATGCCATCGCTCTTTAGCTCTTTGCTGTCTCGAATATTTGGCAAACAGACAAAAACCCACTCTCTATATCTCTGTTTTTGCATTGACTTGTTTCAAGTATCTGTATATCAGGGAAAAATCTCACACTATCCATACAAAAACTTTTATATAATCTTTAATAGCTTTTATTTCTTTATGTAAGCTATTTTGCTCATATGAGCTCATCTCAAAGCAAAAAAAGTAAAATCATAGTTCTTTCTTTCTTTGTAACAAAAAACAAAAATGATCTTTTCTGAACATAAATCCTGTTTCATTTCCAGGTTAGCATGTGGCCCACTAGCTTCTGTCGATGAATGTATTCCCCTCCAGAGGGGTTCCTTCATTGGTCTTTTGAAAACTCTTTCAACATTTGAATCAAAAGAGGTACCTTCTACTCTACTGTCCAGATAAAAGACTGGATTAATTTGTTAGCACTGAAGAGCTCCTACAAGGCCTTTACAGCACCTGTCAGCTGACACTATTGAACACTAACAAAACAACCATTCAGTATAATCCAGTACGTCCGCTCATATTTATTATCTTTGTGTTTTGACAGGAAACCACACAGATCAATGAGACAAACTTTTTAGGGAGAAAACACATTCAGGACTGAGGCTAGTAGAACAACAGGACTTCAGCTGTCTCATCTTATGACTTTGGTTCAAATGAGCTTTAAAGTGTTTTGCCTGTTATCAGCAGCTGCCTTGTCACACATGTTCATCGTCAGCTCAACACAGGGATGTGTGAAATATTTTAAACATCCTAAAAAAGTTTGATGGAGAGCCACTTAAACAGCTGTACCGCTGATGCCACTTTGTTCTGTGTTTTCTACAACCTCTAAGTGTTGTCAGTTTAAAAACAGTGCCTTCAGAGGGCTTTGTGAAAGAAAATAATCCTATTAAAATCACCACACAGGACTTACGTTAATAAACAAAGCAGAAGAGTCGTCCTTTGCCCCTTTTGAGCAAACTGAAAGGACAAATGTTCTGCTGGCCTCCGTCATGGATGATCAGTGATACTGACAGGCTGCACTTTCATCTGCCACCTGACCTTTGACCCTCCCTCTCTCTCCGACACTGTGGGGTGGTGATAAACCACAGCCGTGGTGTGTTTGTGTATCTCTGTGTTAGTGTCTGTTAAGGCTGCAGTGCATTATCACCACGATCAAACTAACAGCTACTTTCACTATTTCCCAACTCCACTGACTTTTAGTGAAACTGGCCTGACAGAAAATAAGTTGCAGCTCTTTTTATTAGAGCTGTTATCACCATAGAAAAGCTGGTGTTTTTGTATCCAGGTGGTGTCTATTCACAGGCGAAGTAGTCTTTCAGTGGTGCGAACAGATGCCTGATGACGGGGACGCTCCAGGACCGGCCCAGGAGTTTCTGTCTGGCACCGCGACCCATGTTAGACACGTCTGTGTAGTGGACAGGGAAGCCGAAGATCCTACAGGGTAAGAAACACACAACCAGCACCAGCCTATTTCAAAGAGTTCCTTTAAAATAAATGGCTCATATTTGATTTTAAAAGCTTTAAGGTTTGTGTGTGTGTTTCCTGCTCACCTTTCCAGCTCAGTGCACCACAGGATGTCCTCCTTCCCATTCATCAAAACGGGGAAATGCTGATCCTTCCCTTGTTTGATGGAGTTGGAGCGGGTAGTGATGGTACGCACCTTCCCAAACTATAAAACCAAAAATAAGCCGTTCAAACAAGAAGCCATTTTGCAAGTGCAAGCCTTGAGAAGTGTCTTTATTCTGCTAATATCAAACCTTTGCAACTCTGCCGTGCTCCAGACAGTCCTGCAGCTCCAGCTTGTCCATCCCAGAGGCACACAGAGGCCTGAAACAGGAAGGAAAAGCCACATTTAGTCTTATAAACTGCATATATGTGCTGTAATATCTGATGAACCAGGAAGCAAACGTGTTTCTGAGTTGAACATCTTTGCCCAACCTGTTCATGCCTGGCAGGTTTCCCCAGAAGTATCGCGCACGGTGAGCAGCAGAGACCTCGATGGCGTCAATCATCACAGGGTTACACTTCAAAATAAATAAACACGCAAAGACAAACAGTGATCACTGATTCTCATCAATATACAGTACTTAAAGGAACAGTTCACCATAAAGTGAAAATTAGCTTAGTGGCTACAGTGAAGATTTCATTAAAAAAGGTTGTAAATAATGTCTTTTTAAACCCGTTTCATGCACACTGAAGGTCCATGTCATCTGGTCTAACTTACCTCCAGGAATCGTGAGATGTCCCTCTTGTCATTGACGCCCATGGCAACCACGTTCTCGAACATCCAGAAGAACGGCCGGTCCTCTCCTTCTTTGGGCTTGGCCTCGCTCAGCAGGCGGTAAAACTCGAAGAACAACCTCCCTGTGCCTTCTGGAGCAACAAAACACCGTCAGAAAACATCTTTAACCTTTCTTCCTAATGGACTTAAGGATCATAAACACCTCCAAGTGGCCACTACACATAACATCTTAAAGATGAGGAGATGATGAAACAGAAGATGAAACAGTCAACATTCACCATACAATCAAGATTGACTGTTTTATACCTCAGAAATTGAATATTTTACTTATAATTGTGTCACACAGTAGGAAAGCATCAGAATCCACCTTTAGCCAATCATGTTAGATTGAAATTATTCACCTCAACTCGTAATAATGAAATTAAAATGATTATGGTTGACAATAGACTTTCATGTGTCACTTCACTGCTCAAACTCTTGAACCCAATGATGCCTTTAAACGAAGAGTAATTTAGCAAAACAAACTTTAAATATGCCAAATAACTGAGCTGAGAGCTCTGATATCACTTCCTTTGGCAGGTACCTACCATAGAGGCCTTTCCTGGCAGGGTTGACGATCGACAGGTCGTTGCATGGACTTCCTCCAATCACCAGGTCAAACGGGCCCCATTCCTGAAGCTGGGGGAGACAACAGCACCACCAAGTGTTAGACTGAGGGAGTGACAGCTACTGCAGGCTGATAAAACCTTTGTTTTATATATATTTTAATATAATATGTAAACTTATCTGTGCAGTAAAGACAATCCTAAAAAGAAAACCTGCAAATATTCACATTTAAGTGAAAATTTTAACTTTTGATCTTGGAAATATTTTCTGTTCCATTTTCTGTTGGCTGATGAATCAGTGAACTGAACTGAATATAATTTGTTCATTTAACCAGGCAAAAGACAACTAATTTAACACTAACATCTGCTCGCCCTTTGGCCTCTTTCACACTCTCACATACAAACCCACCACCAACATCAGTGTTCTTTAACAAGAAAGAGAAAAAACATAATTTATCATAAATTCATGATGACACTTCTGATGTGCTTAATCCTGTTGCCAAATGATTTTACACAAAGCAAAACTCAGGTTTACTATATTTAACATTAACTTTCTGATGTAACTTTGTTATCTCTTTAATAATTCATTACAACCCAGTCAACCAAAGACATGAAATACTTCATGTAAGTTTATTTTGGGGGAGCAGAAAAAGCTTCAACCTTCCGCTGTGTTGATCCACTTGAGCATGCTGAACAGATGCAGTATATGCAGTAGATTTTTTACTCATTTCAGTTCATGTAATGAAAGCTGGTGTTTTAGACACTCAAACAAGGAAACAAAGGAACAAACTCTTTAGACTGAAATTTTCCCAAACAAGATTTCTTACATTTTTCTTTGTGATGTCTCTGACATCATGGACGTACTGGATCTTTCCTTCATGTCTCACAACGCCCACTGAGATGGAGTCTTCACACACCTCTGACGCCACATACTGGTCCACCTTAAAACCCAGGTCCCTTAGAACCAGGTAGCCTGCAAACACACACGGTTTGTATAATCACATGCTGAGATGCATCAGTAAAGACACATTCATTCACTGTACAGATGGACAACATGAGAGCTCCACAGAGTGAAGCCAAAACATCTGGACGCCCCCTGGTGGCTGGCTGCAGTACATTTCATAAATCCCCCCTCCCTCCGTGTTAGCAGGTGGGATGTGAGCCTGAACACGAAACTAAAAACTCAAAATATACGTCAATTGAATTTTTCCCAAAGATGGTCTCTGTCATTTAAAGTAGTTCTTATCGCACTGATGTGTGTTCATTTTTCTGATCAGTTGGTTTTAATTAGTTATTTGATGCTATAAAAGGGGACAAAACAACATAATTTAAAGCTGAGCACTGCTCCTGATTGGATCAGATGGGGTCACTACAGCACAGACTCTGGCTCCAAATGATGTCACCAGAACAAGATGGTAGCGCGCATATGTGGGATATTTTGGCTTTTTGTGCAGTAGGAGGAGGTGGAGAAGCGTTGGCCATCTTTGTATATGTCAATGCTCACATACACACCCACACACACACACACACACGTCCTCACCAGTGGCAATGCCGTCAAACAGGGAGAGGACTCTGATTGGTCGTCTCTGCTCTGCAAGGACTGCTGGGTAAATCTTTGGTTTCTCCTGGAGGATAAACAGAAATCATATTTCAGGCAGGAAGCTCATTCTTACGGAGGCAAAAGTGAGTTTCTGCCTCAGAAATATTACCACAACACCTCAGCGGGGATGCCTTTTCAACTTAAAAAAAAAAGAAGTGACTCACGAACTCTTGTCCATTGTCGTTGGCAAAGAACTCCTGCAGCTTGAGGCTCCAGTCATGCCGTCGTTTCAGGACGCCATACTGCAGCAGCGGCTGGCACATGTAACATCGCCACGGGTCCATAAATCGAGCGTTGTTAGACGCCCCGGGGTTAACCAAGATGTCCAGGCAGTCCACACAGAAACACCTGGAGGGGGAGGGGAGAGTGAACAGGAGCTGAATGGACAGGTAACAGTGCAGAAAGAGTAATTAATGCGTACTGTTCCTTTAAGTGTCGGACCTGCAGCAGTTGGCGTTGCCGCAGAGCAGAACCTCTCGACCTCCACAGCAAACAGTGCAGTACGACTGGTAACCGTCATCATCGTACATGTAAGACATCTCCAGGTACACGTCCTGATCACACAGACAGAAACACATTACAAATCATCGTTACAACAGTTACTCAGATGTCTGTTTCCAGGGACACTACATATAACGCAGTGCTGGAAGACATTTCATTTGTCCGCACATTTATTTATTTATGAAAATACAGAAACACACACATCGTCAGTCCTCCCAGAAGCTTCACACAGTAAGTACACCTGACATCAAAATAACCTGACTGAGCCATAAAACGATTATTATTAGGTAACACAGTTACCATTTCAAGCACTTGAAAACACCAAAATTCAAGGGTTTTTAATGGTTTGGCGGTCAGTGTTATTATTCCCATTAGTGGGTGTAGAAAGGTTTCATGAGTGTGACACTGAGACAAATGGCTGATCATGGAAATACAGTCATGAAATCGTTTGTTTGTTTGTTTGTTTGTTTTACCTTGCATGTTTGGCACAGGCCTCCTTCAAACAGCGGGTGGAAGGTTGCTGCTCTCATCTTTCCACAAGAGAGACAGAACTCTGCCGAAACAATCGATCAACATCATCAGTGAAGACTGAACTATGAACTAAACTCACAGAGACGCACCATGTGAAAGTGTCTTTACCTTCTATACTTCCTTTATTCTTCAGGACTTCATTCACCATTTGCTCTGTGAGAAGTAGAAGGATGGCGTTAAAAACGATTTGCAGGATAAAACCTTTTTCAGCCAGCTTTGGATGATTGAAGTGTGTGTATTATATGAACAACAACGTGGTGACTCCAGTCCACTTTGTCTGCACCCAACGCTGGGAAACGAGCTCTCAGTTGGTCTCCAGTCACTTCATTCCAGATGTTGTGAAAATGTTTGCATACTGGAATGATCGGTGAAACATTAAAAGGGACCCCTGTGTGGGCCCTCAAAAACTCGGGGCCACAGACTGGTAGCTCAAAACAACGATGTGCTAAATTTAAGATAAAATTAAAGCTTTGCAGTTTGTTTTTTCTACCTCTGCTGTAGGACTCCTCGGGGGTGGCTTTGCTCTTACACATATTGACTCTGGGCCGCTTTGCGCTGGGGAAATAGTCTGGCAGGGACACATCGAGGACCTGGTGGCCTGCAGAGACCCACAGAAACAGATTATTTCCAGGCTAAATGGGAAATTTGGGCGCACAGCAGCTTGTTAGTGATGGACAGTGTGTGCTCACTGGTGGTGTGTGTCGGCTTGAGTCCCTCCTCCCCTTTGGGCAGGAAGCCGCCATTGGCCCAGTCCAGCATGGGTTTGATCTGGTCTTCGGGGTTGTCCGACTCGCAGGGTGAAAACGTCTTCTCCGCCCGGATACTGGCCATCTGTGTGAGAGAGCAAGCGAGAGGAAAAGATGATGAAGTAGCAAAGCGTCAGTTTTCGACGAAGCAAAGCAAACCAATTAAACATTGAGAGGTTGGACAAACATTCACATTCACCCAGTCAAAGTCCTGCATTTACCATCTGACTTCAGGAAAGGTACCCAAGTATTATCAGCAAGATGTAGAAGTATCAATAATAAAAGAACTTTTGTCCTCTGTCAGTGTTACATTATTTTCCTTTAGTGAATATTATAATGACTGATTGTCAAACAGGAGCAAAGTACCAGCTGTGTGTTTTTCTTTCCTCCTGTTTTCTCTCCAGGTGCCAACAACATGACCGGTTTCCACCTGTGCAGCGCGGTCATGCCGCTCATTGGTTCCCTCAGAGCTGACCAATCAGGGCTCTCAGTAAAAGGGGCCTGCCCTTAGTGCTCTCACAGGTGTGCATGCACTGCCGGACGAGATGTGACGCAAGCTTCCAGGTGGCAGATAAACCCTGAGGCATGCAGAGTTTGTCTGGCTGCGCATGAGCGAGCGTTCGATCGCGTTTCGCTTAGCAGCTACAGAAGATTTTGGCTTCGAAAAGGGTGTAACAAAACAACCGGTCAATGTGGGATCTTGGGGCTTCCAGAGACTGTACGGAGCCATTTTTTGTTTGTTTTAGGGTTGGCTTGCTGTGAAACCCCAAGAAAAGTTTTGTGGAATAAGACATGTCACCTGACTGTCCATTGGCATGTGGGCTGACAACGACTGAAGGTTCACGTTTGGGTGACCAGTTAAGTTTGTACTTGTACCTTTCAAGCTCACCTGCTGCTGCTGAGCACACACACTGTTTCAACCTGACATCGCATGGTTAAAATTACATCATGGACATCTGGAATTTCTGATATAGTTTTACCCTTTGAGCCTCTCTGACTAATTAGTTTTTTTAATTCGTTTGTCTTACTGTGGAAAACGGTCGTGTGTCTGCATGACTTTACCTTATTTTATTGACAAGATGAGATTGAGTAGATAGCGAGGAGGAATCCCTTACAGACACTACTACATGCACACACACACACACACACATTTCACAGCACACATGTCCACACTCATATCTTTCAGTCATTGTGTTAATCCATCCTAATACAAGCAACTACAAGCATCGTTCAGTACGACTTCCATCACAGCAGTCATGGCGGTCGTAACGGCTTTTCGTGTGATTTCTGTTTTCTCTGTCATTTGGAAGACAAAAATGTGATGCTCGTAGCACTGAAGACGGTGGTTCACCCTCACTGAGTTTTCATCTTTTCCTTCAATTATCATAGCAGTGGGTTGCCAATTTTCTGTCAGATTCTGACGCGTTAGGCATCTGAAGACCT
Organism: Scatophagus argus; assembly: GCF_020382885.2. Classification (NCBI taxonomy): domain Eukaryota; kingdom Metazoa; phylum Chordata; class Actinopteri; family Scatophagidae; genus Scatophagus; species Scatophagus argus. Next base: position 1,870,044 of record NC_058500.1, read on the forward strand.
CCTGAATTGTTCCTACATGAATGTCAACATTTAGCCGCTGCACACAGTGAGTGTCACTGCAGACATGCGCACTGGAGCAGCTTTCAGGTTTACCTCCAGTGCTTGGAAGATGGCTCTGCGGTAGGAGGCCAGCTTGGTGTAGGACGCCTGGCTGAAGAACTTGGGGAAGGCAGTGATGGAGTCCAGTTTGTCTGCTGAAACCTGAAGAGGAAAACATGGCGTCAAACAAAGATCTACGGTCGTTATATGATCTCCTGTCCTCCTCAGCTGGGCTGTTTCTGTTCTCCCTCCTCACCTCAGAGAACTTGCCGTCTCCAAACCACTGCAGCCACCTCATGCCGTGGCTGGCCTGCCGTTTGCCAGTGGCGTGCCACGTCACCACGATGCCGGGCCACCAGGAGAAGCCCTTGATCTTCCCCCACACCAGCTCTCCGATCCCAAAACCCTTGTTGTCCTGGATGGATGAGGGAGAATACAGAAGCAACATGCAGAGGTGAAGGTCACAATCTTAGACTTGCTGTTGTCTAGTTCGATTCAACCAACCGATATTTTGTCAAGAACAGGTTTGGGGAGTAGAGAAGAAGATAAAGACATAAAGTTACTGCTTTGACATTTTTCTTTCCCTGATACTGCAGTTGTGGACAACTGAGGAGAGAAAACTGGACACTTTGGCAGGAACGTCTGCTTGATTAGAGGAAATATCAGAAGAAAAATGAAGATAACAGAGAAAGTTATGTCGAAAAGTCTGCCATGTTGTCTTTGAGTTATCCAAAAGCGGAAAAAAGGTTTTAAGAAACAGTAGACAGAAGAAACATGATGGAGAATAAAGACAATAGATGGGACATGTCTTCTTCTCATCTTGGACAGAGACGTAGGAAAGAGAAAGGACAGAGGAAATGGGAGAGGAAAGTTTTGAAGGAAACATCTCAAAGCTAAGGAAGAAGGTGAGGAATAGTGTAGTGCTAATGAGATAAAAGTGGCCTTCTAGAAACCTTACATTCTTTTGTTTATTAATTTAGTCATCCATGTATTTTACGAGAAGCTCTCGCTGTAATTTATTCTATGAACAGATTAATAAATTAACTTAAAATTAAAACACATTTAAAACAAATGGCTGAACTTTCCCCGCACGGATCAAAAAATATCCTAATCTTATCGGGATGAAATGTGCAGACCTTTAAGGAGTATTTAAACATCGTCTGCACCTGTCTGAAAACATGCAGACTTCCTCATTTGTTCAGGTGTTTCTGTCTCTGCTGCTGTTAGCTCAGCACTTGAGTCTTTTTGTGGGCAGAAAACACTGAGCGCCGCTGATAATCCCGTAACTGACCCATTTTTCTTTCTGTCTTTCATTCATCTGGAAGTTATGAGTGCCAGTTTATGAGCCGATGGGATTTCTGTGCTTGCAAACAAATCCTGGTTGAGCCCAGGTTATGTGATCCTCCTTAAGAGAGAAAAACCCATTAGGCTTTGTAATGGAGTCTGACTCCACTGAAGGAAGCTACGCTCGACTGAGTTCGGCCGGGCCCGAGTGGCAACACACAAAAACACGCCGAGGTGGATTAATATACACAAAAAACACATGCGAACACACACACACAGGCCCTGCCATGCAGGCTGGTGGTCATCATGACCTGAATGAAACTGTTGATAGAGAGCAAACAGAGCCAGACTCTGTGTGTGTGTGTGTGTGCGTGCGTGTGTGTGTGTGTGTGTGTGTGTGTGTGTGTGTGTGGCCACCTGCACTAACACAAGGCCAGGTGGAGGAGGTTGTGTGCTCTGTGCAGGGAGTTACTCGTGTTTCTTTCAGAGGCAAACCTCCGCTTCCTCTTTTTGAAATATTCAGTCTGACTCTCTCTTTGTTAGACTTCCCCCGCACACACACACATATTAAAGCAGACATGATGTGTGTGTGTCTGACATGGCTTTTGCAGGAGCTCCTTAAAATGGCACAGATTCCTCCTCAGGATATATGAGCACGTAAATATCTTTCATCTCATAAACTTTCCTGCTGGACACCAGACGTCTGCTGCTTCGCCGTAAAGTCTCAGGGCTCCGCATCAGGACCACGACTGGCTTCTAAACAACTTGTCTCAGACCTTAAAATCAGATCTTCACTCGGAGAAACTTTGCACTTTGAGCGGTGAATGTGAGAACAGACTGAGCACAGACATCATCCTGCACAGTGAAGCTCAAACATTCAACTGTGGGAACAAGACGAAAAACACATTTCTGACCGAAGGGAGACTTTAACCCTTTCCCTCCCTGCTTGATTTCAGATTAAACGTTGAAGCGCTCAGAGTCATCAAACCTCCATGGCTGTTTAGAAAAGCTCAGTTTGCTTCTTAATCTGAATCAGAACAGACACAGTGACAGATCATCATCCAGGTTCAGCAAGATTCAGCGTGAGACAGTCAGCTTTTACACTTTAGCGAAGCTCTCAGACGTTTCAAGACACGTTCAGCACCTGCAGGCGTCCTGTTTGTGTTTCTTTTCACTCGTGTCTTTGGGCTTCTGCCAAGTCGTCTATTTGCCCCTATGAGTGGATGGAAGTCTGGTTCCTCCTCCCACCCTCTCCCTCCTCCACGCATATACACTCATTGTCAGTGTCTCTCTCTCTCTCTCTCACACACACACACACACACACACTTACATTGTACTCCGGCAGGATTTCAGAGCTGGATGAGGTGCTGCTGCTCTGGGCTGAGTCCTTGGAGTCTTGCTCCATCAGCTCCAGACGGGGTGCCTCAGGGACCCTGCCGGACACGCCCATGGCCCCTCGAGGACCACCGCCACACTGAGAGAGGGATCGGGAGAGGGAGAGGAGTCTATTAGACTGAGAGAAATGTTTAGAAGTGAACTGAGGTCAGAGGAAATGACCGGATAGTGTGACACCACCAATAATTATGCTGCATTTCCATCTGCTCAGCTGTCATTACCCGCCCACCCCCCAAGGGGGAGGTGTGTTTTCCTCACTTAACCAGTAAAAAAGAAGGACGGCTGGTCTCTGCAGCCTGATCCCAGAGCAGTTCACGCCCTCATCTCTCCCCTCTCGGCTCATCAGTTTGGGAGATGTGATATTTAGTTCACCTTTTATGTGCTTTAAACATGAAGTTCCTATGCAGGACTGAGGTCAGTAACAGATGACTTTGTTAGTCACCATGAAGCAGCTTCCAGATCCACGTAAAGCAAAGAGAAAGAATGGAGGTACAAATTTTGTCCTATTCAGATTTTCGTTTTTTTCTTGCAGAATATTAGGAACATTCCTTATGATTTGTAAGACATTTGGTAGGAGGTATCACCAGAGAGGTATGAGTAAGAATAAGTAAAAAACTGGAGAGGAAACGGAAAAAAGAGAGAAATTAAACCGGGACAAAAAAACAAAATCTAACAGATGAATCCTTCTTATTCCTTAAATGTGTTCAACAGGACACTCTGTTTCTACAGCTTGGATGAAACCACATCTTCATCACTCCTCTTACCCTCTCACCAGGATGTGGGGAAGTGAAAACCTGGCTGAACTGACTGAACTGTCTGTTTTTCCTTTGCACTGCAAAAGTGGGTGCCAAGAGCGGCTACAGTAAGTCGGGAGGGTCAAAAGTAGCTGCATTTGTCCTGGCATGTGCTGACACGCGGCAGGTGGAGAACTCTGAGAATTAGATCACTTTGATGGTGAACCCATGACGTCATATTAGGAGTTAGTTAGTCTGTGTGTGTGTGTGTGTGTTTACCAGCAATGTGCTGTCCTGTTTGCGGTTTTGCCTGCGAGGTTTGCTGTGTGTGTGCGGCGTCAGACCAGCTTGGAAGATGGTTCTGGGCTGAGGTGTCTGTCTCAAACCCAACTGAGACACGCCTGTAGACTTGACCTGCAAACACACACACACACACACAGTTTACACTTCTCTCAATGCTCTACACACACACATGCCCATCAAACCTCGTGCAAAGCAAACAGTTCATGTTCAGATTCTTAAAATATCGTGTTTCTGCTTCAGTGCAGCAAACACAAACCACAGCACACGAAGCACCAACCTCAAAAGTATGGCTGTGTACTCCGAACTGCACTCTACTGAAAATGTTACGCCGAGAAGAAACTTTTCTACTAGTTCTGTTGTTTAACTGGCAGATGAGTTTACAGTTCTGCAAAAGGCATGTTATAAAAATACAAACTGGCTCAACGTGCATTCACACACTTCCGCTGTGTGTGTGTGTGCGTGTGCGTGTGTGTGTTCGTGGGCGGCCATACCTCGCCGTAGGAGTCCCAGGAACTTTCCTCTTCCTCTGACTTCTTCCTGGTTCTCTTCCTGCTCCCCCTCGAGCACTGGTTATCATCTGGGAGCAGAGCGAGAGCAGCAGCAGGTCAGACAGATGGCACAAGAGAAACCCAATATTTAAAAGGCAGACTGAAAGAAGCAGGACGGTCGCTTCTTCTCTGCCGTTTGGCCTCTCTAACTCGGCCTCGGACAGACAAACGAGGATTTGTGTGGCAGGCAAAGTTCGTCAGCTGATGTGTGTGTGAAGCTGGCAGCTTTACAGGCCTGATGGAGCATCACCCACTGACAACCAACATTAAATCTGATTGTTCACTCTCAATCTGTATGAAACATTTTGGTTCCAGATTACAGAGTGATCATCAAATGCTAAGTTACATTTATTTGACATCTATCTATGACCAGATGTTCTGTTTTTGTTTTCTCTAATTACACTGTAAAAAAGATGGGTCATTTTTATAAAGATGAATGTGTGAACTGCAGCGATTATGTGACTCCAAACACAGGAAAAAAGCAAAGAAAAGAAGAAGGTAAGAAGGTCTGAACCTAATAAGAGTAATGGAAATGTCAACATTAGAAACAGAACAAAAAGACAGTTGATCTCTCTTGCAAGCAATTAGGCAACAAACAATTTCACATTTTCTACCTTATTTAGCTGTTAAAATGTAATGCGGTGTCAAAGCCCTCCCTGTGACGTCAGGAACGTTCATCTCGTGGAGAAACATGAACTTGTTTGTTTGTGACTGAAACATGCAAACTTTAATAATCTACACCCAGAAACAATCTGCATCATATCCCTTCTTTAAGTCCCATCTGGGTTCATTTATGGATAAATGTCGAAGGTAAACTTCCTTCTCAGGTCATTTCAAAACTCAGACTCCATGAGGGCACCACCACCTGTGCTAAATGTTATCTACGCCCCTGGAAACAGTTTGTAAATTACAGAAAACTGTAGGACCTATAAAATAAAGTTGTACTGACTGTAAATTTAAAAAAAACCCACTTTTAACATTTTTAAATTGTATTTAATTTTATTTAACTAGTTTTCCGCAGCACAAACGTCGTGTTACCTTGAGGTGAGGCAGCATCTCCGTTCTGCTTGGGGCTGAAGGGGGAAGGCGGTTCAGCCGCAGTCAGAGGGCTGTTCTCATTGGTCAGCTCCACTCCACTGTCGTTCTCTGATAGGCCCTCGGCTGGAGGTGTGTCTCCGTTCACTGGCGCCTGAGGACACAGAGGGAGAAAGTCATTTCCTCTCGTCTGACCTGACCTGACTGATATGTCCACTTCAGCAAGTTCAAAGTACAAGCTCACGTACAGAAACACTTAGAGTGGGCTTTTGATGATGACCACCCAACGTGCATCTCATAGAAGATCAATTGGCAGCTTAAATGATTTAACTTCCAGATTCTGTGATATTTTCTGTGCTAATGACTGACCTGTAATCCACAGGAACAGTGTCACTGTATTTAATGTGGTGATACAATTGAAGCTGCCGGTCACGACCGCTGACTGCATATAAAGATGGACGACATGAGAGCTCCACTAAAGTGAAGCCAGATGGCACATGGGTCACAACCAAAAACTCAGACTACACGTCCGATAAATTTTTCCCAGAGATGGTTTCTGTCATTTCAGGTAGTTCTTATCACGCTTGAACAAACATCAAGCTAATATTTGTTCAAGTGCTCAAGTGCAGCGTTCGCATCAGTGGGAGGAAGTGGAGACGCGTCGGCCATCTTTATGTCAACGGTCATAATGTTTACCTAAAGGATTCTGTAGGAAAGAATTATCGATCATATTTGTACTCAGTGCTCATCTCATCCCTCACGCCTAAACCTAACCAACCCTTCTAACAAAGGTAATGAGCACCACTCAACCAGATGCAAAGTGTGGCAGGTCATCACTTCGCCATCCTGAGAAAAAAAAAACTTCTTCTCTCCTTCTGCTATCTGCGTGATACCGTTTTCAAAACCAACAACAGAAACAGTAACCCACAACCAAACTGTAACCTGCTCGTAAACAAGCTAGCAGCTCTTGCATTAGTAATTTTTTACTCCAGGACTGAGCAAATCACGTTCCCACCAATGCTAGTTTGCAGGGGCCGCATCCTGGGCTTAGTGCAAGAGTGATGGGTTAAAGAAATACAAAGAGGTCAGAGCATTTCCCCCGTGTGGCAGAATGACGATGGTTCACTCAGACCTTTTTCCCAGCGCTGACACAGCATTTAAAACAAAGTGGGGACGGTGTGGCCACGTGAGACGAACTCAGACCTGACTCAGAGACAAACAGGAAGCGCTGCACACAGCCTTTCCCTGCCAGCCCACACAGAGATGAGGTTGATGGCAGTGCGTCTGATGTGCTGGCTGCACATCCAGAACCTGACAGAGATGATATCACCTCTCAACATTCCCCAAAGCCTCAGATAAAGTCTGCCAGTCTGTCCATTATACCTGATGTCTGCAGCATTCAAGAGAAGCACACTCCCGTGCCTCTGGCTGCACAGGGAAGACGTCTGCTCTTAAACTGTCACATGATATTCCTGTAATTCTGTAATAACACAGTATTCGCAACACGGTTAACACTGAGCTAAGTGTGAAAGGCGTTGAATCACGGCTGAGAGTGCATCCCAAAGCTTCTAATCCCCAAAGTGCAAGAGCTGAATGTTTGACATCTGATGCCAAACGTTCAGTTCAAGCTACGTCTTGCAAGCAACTGGAAAACAAAATGAAGCGTGACTTTTTTTGGTTACTGTTGACCAAACAAAAGGTATGACAACATGGCCGTTGATAAGACAAATTATTTAAAACCAGAAGCTCCCAGGCATGAATACCTTTTGCAACATGGAGCTAAAACCTTCCTTCCCTCAGGGTGTTATTGTTATTAAAGAAACACATTCCTGCTTTGCTCTTGCAAATGTCTCAGAAAAGGTGAGAAAATTACCAAAATCTGACACTGACTAAATAAGACAATATCTTTGAACATGTTGACACAGGGGTGACATGCCTGCACATCCAACGGCAAACACTGTAGAAACCATTCAAGAACAATATGGCAGATGAGGAATCTGTGAGTACACTGAGCACACTGTGCACACTGAGTCATTTGTCTAGAGAGAGCACCCTATTTGCCAAAAGGCTCAGTGAGGTAAAGAGAGCTCAGCACAGGGCCTGAAGCCGGGCAGGAAAGCTTTTACTACTGTTTCTCCCTGCATCACTCCCATAGGTCAGCCGCCAGCCGTGTCCATAGCAGGTATCGATAACACCTGGGAGATTTGTGCGGATTTGCAAACATGTATTTAAGGGCGTATGCACATGTCAAACGTATACACGCTAATCAGCCACAACACGAAAACCACTGACAGGCGAAGTGAATTACATTCACTACCTGTTTGAAATGCAGTGTTGGGTTCTGGCGATCCTGTGGGTGTTCTCTGACACTGCAGACCAAATACACACACCCCCATTTCCCTGACAGGTCAGAGCTGTTATGGCAACACATTTATATGACCTACAACATATTAAGCAGGCGGTTTTAAAGTTGCAGCTGATTGGTGTGTGCAGACGTGAGTATGTGAGAAGAAGAAAACGACTGGCAATAAAAGACACCCTGTTAGTTACTGCATACCAGGCTGCGGACCTGAAAGAGCAACTTCAGATTATTTAATTATTATTATTATTCCTTTTGTTTGTTGAAAAATCACCTTGCTGGTAAATTAATATGTGGTTGTTTTATGTAAATTTTCTATGCTGCCGTCCAGTTCCATTATATTCAAGAGAGGGCAGACATCCTCACATGCTGACATTTCCAAAACTGCAACTCATGCCAAAACTGTCTGGACGGATAAACAACATTACAGGTAAGAGGGAAAAATGTGTAGTTTCGATTTTGGGTGAAGTGCCCCTTTAAATCTTGCAAATGCAACTCACGGAAAGGTTTTCAAATACTTTCAAGTATCCTTCACGTATGTTAGCGAGCAGCTACAAAACAGCACTCAATGCGACAGGCTAAATGAGTGGATGTGGTGGACGAACACGTGGTTTTCCTGACTGAAACGTGTTTTTAGTCTTTATCTGACAAATAACGGTCATTCTCCGTAAAAGAGACAAGCGATTGAACAAAGCAGAGAGACAGGAGGCGAGAAGGAGCAGCTGTGCAGCAGACTTTGTGCTGACTTTTTAAGGCAGATCGCAGCCACGCAGATCTGAGGCTGCTTGTGATCCTTAAGCGTCGTAAAGCAGGGAATGCGTGTGGTGTGCGATGTTGCAATGCCAAATTTCCTCTGTAAGAGATGAACTCAGTGAACCTCTGCATGCATGTGTGCACTCAAGATGGTTGAGCGAGAACTGCCGAGAGGACGGAGGAGAGAAAGTGGGGCTGAGACAGAGAGAAGAAGGTCAGCGGGGTCACCGAAAACACCAGGAATGGCGTCCCACAGACCGTGAACATTTCTGCGACATTAAAATTGCAACGGCAGTCTGTAAGCTGATGTACCCTGACGTGAAACAAAAAGTTGGCCAAGGGGAAAATCTGGCCCGATGGCTGCTCGAGATGAAAGGTGAGGGAGTCGTTATGGATCATCTCAGGAGGACCAGAAATACCTATAGCCAAATTCACAGCAATCCGGCAAGCAGTTATACTGGATCAAAGTGTCAGACAGATAAAGGGACCAATAACATGACTGACTGACACATGCAGCATGATCAGTTTCAGTATTGTGGAGTTTACACAAGATATTCTAGCTGATATTCACTCACTTTTCTGACAGGCAACATTTTTGATATGGATCCCTTAAAGGTGCAGTATGTAATTCAAACAAACGGGCAGAAAATCATCAGTGTAAGCACTAACTGCAGCTGCCACTAGCTGGTTAGCCTGATTAGCCTTGCAGCTAGCAGTCTAATTAGGTGACTCTGCCTGGACTGGGAGCTCAGAGGACTGGACGAGTCTTAGTGTTTGGAGACAATAGTCCCAGGTGGCCTGTCCCCTGGGATTGGGAAACCAGCAGGAGCTGCTAGAGGAGGGCAGTAGCGCAATTGGTCAGGCAACAGTCACCTCCAGAGGCCAGAGGCAAACAATCAGACCAGCACTACTAGTGGTACAAAGTGGTACTACAGACGGGATGGGAAGTGGTTAGCTGGTTAGCATGTTAGCTTCAGGAGACATCTCTGCAACACGGACACTGTCGCTGTTTCCGCTGATGACATTTGTTCATTCTTGAATGTTTTAAACTAAAATTCATATAAATTGCACCTTTAAGTTTGTTTCAGCTCTTTCCAGATCATCTCTGTCAGTTTATCAGATGGGCTCCACTGACTGACCAACCACTAACAGAGCAAACATGCTGCTACTAGAAACTTCACCATTAATATTTTTACAACTCAGTAGATTATATTCTCAAACGTCTGCCCATCACATTGATTCAATTTTATTTTATTTTTAAGATAGACAGATAAGAACACGCAGCATTAAGAGCCTGTTGCATTATGGCTGAGTATTCAACTCCAGTTAGCAACTGTATGTGACCTGAGTTGGACGCCTCAATGAACAGGCCAGCAACTTCTCAGTTACTACAAGCCTGAGACACGTGCAAAGCAAACAAAAAAAATAACACCGAACGCTAAGTGAAACTGTGTCTCCCTGTCACATTTCATGGAGGCAGCAGGGCGGAGACAGACTGGAGGGGGGTTCTGGAGGTGAACCAAGGTGGGGAGCGACTGCAGAGCGAGCAGTCTGGTTTACAGGAGGAACGAGTGAGAGAGGGAACAGCTGCTGTAAGAGCAATCGCAGATGTGAACACTGAATCTTAACTACTGTGTAAAGTAAACCTCTGTCCATCTGTCCAGACGGGCTGGAGCTGCAGCGTCCAAGTCTGGTGTGAATGGAAGGCAGGGATTCAACTTCAGTTCATTCAGTTTATTTGGATTTGAAAGGTTACACAATTCATTTGTTTCTTATAACTGTGGATGTTTTTCAGTCACAGCTGAACATGTTGTAGAAAACAAGATGTTGATTCTCCCCCTGAAGGAAGTGTGAAAAATGAAAAGGGACAAACGGAGACCTCCAAAATCTCCTCTGTGACACTTCACTGTCCTGAGAGAAGGACCACAGCTGGCTCACTCCTGTCACGCTGACTACCACATTACAACATAAGATTCGACCAGACATGCTGGCCGCGGGGCTCATTTCAGCTGCTTCCTGTTTCACGTAGTTACACACATTCACACCTGGCTGCTGCTGAGTGAAACCACAAGACTTCTGACATCGAGTCCGCTGCCTGAGGGATTCCCTGCTGATGTCCAGAGGTCCGCTTTTGCAAGACAATGTGGGACAGATAATGTCCAAGGACACCTGTGGGACTTGGATATTATGCAACTAACCCGCTCAACACCAACAAAGGATAAGTTATAATATAATGTAAAAAATGTGAGCATGATGTACGCTAACAGGAGCCAAAATAACATAACTCTAAACAAGCTTCCACTTCAGAGCAGCTAATTTTGGTTGCTTTGATAATTTGTTCAGTCTGACTAAATTCAATACAAACCTTCATCATCGCTCACAGTGTTTTCATTCATTCACTGAATGACTTATCTTAAAATGACACACAGCAGCTTTCCCTCAATGCTCAACGTTCTTAGCAAAGGAACATTTAAAAAAAAATCACTGAAAGCTTTATTTTATTTTCCTCCAACTTGACTGATGTAAACAAATTGAGTTTTATTGTGGAGTCCTCTTCAGCTCTCCGGCCACCCATCCTCTCTAATTTCCTCTTTTCAGCTCATTTCATTTTGACTTTCTCTTCCTCGCTTGCTCTCTCCCTCTCTCTCTCCCTCTCTCTGTCCAGACAAAACCAGGCCAGGTGGTCTTTTGTAAAAGACGAGGGGGGGAAACCTCCTGTAAGTGCATGGAGGACAGGAGCAGATGTGAGCAGAAGCTGAAAACAGAAACCTGCTGAAATGAGTTTGCTTCATGGCCTCCCCTCCTCACTCGGGTTTTGCCAGCATGAGAGCGTCAGTTAAATCCTTCGAAAGCGTTACGTGAAATGTTTAATCGCTCATTTGAGTTTCAGCTGTGAACAGAAAATGGGATTTGATGTTGGCCAGGTCGCTGCGTGGACCTTTACCATCGTCATTATACTCCATTAAGCTGCCATCCTGGATATCCATCACTCCTCGTCCTGCTCCTTCTCTCTGCTGCTGGCAGACATGAACATGCCCGATGAAGCACAAATGATCCTCCACCCAACCCCCTGCCTTCCCCTTCGCTCTTTCATAGTACAAATACTACAACTACTACTATTTCTATTACCACTGCTACCACTGCAAGTGTGTGGGGTGTGAGTCTATCCAGCTTCCTCCACTCCACATATGACTCTGTGTGTGTGTGTGTGTGTGTGTGTTTGTGTGTAAATCCCTGCACTGTGCTGATTTCAGCAGCCTACGTCACACACACACACACACACACACACACATTCCACAGTGAGCACCAGCCTGCCTGCGGCGCTCTGACAGTCCTGTCAAAACATCTTAGCACAGCCTAAATGAACTGACGTTTGAACAGGACTGTTCCAAAACGCGTCACCTGCGGGGGTTTAAGGCCCTCACAGTTGTTAGCTTTTGTCAATAAATAACTGTGCCATAAAAGGCGCCACAATGCGCCCGTGATGCTGCAAGTCCAAACTACAGAGGCTTAAGATGTTTTGCAGCTACGGGACTCAAAGTCTGACAGCCAGTCAACTTAAAGGCAAACCGCAGCGTTTCTGACCTCTCGTAGCGCTACGGAGCAGTTTATCTTCATCAGTATTTATTGCACACTCCTCAGAGCAGAAGAACACTTTGTGCATCTGAGTCCGGCTCACAGCAGACGGACGAGCATTCGCATGACTCCTGTCCCACAAAGTGTCTTTGTGGGACAGTAAAGTTCACGTCAAGTCAATCATCAGATTTCATTCCCTTCCAAACCAAACTTTTATTTACTTTTATCGCAGCACAGACAGGCCACAGCTTACTGTCTTCTCTCTCTGCTGCTCGGGCTAAAAATGCTTCCCTCTGCGGCTCTGATGTTCGCCTGACTAACTCAGGCCTGAGTTTATGTCCGGCCTCAAACCACCCCGAGGCGAAACACCTTCCTGCAATTCCAAACTTCAGTTCAGACCAACAATTTTCTTAAATGTTGCTTCTGTTTGGACAGACACCAAACCAGAAAGAGGCTTTTCAAGATCTTCTTCTGAATCATCTTTGATAAAATAAGATTAAGGGTGTTGTTATGCATTACATGGGAATAACATCCAGAGTAATTCACTTTAATGGAAGGCTTTTCGTAGCTTCTCACTGTGAATCCAGTGCCAAGATGGTATAACACCAGGTTTGTTCTGCAAATCTATAATAATAAGTCACATACAACATTGTTGATGTACAAAGGCTGAATGCAACAAAGTGTTTGTTTGAATTAAGAAAACAATATTCCAAAAGTTTCCTTCAGAGCTTTCAATCATATCTCATAATCTTTATCAGAGGATGAAGTGTACGGCTGCCTGGAGCATAAATAACACACCCGGGTTACAGCATTTAGTCTGCACGAAGCCTTGCTCGTGTCATTTGAGATACGAATGTCAAAAAGGGAAAAAAGTGAGGTAATTCGGTATAAAGTGTGAGTTTTGGTGGTCGAGGGGTTCAAACAAACAAGGGACCAGCGTCCTTGCCAAATCCTTGCCAGTCTTCTGTGGTAAACCACTCCCCCACCTGTCAGCTTAACAGGCAGAGGAAACGATCCTGACACAGGAAGTGTTCGGGAGAAAACCACCCATCACGCCAGTGTGCCGCTTTAAGCGAAAACTTGAAAATACTTTGTGAAAAGCAGTAAGTCATCACAAGCCCGCTGTCTGAACATGAAGCGAACGCCTCCGGACTCCAGACCTCACGTCACACGTGATAGGACGGCAGCTATGCAGGCTAACACGCAAACAATAAACAGAAGAGGGGGATTAAAGCGGCGACGGTAAGGAGAAAACGAAGACAGATGCAGAGAGCGGGAAGCCGAAAGAGCAGGAGAAAGAGGAGACGGCGAAAGGACAAAAGAGACATGACGAGGGAGAAAAGCAGATGGCGGAGGGAAGGAAGTGTCCCTCTCAGACGGAGAGATATATGAGACCGAGAAAGAGGAAGAAGTGATAACGGACGACAGGAGCCCCATTAAGTGTGTGTGTGTGTGTGTGTGTGTGTGCAAGTTACTGAAGTGTGAGAGTGAAAGTGTGCGTGTGTGTGGGTACATGTGAAACAAAGTGTGTGCACAGATTGTGAAACAGTGAGGGAGTCAGGAAACATGTGTGTATCCGTGTGTGTGTGTGTGTGTGTGTGTATGAGTGGATATAAAGAAGCTAGTGTCCTTCCATGAATCCTCCTTTTCTTGACTCCTTTCTTCCTTCCTTTGTCCATTTACTCCCCTCTGCTCCTACTTCCTCCCTCTCTCCTTTGCTGCCCCCATCCTTCTAGCTGTCCCACATTATGCAGCTGCACTCTGTGTGTGTGTGTGTGTGTGTGTGTGTGTGACACATGCATGCACGCTCTCACAGCCAACATGCATTCTCAATTAGACTCGTGTAACATGCTGGCTCTCTTGTCCGGGCATCTGCCTTGGCATTGATACACACGCTCTTTGAAACTACAGCTGGCTCTGTGTGTGTGTGTGTGTGTGTGTGTGTGTGTGAGAGCGACTCACAGTGGCCGTCATGTTGTTGCTCTCCTCCATGATGGCAGCAGAGTATTTGTTGGAAGGCATGGCTGTCGCGGTCGACTGGTCCAGGTTCTGTCCTGACTCCTTTTCAAACCTGGGCGAGACACAAACCAGTCAGGAAGTCAACATGTTTACTTCAGGAGCTCGAGTTACAAAAAGCCAAAAACATCACAGCGTCGTCTCGGGAGCAGTAGTCCACAGAACCAAAGCCTTCACAGGAGACGATAAAGACGGGATGAGGAAGAGAATTCACGTCCAGCCAAGAACGTGGATGGAGAGACAGACGAGTGGAGAGAGACAAGAGACACGGGACAGCAGGAAGTGAGAAATCAAAAGTCTGACCTGAAACGTGTATTTGAGAGACAGAATCAGGATGACCTTTTGGCCCAGTTCATCCTTGAAGCAGCCACAATCAAACTAACCCAAAATGCGCTTTTAAAAATGTGTGTAAAATATCCAGAGAAATGAGCCCTCGCTAACATCCACGTTAACTGGCCCTCAGCGCGTCAGAGCAACTTTATCAGACACCAGGCGCATATGAAACACCTCCCAGGTTTCCTTCTGACGAATCGTCGCAGCTTTTGGAGCAAAAGAAGACAAACGTATTAGACAGAGGGAAAGAAAGAGAAAGAGTTGGACGGGAGAGGACGACGCTGCCGTTCTCCATGAGAGACGATCTGACAAGCCCATGCAAACCTGGAGTAAACAGAAACACAGGCCTGTCGGCGTGTGTGTGTGTGTGTGTGTGTGTGGTTTAAATTTCAATGAGGTGGCAGGTCAACGTGTTTGTCAAACAAGCCTGTGCAGAGAGACCTGCAGACCTCAGAGTGACAGTTTGAGATTTACTCTCATCAGAGAAACACAAATCGCATGATGACACACACAAACAGAACCGTTTAAAAACACACACACACATATACAAACATAACGGAGAAAACATACAAAAGCAGAGTGACGAGACAAATAGGAACAACTTTATGTTGAGTAATTCAGTCCAAACCCACACTTGTGTACTGGTTCATCAAACTTATTACACTGGATTTAATCCGATTGGAGACGTTCTTGACATGTTAGCTCCTCCATAAAGTAAATGAGATGAACCAAGAGCAAGAAACACAATCAAAACAAAAGCCTTCCAGACATGAGTTTTATTTTTGGGTGGTGGTTTCTCAGAATAACAATGTTATGTGATCACAACATTCAGCTACTGAAAGATCAAATTAATGAGCTTCTGCGCGATGCTTGGTTAGCTGCCAAACAGGTTGTCAGATCAGTTGGACCCAGCAGACACAGAGTCTTGGCACACTGGCACAGACTCCACAAAAGCCTGATTAACCGTCTCATCGTGAGACATAAGACAAGATGGATGTTATGATAAGTTTGTATTGAAGGAGCGGTGGAGACGTCTTCTTACACCTTAGGGGTTTTAATGTATTTCTGCTTGCTCGTGATCGCAAGCTCAGATAACCAGCACGTGTGTGAGGTGCATGTGGTGTATAAACATGCACGTTTGGACGTACACCAACACGCTTTCACCACAAGCAAACTGCACTGAAGAGACCACACGGATCCACGTGGGCACAGAAACCAATAACTGTACAGTGAGGACCGTGGACGTTGGCCTCCTGCAGTCAAAGGGATCTTCGTGGCCAGTATGGACAGGAGGGCAACGTCAGCAACACAAAACTCTCTCATCTGAACAGTTAATCAGAACCGAATTATCTGCTACCGGTAAAATGGCCGACAGCATGTCTCTTTCATGGCTTTGACACTTTGCTTTTCAGTGAAAGTGAGGGGCAAAAACTACTTTTCTCTGAAGTCGTGACTCACACCACAAGAACCTCAAACCGGGCGTTTCTGTCTGTGATTCAGGCCTCACATGTGACTGTTGTGTTGAAACAGACTTGAAAGAAATCAGAAAGGTAACGTCAAGTTGACACACACACACAAACACAAACACACCTCCATGTTGTCCCACACGGGCAGGAGGGAGTCAATGACCTCAGACCTGACATCAATACATATTAATGAGTGAGGGGCTCCCCCTTCAACAGGTACCAGATAGGTGAAGGAGATCATCATTCAGACAGGAAGTCTCCTGCACACACACACCTTCGACCTTTCACCTACACACACACACAGCAAACAGGCACCTGCCAGCTCTCTGCCTGTGCTAAAAGCTTTGATTTCACCCACACTCACATGCGGATCTGATTCTCGTGGTGATTCACCTCATGTCTCGGCGCTTCCTCATGTCTCGTATTTAAAATAAAAACAAACAGTTAAGCAGTTGTACTGAAGCACTGAACATGATTTTAATTGTCTGTTTAAAAGCGAAACACCAACTCACGTGATAAATGTGATCGACCTGCTATTCGTCTGCAGCAAACAACATTACAGAGACTCTGCTTGTTTTCTGATGCTAAATATCGTCTACTGGAGCAAAGGAGCAAACGCCGTGAGGCATCATTTCTGTTGCGCTTCATGAGGTACGATGTCAGCTGTTTCATTCACTCCACGTCCATTTTCAGTTCATTCTCAGTACAGCACTTGAGTAAATGTAACAAGTTGTGACAGTAAGATTTTAACTGTCCCATCAGTCTCCCTGATTACTAATAATCTGTACTGGCCTTTAGAAAAAGAGTCACTGATTGATCCCTTATCAATAAAAATCACATAAATTGTGATGGAGGATCTTAAACCCCTTCCACCTGCCTCAGGACAGGAAGTGCAACCTAACTCAGTCCATGCTTGTCTTTAGAATACTGAACTGTCCGGTTAGCGTTAGCTCATAGCTGTGCTTATTTGTTATTTGTCACATCTCACTCGACCGAGCGGCTTCACCAGGAAGACACGAACACATACCACGTCTGCATCGATGCATTGAGGTGTCTGTCCGCCGTGGCCCTGCAGGAACACGTTTCGGGAACGGAGAGGGCTGCAAGCCAGGATGAATTAGAAGAAGCGAGGAAGGACGGGGGGCAGAGAGTGAGGGGCCCTCGAAAAGGGGGACACGGAGGACAAGGGTGGGTGGAGGGGGGGGACTTCACATCAAAGTTGTGTCTGGTGGTTGGAGATTAGGGACTGCATTGCAAGAGGGGATTGTTCACTCCAAGTGTGTGTGTGTGTGTGTGTGTGTTGGGGGGGTCAGCTCCTCTGGGTCTCCCTCTGGGGGCTGCATTCCTTGTCTGTCCTGTACTTTATGGCCCCTTCCAGCTCAAATCGAGCCCTACACTTTATACATTGTCTACTTTGTCAGCTATTGTACCGACCCAAGGCTCGCGGGCTCACACAGTATATCATCCAGTCAGCAAACCGGACGAAGATCAGTGCAAACCTAAACTAAGAGCGCCTAAAACTATGAGGGTAACAACGATGTGCTGTGTCTCACCAACCGAAGCAGCAGACCCGAAAGAAGCTAATACCAAGTGATGAAGGGCACCCACAGTAGTTTAAAGTATAAATTGTCCAGTCAGGTTACATCACATGACTACTGAGATGAAACGTTAAATAAACTTCAGCCATGATGGAGAAGCTCTCACGGCCACATTAGACCGACGCCAAACGAACAAAGGATCTCTTCAGCGCCGACAACCTGCCTGTATGTGCACTGAGCAGTTCACTTTACGTTTTGCCAGGTTTTTGCCTGCCCTCTCTTGCATATAACTGAACTAACTGACACGTCACTCAACAGCAGGAATCATGACCTGCTTATTCAAGATAATCCACAGGCCTCGTTGTGGGCAGTTTCATGTCGTAACTATTTTCCTTCCGTGTCGCGGCTCAGGAGGAAACGTGCACCTACTCGTGGATGACAGGCTGGCTAACTGAGCTAAGCAACTTGTGAAGCGAAGTGCCGTCCGGTTCCATCATGTTCAAACATCTCAACCGTCGATGTCACCAAAACACCGCAGCTCACATCAAAACTGTCTAAACAAAATTTTGGGGTGAACTGTCCCTTTAATTGCCCCCCCCCCACCAGACCTTAACAGCCACTACAACCTGTAAAGCCTAATTTGTCCTCGTGCCTGAGAATAAATTGTGGACGATTTGTAGGTATGCAGACACGACTCGGCGTTCAGGTGGTTCAGCTTCTCCTGAAGCCCTCTTGAGAAAGTCTTGGCTCCAGGTGTCACCATGACAGGTGAGCAATTAGAAGGATGCAGTGTGAATGACATACGTCCAGCTGTGGATATGCAGACAGCAAACTGAATGTGGTGAACCGCACTCGAAGCCTCAGACACACAGCAGGTTTTCAGAGTTAATCACAGCCTGCAGGCAAAACTTTTACCAGCTTCAACGTTTTTCTTCCTCGGCCTTCAGCCCCGACACACACACATGACACACATAAATACGACGTCTAGTCTTCAACATCAGTACAACCGCAACTACCCTGAAGAATGACTCGGTCCACCAAAAGGTCATGAAACAGATAAACCTGCCCATCACGTCCCCCTGAAGCCTGGGGTGGCTTTCGAAAAATCTGAAAGTTTACGACAGCGTAAATCAGAGCAGTCGTTCCTCACATTTAGTGGCTGGAAACTGAAAGTGACTGAATGAAAGATGACTGCTGTTGCTTAAAATCTGACAGATGTGATGCACAGTAATATTAACATTGTGATGGCTTAGTAATTGGGCAGATATTTTCCTAACAGTATGTCATAACAGAACAGCCAGACCTTTAGCAGCAGCCACTTTGATTTGGGATGAAATGTTGGAAAAAGTGGGAATTCTGGCGTTGGTGTTGAGTTTGGATGAGGCTCTGGATCAGTAACTGTCATCTTACAAACGCCACACTCACAACAAGTTGTTGTGAGTGACAGAGTTAGTCACTCACCAAAGTGTTAAAGAGTGAACCCACTGACCTTCATTCTGTGAACGCTCCCAAATGGCGGAGAGATGTGGCACAAAATGTCAAAAATATGTCCCGAAGGCTGAACGAGAGGCCACGTTCTCCGCAGCGCGCGCACACCTTATCATCAGCTGACTAAAAACTAAGAGTGTGTTTAAAGTATGGAGCTTGGCGGGAGGTCCGTCCGCCTCTCCTTCAGGATCTGATCCACCTACCCCAATCATGTCAACCTCCCAGTGAACCAACTCCAAAGGACTCCTCCCCTTCACCTTCCACCGCATGGCTTCCCTCTGAACTCCAGCCTGGATCACACCGCGCTCTTATGTCCACCATCTGATCTGTGTGTTGATCTGCCAACAGCAGCCCTATTAATGTATCACCAAGGGACGTGGCAGTTCAGCCGCTTAACGTCCACAGTCCGGACACGCCGAAAAGCAGGAAACCCTGTGGTGCAATCCCAACAGCTCACGCCAAATCAGACCCAACATCAGCGCGCGGCTCAGTCCACAGGAACACCGCAGGGGCGTCCGAAACCCGCGTCCAAATCACTTCGGACTCGGCTCTGAGTCGTAATAACAGCGCTATAACGTACCGACGTGACTGAGGAGCAGAGACTTTAAACTCACCACAAGCACAAATGTTATGTGTATGACAGAAAGACGCGCGGGTGCCGAGCGTGAGGCGAGTGTGCTCAGTCGGAGAGACGCGCTGAAACGCAAAATGTGCACCGCAGCAGCGACACTGAGATTGTTCGGTGGGATTATTGCAGGAACTCGACAGCAACTGCTGTAAAGTCCCAATAAACTCGACACAAACACACTGTGACTGATGGTTATCACGCGTGAGCTCACCAGGTTCGGCTCCATCTCGGTCTGTCGCGCACATGGACACAAAAAGACTACCGAGCCACAAACTTCACAAGTGCACGGCGAAATCAATGAAAAGGCGGCACACGCAGCGAGCTCGGCTCCGCAAACCGCCGCAGACACAACAACCAAAACGATTTAAACACTCGCAGTCTTCATCACGTTCTTTAATTCGTTCGCTCAGTGGCTGCAATAAAAAAACACCCAAAACGGTCTCCCGGTGAAAAACTTACATAACCATCCACGCGTGTTGCACTCATCCACGGCAGGAAGCTGAGGGGGAAGGCGTGTTGTTGTCCGCAGACTCGAACTGGTGCAGAAAAACTGAGGCTTTCAGCGAGCTCACAACTCAGACCTGAACTTGAGCGCGGATCAGGAGTCTGTGTTGTCCCGCGGCAGGAGCTCAGAGTGTGGGAGCAGGCTGCTGCAGACACCTCCCCCTCCCTCCTCCTCTCCACCCCCTCTCCCTCTCTCTCCCCCTCTGTCTCTCTCTGTCTCTCTCTCCCTCTCTCCCTCTCTCTCTCCCTCTCTCTCTCTCTCCCCCCCTCTCTCTCCACCCCCTCTCCCTCTCTCTCCCCCTCTGTCTCTCTCTGTCTCTCTCTCCCTCTCTCTCTCTCTCTCTCCCTCTCTCTCTCTCTCCCCCCCCTTCCCTCTCTTTCTCCCTCCCTCTCTCTCTCTCTCCCCCCCCCCTCTCTCTCCCCCTCTCTCTCTCCCTCCCCCCTCTCTCTCTCTCCCTCTCTCCCGCCCCCCTCCCTCTCTGTCTGTCTGTCTGTGTGTGCGTGTGTCCCTCCGTACACTGCGTGAGCTGCGCTGTGCCTCGGGTCACCTGCAGACCTGCAGACAGTCGGGAGAGCGGACTGGTCGCGAGGTTTTCCCAGGTGTGAAAGTCAACTCCCATTTTCTGTCCCCACAGGTTAAGAATGTGAACAGGAAAAACGCCTCCGTCTCCCCGCAAACTGTTGCAGAGCACAGACTACATGTAGCCGACACCAGAGTCAATAGGCGATTATGTTCCAATGGTTCGGTCAGATTTAAACGTTTTCCATCCTGACATGGAGCGGAGCAGAGCTACGCAGTACCTCAACACTGTACTTCTGTGCATAAATGCAACCTCTTCGTTTTCCCAGCTGCAGCTGTAATATTCATGTTGGAATTATGGGGCAAGCATTTACAACTGAATGTCATTCATGTTTTAAAAACTACTTTTGTTTTGTAAGTGAACGTTCTTTTAATGCTCCACAAACTTTAAACTTTCTGTCACACACTTTGGGTCAAAAAACACTGAGCTGAAGTTAGCAGCATGTAATAGTCTTACACTGACAGTTTTAACTGCCTGTCTGTTTAAAAAGTATTTTTAGGATAAAACATCTGTACTTCTGCCTTCGTCTCTCACTTCTGAGGCTTGGGACGCATGCGCATATAAAAACCCGGAAGTGACCCGCACAATAGAGCGGAGTAGTTCTGAGGGCTTTCCAGGCAAACTCTGCTGATAAAAAAGAAGATGCTGCTCCATTTCACGAAAGATGTTTTACCGGATTCTGTCAGCACCGACTTCCAGAACCTGAACAAGTTCAACGAGCAGGTGAATGCGGCAGGTTTTTACTGGTTATTACTCAGAAACGGGCGAGCAGCGGGTCAGCTAATTGAGCTGTGTGTCCGAGCTCAACGCGTTTCTGAGCTTTATTTCTCCTTCGAGCGTATTTGTGAAGAGCTGAGAGTGTGTGAGTGGGGTTTCAGGCTTTAAAGGTGAATGAAAGGACTAGTGGTTTTGAATTTGGGGAGAAATTTAGCTTTGTATCCCGAGCTGTCTGTAAACGCACCAGTTGACCGGTCATGTGACAGCAGCCTGTTGTTTCCATTGGATCTGAAATCCCAACATTACAGTCCACGCGTCTGTAAATGAGCAGAGTTATCTCGTATTTCTGTGTTGTCATCAAAACATATGAAAATCATTACACAACCTCATCGATATTGGATTTTTCAGATCAATTCTAACGATTTCTATGACGATATACCGTATATTTCTTATAAACATATACACGTATAAGTGGAATGGTTTCACTTATTATGTAGATAAACAATTCAGTGCTTAAAGTTAAGAAGTCCTCATAACTATAATGATACGATTAGTGTGCATTATAGACATGGATGTCATAGAAGGTGTTGCACTGATAATAATATTTGATTAGACTGATACATTAAAAAACACGACAGTGAACTTTCAGTCAGTGATGCAGATCCCTAATATTATTTTTTATGTCACCAACGTACAAACTGACACTTTTAGTCAGAAGATCAACAAAATGCTGAGGTGAAAATTTGAAAAACAGTTCAACCTTTCCAGTCATCGTGATTTTAAAAAGCTGATCAAAGTGTGACAGCACACACACTCCAAACGGTTTTTCAAACATTAACTCTGATTTCTTTTTCTTCTTCTTTTTTCATTTTGTGCAGCAATTTATTCGTCTGATTGAAATTCTGTTCCAGTTCTTGCTGGAGCCTAAAGAGGTGAAAACACACACACACACACACACACACACACACACACAAACAGTTTTGATGTTAATGGACTTTAGAGTGATTAGCCTTGATAACTGAACCGAGACAAAACACTGCCTGCCCTATTGTTTGTGTGTGTAAATGAATGCGTGTGTGTGTGTGTGTGTGTGTGTGTGTGTGTGTGTAGACCGAGAAGTTCATGCAGCAGCTCAGTGAGTTTGCAGGGGAACATGGGATAAGTGCCGGCCCTCTGAGGAACCTGATGAAGAGCGTCCTCCTGGTGCCACAGGGTGGGCAACACACACACACACACACTGGTTCAACACTGCAGGTGGGGGAAAGCAACAGTTTTTAAACATGTCGGACTGGTGTAGAGTATAAACTGAGATCTCTGTACTGTCCTCAAACACACCATTCTTTAAAAAAGTAATTCGACAGTTTGGAAATACACCTCCTCACTTTTTGTCTTAGATGAGACAAAAATCGTCCATTATTAGAGGTTAGATGAGAGGTTCTCTGCAGCTCTGATGCTGCTACACTAAATATGTAGCCGTTTCACCCAGCTCAGCGTAAAGTCCAAGCTTGTGGTGCTTGCAGTTTGATAATGCTGTGCTAAGCTCGCTGGCTGCTGGCTGTGTGTTGAGGGTACGAACACGAGATTAGTATGAACCTTCTCTTCCGACTCTGTCTCAGAGGAAGAGACAAAAAACGTCCAGGGGGACTTCAGCGGCGGGATGCTTTCCGTCTCGGTCACGTGACTCGCCCGTTGTCTCCTCAGGAGCCCTGAAGAAAAACCTGGCAGCCGAGCAGCTCAAAGAAGACCTGGAGACGTTAGGTACACGTCCAGATCTTTCACCACAGACTCGATGGTGGTTAAGTCTGGCTGCTGGACGGTGTTCTCTGTTGACAGCCAGTCTTACAGTATGAAGTGCACTCCAGCTCTTAATCTCATTATTGTGAGTATTTGAAACCAAACCTGCTTTCTCTGTTGATGCTTCAGGACTGAACAAAGACAAAGCAGCTTATTTTTCACAGCAGGTAAGTTTCAATAAATTCCCGAGTTCAACACCACAAACTGCTTTTGTGCCGACTTTCCCGTTCACAGACGCGTCTCATGTTGCCTTCTGTGTGGCGTCTCGTCACACCACATGTTATTCTCTGTGACCGTGTTTTGCAGTGGGGCGAACACTACGCCACGCTGTCCACACTCGCCGTCAGACAGACTCTGATGGTCAACCAGCTGGTGGACATGGACTGGAAGTTTGGAGGTGAGACCAAGCAGACAAGCGGGCGCCTTATGGGATTCATCAGACTCCTTACAGAGTTACTGGCTCACTTCTGAGCAGGGCGACAGCTGTCTCTCCTCTCAGGCTCACTGTACATATTCACAGCCACCGAGGCTCCAGCATTAGCATAGCTTGTGTCCTTCCCTCATTGTCAGCTCAGAGGTGTGCAGCTGATGAGCCTAATGACCCACAGGACTCGCAGGGCATGGAAGTGCTAATGCGGCAGAGCGATCAGCATTATGCTAAGCTAGTGGTGATCTTCATGCGGAGTGGGCAGGGAGTGTCCCTCCACTGTGCTTTACACAACTGTACACTTATTGACATGCAAAGAGGACGTGTCTCTGCATGTTGCTCGTCCCACAGGTCTGCAGTCGGGTCTCAGACGATGCTGAACGTATGTGATGAGGGATTAAAAAAGACAGTCCAGGTGCTGTTTTCTCCTTACCTGCGACATGAACACTGAGGGCTTTGCACAGAATCCCCCAAAGTCTTCCTGTATTTACGGCACTGAAAGGGATTTTACTGCACTAAAGTTCTGCACTTTCAGCAGAGGGGAAAACAGACAAGACAACCAGACTGAAGCGAGCAGGGAAAGATTACACTTAAGGAGGAATGTAATAAAAGAAAACATGTGCTGAAAGGTAAATTTGATCCGCAAGTAACCACAAACAAAAAAAACTTGTCTGTTCTAGTCAAACAAGAGATCACCAATCACAGGAAGGAATGTTAACTTACTTGAATTAACCGTTGAAGTTAGGCTGACTGTCATACGGCTGATGGTGAAAGACAATCAGGCGACGCCTTCTGCTAACGACTTATTTATTTATTAGTTCTCCAGGATCTGATAAGTCAGAGGAAACTTTAGTGTTTCTCTTTACTTTGGCTGCAAAGCCAAAGCTTTTGTACTCATGATGTTAAGGGATTCCTTCAGTGTGAGACCAGGATCAGAAGAAAACCTTAAACACTGAACATTTAAGGAAGCCTTAAGGAGAAGACCGAAGGGCGCTTTGTGCAACCAGTTTTATGTTAAGGAAACTTAACCTGCACTTAAAGAAAAGCTTAATGTTTTCAAACTCCACCAGCTGACTGTGTTGACATTTACACACAGAGTCAGCAGTCTGTGTGCAGTTTTAGATCCTCTGTGTTGTGAACTCGTAAAGCTGAAAACACGACGGTGACCATTTTGTTCTTTTCTGACCCCCACAGTGACTGTCGGCACCAGTGAAGTGCACAAAGTGGGAAACATCTTTCTGCAGGTACGAAAGCCCAGTAAAGCCTGTGCACACACACACACACACACACACACACACACACACACACACACACTCATACATGACTTGTTCAGTTTTGCTGAACGCAGACTTTGTCCTCCTGCAGCTGAAGCTGGTGGTCAGAAAGGGGAATTCCACTGAAAACGTCTACATGGGTGAGCGACTGCACTTCCACAGAAAACACTTCAATCATGTAATTTATTGGATGTCAAGAAGCTGACGCAGCGCGAGTGAGCGTTCGACTGAAGAGGTTCTGTAGGTGTTAAATACTGTGAAGAAGCTGTAATGGAGCGGTGAGGGTGAGCTTCGGCGCCGCTGCTGGCACGAAGGTGATGCAGTCAGGACTCACTGAAGGGCTGTAATGTGATGCTGAAGCTCACCCTCAAGTTTCATTGTTTTGATAAACCGTCACCAGCGAAATCAGACGGAATCAAAACGCATGAAAGGAAGTCAGCAAAGTGACATTTTTATGGATTTAGTGGAGGCGTCGTAGTAAATCTGTTTATCCAGTCCTTCCTGTTTTCTTCCCTCCTCTCTTCCAGAGTTGACGCTCCCCCAGTTTTACAACTTCCTGCATGAGATGGAGAGAGCCAAGGCTAGCATGGAGTGTTTCAGCTGAGTGTGTGTGTGTGTGTGTGTGTGTGTGTGTGTGTGTGTGTGTGTGTGGGACACTGATGAGCCTGCCAGTTTGCCAAACGTAATAATAAACAGGAATAAAAAGCAAATGGTCTTGTCACTGAGTTTCTTTTTCTGGCATTCGCAGGGGAAGTGAATGAAATCTGACGTTTCATCGAAGCTTTGTCCTTCCTTCTCTGTTGCTGAGATGAAACTGATCTGTGGGGGAGCTTTCGACTATTTGATCCAAATCAAACACTGAAACTTAACCTCAGGCAGACGTGTTTGATCACGTTTATTCCTGGAGTTTCTGCCTGAACGATGAATTAATTGGAACTGAAATAATATGACTTAAATACATCCACACGACACTGTTTACATTTAGACAGCTGCTGTAATAGTCATTACAAAGCTTGGTGACCTTTTCCACCTGAGAGCACACACTGTTGTCTTCCAAAAAAGACAAACAAACAAACAAAATGTTAATCAGCGGTCGGAGTAGACGAGAGGGAGATAGAACGAGTGGCGATGGAAGCCTACATGGCGATGAATACCGCAGACTCGTGCTTGTAAAGCTTGAGGCAGATTTCAGAGCAGCGAGCGACTCAGCTGTACGTGTGTCTGCTAGTCCTCGTCATTCCTCAGCTTCTCAGCTCTTTTACAAAATACAATAGCTGTCAGCAATTAACTGAGAGCTGTAGGCCCTCTGAGATGACAGAAACATGTTTATCTCTTAGAAATTTGCTCCATTTTAGCAAATCCATCAGATTTATGGCAGTCTGCCCTCGAGTTCACGTGATGTCTCGTCTTTCATTGCACTTCATTTCGACGTCTCTTTGTGCAAAAGTGTAAATGTACGTTTTTGTCAGGGAAACATTTTGTCCCCAAAACAAACAACAACAAGTGCAACTTCACGATGGAGATATTTCAGCTCCTTCGCCAGAATGAAATGTTCCAGTGTTGATTGAATTGCTTGTATGTCTTGCATATTTTAGGAACAGTTTTTCTATACTTACACTATATAGACAAAAGTATTGGGACAGCTGCCCATCACACCAACAGGGACTTTAATGACGTCTCATTGTAAACACACAGACAGCTTTGCAGCTCTAACAGCTTCCACTCTTCTGTGAAGGCTTTCCACAACATGTTGGAGTGTTTCTGTGGGAATTTGTGCCCATTCATGCAGTAGAGCATTTGTGAGGTCACACACTGATGTTGGACCAAAAGGCCTGGCTCACAATCTCCGTTCCAGTTCATCCCAAAGGTGTTGGATGGGGTTGAGGTCAGGGCTCTGTGTGGGCCAGTCAAGTTCTTCCACACCAAACTCATCCAACCGTGTCTTTATGGGCAGTTATGGAGCTGTCCCAGTACTTTTGTCCATACAGTGTATATACTCTTCCAGTTTTAATAAAGGGTGATGGAAGTTGTCATTTATGTTATTGGAGCTTATGTCCTTTTCAAGTTATCCATACAGTATTACGTTTTCTCTCACTAGACACCACACACAGTTTGCCTCTGACAGCCTGCAGCTGCACGTCTTAGCTGTGGATGGTTGTTATTTAGCGTTCGCTGTGGGATGTGGGTGACTGAGTGATGCGTCTGCCTCTTTCCTACCGTCCCAACCCACTTTGTGTTTGTCCTCAAACATGCAATTTATCATAATCATGAGCAAGATCAGACTCATAATGTACCTCGTACCTCTAACACACCGCCTGCGCGCTGGGCTTCGCCAGCTCTTCCTCTCAGGAAGTGCTGCATGTGTATAACCTTCACAGCCAGCAGTGTCTATGAGACATCCTTCCCGCCATCAGGTGACTGACAATCGTGTCCCAGTTAAAACATGATATTTTGAACTGGCCCCATCCATCATTACCATGTGGCAGTGATGGAATCAGTCAGGACCCGGTCTGAACACGCTCTGTCTGAAACCGTATGATTAACTTTATTTATTGGCTGTGTAATTATGTGTCTTCAGTGTTTCCTCACATCTTCTCCTGATTTTAAACTCACCCCTAATGGCTCTGCATTCAGCACTCCCCCGATGTTCCTGTAATGCTGCGCCTTCGTTTGCGAGAATGTTCTTGTATAAGCAAATGACAACTGCGGACCTCCTTCTTTCCCAGGCTGGAGGCATAAATCTCGTCTTCAGGAGATGTGCTCTCCTAACATCTCGCAAGTTCTGGACCTCAAGTCAGATCAACAAGAATGAATGCTTTTAGATTTAATTCAAAGTTTGTTTGCAAAAAGGGGCTCTGACTTAACAGACAATAAATATTATGTATAATAATATATTCATAATTTATATTTAAGGAACAAAAGAGCAAATCCTGCAGGTGCCTGTGTGTGTGTGTGTGTGTGTTGGCTTAAGATAAGAACTTTATTGATCCCGCAGGAAATTGTTGAAACATGAACATATGGTTTCTGCATTTCCTCTTTCAGCCATAAATGAACGCAGCATAATAATGTCTTCCTGAAACATGTCCTCAAGCCGTCCCCCGTTCCAAAGTTACAGGAAACGCCGCAGTCCCTGATGCTTGTACCTGAGGTTTTGTCTCCTGGATGGGGCGACATTTTCCAATACACAGACAGTAAAAACTGACTGCAGTTCGTCTGTGGCTGAGGACAGCTCAGGTAACGAAGGGACAACCTGACTGTCTGTGGGCAGCATGGAGGGGCTGACTTCGTAAACCTTCCAGGCCAATAGAATTACACCTTCAAAATCAGTTGATGTGTTTGGCAATCAGTGGAGCTGCAGACTCACCCAATTTTATCAGCTTCTTGTCAGCAAGGATGAGTGTATTGAGGAATTAAGGAATGTATTAATCCAGGGGCTTTTGTTATCACTCTGTAGCCTGGCTCTCATCTGACATGCTAATGGAGGCTACTGAGAGTCCTGTGTCCTCCACCCGTCTGCTTCACCTTCATATTCTGGGCTTTATTCCATCCTCAGCCTCGCTTTCTTAACCAAAGGACGGTTCTTCTTGTTCTCACCGATTCAGATCAACGTCTCCTCCCCAATAGAACCCACACTGTCCTCTTATTACTTTCTGAGCAAATATCCCCCTTTGCAAAAATTCCTTTCTTACTGTTACATGTCCTTCTCACAAAGCTTGAGGCACAGTAACTAAACTCCTGGTTTCTCTCCTCTCTCAGGGATTTCCCTCTGCTCTGTCTCATTCTCATCTTTACCTTCACATTCTTTCACTTCCTCGTCCTCGTCTTTCTCTCTGTTCCTGCTGCCTCTCCTCCCTCTCATCGTGTGACCCGGCGTGTCGCTGCATGTTCTCAGCCACTCAGGAAACGTCTGAAGATCTCCCCTGCTTCTCTCAATTGTTCTTTTTGTTATTGGATTTCGGTTTGTCGTTAAAACCCGCCCAGAGATAATCGAACAGGCCCCATGTTGAAGTCACAGCCCTGTGAAACATGACAAGTTTAAGACAACTGAGAGCATTCAGGAGCAGAAGCTTGCAGATGGGGTCGCTGGTTCAGATCCCGGGATGGAAAGAGAGCAGAACGAGCACCATCCTCCACACTAAAGCCACAGCACTGCAGAGCACCGTACAGCCAGGCCTTTCTGAAGCCAGTGAGGACAAGGTCAGGTGTTCAGTTATAACACTGCATTGGAAACCTTTAAGTGTTTTTACCACCTCATACGAATGGACCGTTGCTCATCTGCTGATGTCCAGTTCCACCAGTTTTTCCTGCTTTCTTAGTATATATGACAATGAAAGTCTGAAGTCAGTCTGCCGGTCGGGATCAGACAAAAGGTTGATCTTTGGTAGTTTGCTCCAGCAGCAAAATACCTCAGCAGTTATTTAATGGATTTGCTTAGAAAAATTCATTTTGGTTAAGGTTATGGGGAAACTTTAGTGAAAACCCTGAGGACATTTCAACTTTGGGATTCGTGACAAGAATTTTCCATATTTAAACCCACAGTCTGTTTCCCCCTTCTGGCAGTGAGAGTAATTACACAATCACTGTTAAAGTGCACGTGTGCGCGCACGCGCGCGCACACACACACACACACACACAGCTTTATCCAGTGGTGAGGGGCTTAATCAGCACTCTGTGAACTCATTTGTCTTGAAGGTAATAGACGTTCACCATCAGTCTCAGCTGATGGTCACAGACATGTCCTCATTTTGCTGGACAATATGAGGTTGTGTTTGTCTTGTTTTCAAAGAGACTTTCAATGGCCGTGTGTGAGCCACAGTGCTGAAAGCTCTGAACGTCACCCTGAGCAGGATACAACCAGCCAAAGTCAGGCTGTGCCAGCCAGACAGAGTGAGGCACAACATTTCGGGTTCCTTGGAAAAATGCTGTTTTACGAATGGAAGGCCTGAAGCCAGCAGTGTGATATGACATGTCTGACACTGACTGATTTCATTACAACCAACACCTTGAGGGTAATTAATCCCCAAACCTACGCTATGACTGACGGACCACACAGCACAGTCAACACATCTCTTATGAGCATCTGAGTGCCTTTGAGATCCATGCTGGGTGTTAAATATGTTAAGCATCTTTAACACACTATATGGACAAACGTATTGGGACACACCTCTTTATTATTGTGTTCAGGTGTAGTATTTGCTTGTTTCTCAGGGTTTGGGCTCGGCCCCTGACTTCCAGCATGACTGTGCCCCAGTGCACAAAGCAAAGCTCCATAAAGACATGGTTGGATGAGTTTGGTGTGGAAGAACTTGACTGGCCCACACAGAGCCCTGACCTCAACCCCATCCAACACCTTTGGGATGAACTGGAACGGAGATTGTGAGCCAGGCCTTTTGGTCCAACATCAGTGTGTGACCTCACAAATGCTCTACTGCATGAATGGGCACAAATTCCCACAGAAACACTCCAACATGTTGTGGAAAGCCTTCACAGAAGAGTGGAAGCTGTTAGAGCTGCAAAGCTGTCTGTGTGTTTACAATGAGACGTCATTAAAGTCCCTATTGGTATATAATGCTCAGGTGGCCCAATACTTTTGTCTATATAGTGTATGTAAACTTGCACATGTCAGCTATTCTGCTCGGGTGTGTTGTGGCATAAAATAACCTGAAATCGAGCTCATGTTGATAAATGTTAAATCTCTGTCTTCTCAGTAAGTGTTTGTTCTCCTGATGTTACCTCACCATTATGCTAACAGAAACATAAATAAATACAATAAATGAGAACATTGATACCCCACTCATAGCTGTCAGGTGCAAATCTGCAGAACCCACTTTGATCTGAGCTTGAATTATGTTGACTATCTCAGGTAATAATTTAAAAATGTTACACTCCGTTTGGCTGACAGATTCAAAAGTCTGGACTGATACAACCTGAGTGTCTGTGTTTTCCCAGTGGGGATTAATGTTTGGAAAAAGAGGAAATGAAGATGTGTGTGTGTGTTTTACCGTTGGACCTACGGAGAGAAGAGGAAGTTCCTGGGAACTCCAATAGCTCACAACTGTCACTTTACTTCTCATTGTGCCCCCAAGCTGAGAACACACAGGAAGTACGTGACAACAAGCTGTGAATGTATGAGTGCGGTGTCTCCTGAACTTCATCAGAGGTTCCAGCTTTGGGTTAAAGAGACCACGTTTTTGCCCTACAGTGAATACAGGACAGTGTCCAGGCACGTTTCACAAGCCAGGAGCATCAGGAGTCACAAGGGCTCAGGCCTCCCTGAAAACCAGCTGAGAAACATCCCACTTCATGCACACGTCATGTTGTGGAGCCATGTGGTCCTTTTCCGCTGTTCCCTCTCTGCTGAGACCGGACACAGTCAGAAAAATGTTTCTTATGATCATTGAGCTTATTGATGGAGTTTGGCTGCAGCCCCCGCAGATAGAAATGATCTTACTGATCTCATCGTTTAAATGTATGACAGAAGGCGACGTTTTGTTGACCGTAAACATGTCAGATTTTACAAATGCAGTTTGTCATTCATAAAGACTCCCTTCAAAATGTGCAATTTTGTGAGTTGTTGAGTTGTAGAAAAGCAGTCTGTGACAAATTCCTAATTATTATACTTTCAAAAGGTAGTGATTAAGTTTGAAGTAACATAAAGCAAAAATACTAAAGTAAAGGTCGACACACAAAGTACTTTGTAGGTATACGTCCCAACCCCCATTAAAGTGGACTTGGAGGTGGAGGAGGGGCATCCTCCTTCAGCCTGGGGCCCCCGTGCAGCTGCTGGGCCCAGAACGGAAGCAGCAGCAGTAACTTCTCGATGTCATAAAGCACAAGGTTTAATATTTCATACCTCCAAAAGTGTTTGGCCTGTTGCAGGTGCATAAGCTTCCTGGTAATCCCTCAGTGGAGCTTTAAATGAACATTAGTTTAAACTTTTAAAGTTCAGTATCCAACGATTCTGGAATTTGCACATCAAAAAATATCTGGGCATCAAGTTTAAAGATTGTAGTTTAAAATGTGGATTACAATCCAGTTTTATCCAGTTTGTGATGAAGACACTCGAGACTTCCTGTAGGCTTGTGCTCCCATCCTGCTTCTAACCCACCGTTCAACCTAAACCAGATTGGATGTAACGTGTCGTGGGATTCGTTTAGTCTGCTGTGAGAGAACAGTGTTAGCAGGTAAAACTCGATTTTGATGTTAACACGTGAGGTGCAGGTGTAACCTGTGAGGGCAGCCCCGTTAGTGTGAGGATGAAGACTTTAAATCCACGTGGATTTACGTGTGATGTGGATTTTTGGTGACTTTTAGACGCTGCGTCCTATTTGACAGCAGTGTTCAGGTGAGACAGACAGTAAATGAAGGGAATGATTTTTTCCTTTGAAACCTGAGGCTGCAGGAAGCACCTGACTGAGACCGCCATCTGCTGAACAGGAGAGGAACTACACCCGCCTGCTCAGAGTCGGAGGGATGTGTGAGTGTGTGTGTGTGTGTGTGTGTTTTACTGATAAGCGCAGCCTTGTCTCGACTCACGCGGTTCTTCCTCATGTGCATACTCAGAATGTGGTTTCTGCTGATGGTAATTAATGTCTTCCTGCCCAAACCTGTGAGAAAGCTGCCTCTCTGAAGGAGCAGGGGTCCACCCAGCTGCCGCCCAGGCTGGACAGAGAAGCTGTTATCTGGGCCCGACACACTCGAGAGCGGCCTGAGCCCTGGAGGAAGGGGCTGCAGCCTGAATTATTTGTGGCTGAGGATGCACAAAGATGGTTGACGGCTTTGCACAGAAACATGGATGTTGGATGTTGTGTGCAGCAGAAACAAGAGAAACAAGTTAAGATGTGATGGCAGAAATGCAAACCCGGAGCTTCCTGAAGGCCTCTCTCTCTCTCTCTCTCTCTCTCTCTCTCTCTTTTCACTGTGTGGAAGTGAGTGCCTGGTTTCCCCCAGTGAGGAACAAGAAATCCCTTATTTAGACGACGCTCACTGCTTTGGATCACTTCCTCTGCACACGTCTGTTCATTTTTGTGTAGACTTTGTTTTCATAGAAAAACATCAGACAACATCGTTGTCCAGTATTTGCATTTCAAACAGGAATCTCCATATGTTTCTTTCAAAGTTAAACATATGACATTCACGGCCACTAGATGTCGCACTGGAGCAGCAGCAGCAGCTCAGAGCAAAACAAAAGGAAGTTGGAGATCCTGTGAATACACGCTGTTCATCCGCCAAACCAGGCAGTGCTTAGCGGCTATGAATCAGTTTTCTGATACTGCAGGGTTCAGGTACTCTTTCTCACTCAAAACATTTTAACCTTTGAGATTGTATGTAAAGAATTCAGAACCAGAAACATTGTATTGATCCCTGGGGAAAAAATTGGGTAAACCTAAGAGATTTCAGGCAAATATTATGCACACAAATCAGGATTTTACAGGACTCACAGTTGGCTGCCAGTTAAGAGGAAGTCAGGACTGGAGTGTGAGTCCTGTTGTTTGAAGTGATGAAGACAAGAAGTGAAGAGCCCAGCAAACACAATGAGACCAGTTCAGACTGTGTGAGCCTTTGTGTCAGGTGGAGGACGGAGCAGATCCTGTTCTCCAGGGCTTCTCCCTCCTCTGTCGTGGACCATCGCTTCTCCCAAATGAGATGCAAGATCTGTTTCTGTTAGCAGTTGTGTTGTGAGGAACATTCAGCATCCAGAGTGTAAGCTGAGCTTGACAACACGCCTCCCTTCCCCCCCAAACGCACACACTTGGCAGCCCATAATTTCACCCCCTTCAGAGGTACCTGACTAATCCCCCCTCTCCATTTTGTAGCGGGGCTCCTGTTACTTAGCTACCAGTTGCCACGGTTGCTCGGGCTGATGGGGTTACCTTGGCAACCATACCCATCCCATTGTGTGGCAATCCAGCCACAGCGGGCCTGTCCCAAGGATACACAGGCACACAAATGCACAATGTTATCCCAGTGCAGCCCATCCCCCCCTCCAGCGCCCATACGCTCATAAAGACACACACACACAGACTCCCACCCCCACTCGGCACACAGCAGCAGCTCCTGGTGGGAGGGAAAGGTACACACACACACACACACGCACACGCACACCTGTTAACAGCTCCATGTTGAAGCCTTCCCTTCACCTGTGGAGAATACTGTGTGTGTGTGTGTGTGTGTGTGTGATTAATACCTCATTAATAATCAAACCTGTTTCACCCACAGTACTCATTTTAATCTGTCTGTCTCCCCTCCGTCTTCGTCCCTGTTCCGTCTCAGACCCACAGCAATCAGCAGCAGAAGAAACACTGCTGTGATTCAGTGTGTGTGTGTGCGTGTGTGTGTGTGTCGTGCTGTCAGAGCGGGTGTTAATGTATTCACAGACGACACGCTAACATAAACACAAGTCAACATCACATACTGTTTAACACACAGTCAGAGTGAGTAATCAGAAAATGAGCTGATGGTTTTCATGTGAACGTAAACACTCACCGCAGGAGCTGAGCACAGAGGGACTAGACAATGACGTCATCACGCGGAGGCCAATCATCATTCAGTCAAGTACTTCTTTTTTAAACAAAAATATCGTTTTACAGAGCTCGAGGTGCGAGAAGCAAAGGAGAATTTTAAACAGGAGTGGACACAAATGAGACAGAAGACCCCAAACGCAGACTGAGCGTGAAGGAGGCTCAACAGGTTTTCAGTGGAGACACGCGATGCTTCTGGCCACTGGAGGGCGCTGTTGATCAATGAGAAACACTCAGACAGGGACAGGAGCACCAGAACAAAGAGTTTCTGAGAAATGACACAAAACCCAGAGAGGAAAGGAGAAATATCAAATACATTAGTGAAATACACGTCCCTGCTTACCTTACGCACAGGTGAGCTCGCAAACAGGACGTCTGAAGATGAGTTCAGGGGGAAGCAGGGAAACGGAGACCCTGCGGCAGCAAACTGTTTTCATTAGTATGAAATGTCAAATTAAGTTTGTCAGTGCGAATGGAAAAATGCTTTGTGTAAGGGATAACCCCCAGTGAGACGTCCATTTTCAGGGACTAAAGGACGACACAGAGGACAGAACCATTAACTGCTAATTATGGACACCGTGAGGGACATTATCAGCTTTTTATTAACTGTTTTGTAAAGTGTTCTGTGGCGACATACTGTAAGTAATAATTCTTTTCTCAGTTAATCGGTTAAACCGTTTAGGCCCCTGACACGTTTTGACTGTCCTGAAGCGGCCGTAACTCGAACACGGGGAGTGTGTTATGAGTGAGGCAGGAAATGAGTCACATTTCAGTCGTTGAAACTGGAGTGTTTGTCATGTTTTTGTCTTTAAAGACGAACCTACGAGCGTAACGAACAGTGCAGCAGCTCTGTGCGCGTGTGCAGCATGTTGCCGCCGCGGCTTTCTGCTTGATTGAGTGAAATAGCAGATGACTAAAACAGTAAAACAAGACAGAGCTGGAGATCGTTTCCTCCTCAGACTAACAACACGGCGTGCTGTCAGTGTGTTCATTCGCTTTTATTTCTGTGTGTGTGTGTGTGTGTGTGTGTGTTGCGGGCCTTCAGCATGTTGCGTGTGCGCTGACAGCAGTGGAATCGTTGCAGGTCACGCCTCAGCAGCAGGCTGCGTTCATGAACGCAACGCAGAATCCACGGGGTGAATAAACACGCTTTACACACGGCAGCTCATTAGTGCGTGTGTGTGTGTGTGTGTTTATCTGTTTATCTGAACATAACACTTTTGGGGACATTTTATTTGTTTGTTCTGCTTTCCTGAGCCCTCAGATGACTGAAGGCTTACGTTTCCCTCTCTGTTCAGCTGAACTGCACTAACACAGCAATGGCCGTCGTCGCCGCGTTGTAGGAAACATCAGTCTGTCAGCACGCTGACTTGTTGACGATGCATTTTAAGGTCCAAAAAGGTTCTGACCCAAAACCAAACACGGCCTTCTTCAATGGAAATCCATGATATGAACTGTCTTTCATTGATGAGATTCATAAACGCATGATAAGAACCTGCAAACCTGGGATCATTTTGCAACTTTTCTCAGTTTTATGTTGTGGCGCCGCCGTGCTGAAGGTCTGGTTAGGAAAAGACACCTGCTGAAAAACCTCCCGACGTGGAGTTCAGAGTGTCAGCTTTTGGTGCCATGATGTGAGGTAGTTTTTGGCTCATTTTAGGCTTTAGTCACCCTCCCAACCTGTAGAGGGCGAGCTGAAAAGCTAACCTGATTATCATAACTGCATATTGTAACCTGATATCATATTGTATGGATAATTCTTTGAATTTAACATCAGGTGGGATTTCTGTGATCAATAAACGGAAGCAGTAATTGTTTCCTAACAACCAGTGAAATAATTTCTGCCTTCAGCAAATCGCAGCGTAATCCAAGGTTTTCAGCTGAGAGCCGGTGGACGTTGTGTAGGCTGTGGACCGCATGAAGACCGCCATATGAACACGAGCAGGTGGTCTGTCTGAAGAGAACGTCGGAGCTGATGATGTTTTCAGGGGATTGAAATAAGTGAGAAGCGAGTGAGACTCATTTTTCCCACTGGCCGTGAAGATGACGCGTTAGCGGAGTGACAGCGAGGGAAACAAAAGCTCAACGCTGATGCTATTAAAGTCTAAGTGAATATTTTACTGTTCGAGACGAAACCGGGAAATACTGCACCAGTTTACGAGTCAATACAAAATCTGTCAGCTCCTGATGATCGATCAGTCAGCGGGACGAACTGAGAAAAAATTGGAAATTTTATTAATGAATTTTTACCGCGTTAATTAATAGCAGGTACAAATTTTATGAAAAAGAATAAATTGAGATTTTTGTTTGCAATGAATCATCATCATTTATTAGTGTTTAAATGAAGAGGCTAAATTATATATGATAAGATTATAATTCATGATTTGATATTTTAAGGGACAATAAAAAGAGGGATCATAAAAACTATTTAGGTATGTAATATTAATCCATCAGTAAATAAAAGGATTTCCAACAACAGTCAAATAGTACATCACAAAATTAAATATTAATGAATATGTCAATCTTTTTAAAAATACAGTTTAAAAAAAGAAATACATTATCTTTATATTCATTGAAATATTGAACAATGAATCTATATATTATTTACTAGTGCAAAGTGCAAATTAGATTATAAACAAATGTACTTTTATTGTGCAGTTAGTTATTAAATGATGAAAAGCATTATTAGAATATCTGTGATGTCCTCCATAAAAAACAGCCAGCTTGTCAACTTGTTGTAAACATTTTATCATTTTGTCACATCCTAATTAATTTATTCCTATTTTCATCTTGTATACTGAGAAATATTTATTTTTAAGTCTCTTTACTTATCTGAACTTATTTCTGTCCTTGCAACATGCATCTAAATAAAAGATCTTATTATTGTATCTTGGGTTTTTTTCTATAGATTCATTGTAAACAGAATCAGAAAAATAAAGTTATGTGCAGCCTCACTGTGTTTTAATGAAATGACAGTCTGGGATGTAAATTTGTACCACATTTTTCTGCTGTTATTTTACCTGGTTGAAACTGAAACCGGCCTCGTCAGTGACCGTCTCTGCACGTAAGTCTCTCCTCTAAACCCACTGTGTGTTTCCAAGCTTCTTGAAACTCTGATCTTTATACAAAAACAGCGCATTAAGTTTCCACGGTTTATTGTTGAACGTTGCGGTCACTTTGGAGGCCGCTGTAAAAATGTCTAAATATCAATATGCAATATGTTAATGTGTTTGTAATGTTCAATAATTGTCATTTTATTTAATCCTTTCCCATCATTTTTCCGGCTGAGTGGTTAAGTGCTATTTCACAGAATAATTAACACCAGCTAATCTTCTTCCTGTTCACCAAAGTGTGTCGCATTAATTATATTGCATTAATCTCTTTTACAGTTTGTGTCTCTCACATATCACCACTCAGTGTGACCCTCTCACCACCCACCCCCACCCTAACAGACCCCATCCTGAAAACACTACAGTATGAGTAGTTTGTCCAGAACCCTGACACCAGTGTGTTGGGAACTGAACCTGAGACTTGATGTCACAGGTCAGAGATGCTCACAAGTCAAGTGTCTCGTGGTTGTAACGGATGTTTAATAATCTGTTGCTGAGGAATTCTGTAGTATCTGTAGTAGTATTAGGAGTAGTTAGTTCTGTAGTAGTATTCTGTAGCTGTAGTATCTATTAGCACACGATATCAGCATTAGTCCTCTGCTTTATGATCACTGTCAACAGGCCGTGCGGTACAGTATGAGCTTACGCCCAGCCGCTGTGACACATCGGGGCATCGCGGGACCCCATGAAGGCTGAAAACAAAGAAAGTCAACCGCCGTGAGGAAGAGGAGACGAAGGCCGTGCTGTAACAGTCCAGCGAGGGGCAGAGTCGGGGAAAAGGAGAACAGACAAGAGGAAGAGCACACAAATGGATTACAGCGCATCAATCGCTATGACCAAACACTCAGCACAGAGTGAGTCATCCAGGAAAACAGGAGCTCCCGCAGACAAAAGTGAATAAAACAGCAGGCAGAAGATCAAGAAGCAAAGTAACACTCATCCTTTCAAAATATTCAGCAAATGGCAGTCCAGTAAAGTTAACCTCCTTAGCTAGAGAGCTAAGTCGCAAGCAAACGTGAGCTGAACATGCTAACTTCCACATTACAGAGTGACTCACCTGGCTGATGTGTTTTCAGGTGTGGGAGATCCAGCATCTCTTAGAGCTGCATTTTGAGAGTGTTGGACACAAATCTCCTCCATGTTGACGACTGGCTGCAAAAATCTCTCCAGATCCACCTCAGAAATAGTGAGCTTGTGGAGCCGAATCTGCTTCTCATCGGGCTCAAGGAGTTTCGGGGCCCAGCGAGCTGACATCTTGGTCCTTTGGTGTTTGTTGAGGATGACTGACTCCGTCCAGATAATACCATGACCTTTGTCCTGGTAGTCCACCAGCAGCGTTCCCCTTTGCATCTCAGACACTCTAGTGTTTTCTGGTTTCATTTTATGGCCTTGTGATACGCAGGTAACACAAAGTCCATACTATGAGATCAGGAGTTTGGTAACGCTGTAACTGTGTCAAAACTGGCCATGTGTCATTTGTACTTGGCTAATTAGAGAAAAGGACAACAGCCTTTGAGACAAATGTTATCTGACAACTGAATGCATCGTCGTCAGTGTTGACGAGGTCAAGGACACTGTAGGAGTGTCATTCCCACAGTGTCCTTAGAATGAAGCTGTGGTCAGTGAAGGTCCTCACTTGTCCCATACCAGTTCTCGCCACATAGTGGGGACCATGGTAAGCTTTTACCCAACACAGTGAGGACATTTTGGCCCATCTTCACCACCTCAAAGGTCATTTTGAAGGTCAAGACTTCAGGGTTAAGGTTAGAATTAGTTTAGGCATCAGGTTAGACAGGGTTTGGGTCAGACATTTAGCTGTGAGTCTGGGGGCTGAACAGGGAATGGTTTGTGTGTGTGTGCGTCTGTGTGTGTGTGTGTGTGTTGTTTCCGTATGTAGGCTTGTACATCCGCATTTGTTTGTATATCTGCATACATTACTGTATGTGTGTGTGTTTGTGTGTGCGTGTATGATTGTATATCTGCATGTGTGTGCTTTTGCCTGTGTGTGTGTGTGTCCCAGCCAGGAGTCAGCAGCAGACCTCGTCCTCGACGCCCACTCACCCTCCCTCCAGCTGACTGGCACCATGGCAACCAAGAGATCCAGCCAGCCGAACAGGCGAGGCAGCCAGGGCCCTATGTGTGTGTGTGTGTGTGTGTGTGTGTGTGTGTGTGTGTTAAGGTGGGTCTCACTGATTTCAGTTCTTGTTTGTGTATTTCGTGTGTGTGAGCATTAACATACGTATGTGCATAAAAGCCTGGTTATGTGGCAGATCATGCATGTGTTTAAATGAATGCTCATGTAAGCATGCAGTCATGTGGCTGTGTGTGTGTGTGTGTGTGTGTGTGTGTGTTGGGGGGGTGGGGGGTGTTTGGCCGTTGCTGGGTCAGAATGAGGAGTTTTTTTTTTCCTCCATGGATGCTGCAGGAAAGCTTCCAGGGCTGAGAGACTCTCCTCACCCTCTCCTCACCCTCTCCTCACCCCAAACTGCTGCTGTCATCTCTTTAAGGGCACACGGCAGCTCAGCTGCTTCTGACTGTACTGAAGGCCAGATACATTACTACCAAAGGTCTGTAAGACTTCTGTTTTGACAGTCGGGCAGTGGACAAAAAATAATGCAAATCTTTTGTGGAAGAGGTTTCATATACTGGAGCTAAAAGGATTCATTTTAGCCCATGTTGGACTCTGGGCTGTTGTTCAGTACATTTTAAAGACTGAATTAATAATTTGATAAAATGATCCTGTATGACAGATGAATTGTGTGCAGGTCACTGAAAAGGATTTTGAAAGATTTATTTTAAAGAAAATCAGGTAAAGGTTGTGGCAGCCATGAAAGGGAACATTAGGAGGAGCTGAAGGAGGCTGCTGCTTGGAATCCCAAGTCCAGGATGAGAAGTGGGAGTGAAAAACCTTCCCTCCTCTGCACTGCAGTGGGGTCAAAGCTCAGTCTCTTCAGGCTTCATCCTGGTTTGGGACAGCAAACCGACAGTGGAGATTTCAACACTTAAAGTGTGTCAAGCAGAAGACGAGAAAGAGGAAGAAAAAGAAGAAGAGGACAGTTTCACAGAGAAGGAAATCCAAGAGGCCCAGCCCAGGACGGCCTCGGACACGACTCAGAAACCCACTCAGCGTGGACAAAAACTGGATGGACAAGAAGAGAAGCTAAACAGGGTTTCACCTGGGTCTAAGACAGACTTCCTACACGCGTTTGGTCTGGCCAGGAGTCTGACAATTAAAGGAATAAAGTAAAAATGTTAACCAACAACTTAGACCATAACAAATTTGTTTTACATGAAAGTGCAGCCCCCACACAGTCTGCTTTGAAAGATTCTGCAGCTGCTGACACCTGACGTACATTTCATTATATTATAGAAGAGTTTTAATGCAACGTGCTGATGAACATGCAGTCAGAGTTATCACTTGTCACGTCTGTAAATCTGCACTGACAGGTTCAGTACGTTTGGACACACGCTTGATGGATGCATTGAATAAAAGGCTTTAAATGTTCAAACTCCCTCATTTTAACGCTTTATTAAAAACGCTGTGTTTAGCCTAACCCCCCTCAGACGGCAGTTGGTTTCCACCAGCTGCCCGAACGTTGGCCTCCTGGACAACAGCACAGCGAGAAAACAAGGGTGAGCGGGAGGAGAAACTCGAGTGTTTTGAAACACACTTTCACTTCCCATGGTGGAAGGTTATTTTCATCCTCCTCTGTCGAGTTTCTCTGTTTTTTTTTCTCTCCATTGTCTTATTCCTACGGGGAAAGTCGATCAGATAAGACACACACGTGCAAACACAACGGCCCAACGTGAACTCACATCAACTTTGGTCGTCTTTGAAACAGCTCAGGTTTTGTAAAATGATTTTCTGAAAAGCATGGAATTGGTAACTGCAGTTATATTGATCCATCAGAGATTAAATATACAGAATTTCACAATGATGGCTTGACTGAGATTATTTAATAATCCTGCAATAGACCTGTTTGACAGCATCCATGTGAGAGCACAGGTGTCACTTCGGACACTAAGGATGGATCTGTTCTCGTCAGGTGTCCCAGGAAGCTGTGGCGGTGATACCAGGACCCTGAAACCCGAGGGCTGCAGGAAGAGTGACACTTGGCACAGGAAGTCAGTCACTTAAAGGAACTTGGGGTCTTCGTACCATTTGTACCTCAACAGTACAGCACAACAGGTGTTTTGGCCTGTGGTGGCTTTTCTGTGGATCCTGACGACCTTCAAGCTTTCCTTGAGGCCGACAGCTTGTGTTGTGCTTGTGATCCAATCAGGATCAGCACTCAGCTGTCACTTATGATGTTTTAGCCCCTTTTTTATGGCAGAATCAGAAAAATGAACACCTCGTCTCTCTGTGTCTCTCTGTGTTTCCTGCCAGTTTGATCGTCTGCCCCGCCCTGATTGGCTCCGCCTGCACCTCCGCCAAAAGACTGTGAGTCCTTTGAATCAAGACCTGCTGTCAGAGATGTGCACTCCAGTCCTGTTCTTTGTGGCTTCCTAGTTTTAACAAAATGTCTGTTGGGAAAAAGGAGCTAAATGAGTTCAGTATTGATGTTTAATCTTTTTTAGATAACCACATGTTGTTTTGAAGGTTCTGTCAGTGCCAGAGGATCCAACTGAAGGCTTGTTAGTTTCCCCCGTGAGCCGCAGTGGCGTCTGTTACTGGCTGCTGCCTGAGCCACGGCGAGCATCAGTCTGAAGCTCGCTGAGATGTTCGCTGATAAGAGCAGACAAACGGAACAGGCTCTTTCAGGTGGTTGTCACTGCGTGTGGTTATGGTGCTGACATGGTGACGTTTTTCATTTCGACACCCGCTCGCCTCTGATATCTCTGATCTGATGGGTTTTTTGTTTTGCTTTTTTTTTCCTTTTCAGAGAATCACTTTTGGTGCTCAGGACGTGGTTTTCATCAGGCCTCTGGTATTCATCAGATCAGATATTCAGATGGCTTTGGCTTCTTATTCTCTTCCCTCTTGTGCTGTTCATCCACCCAAACAGTTTTGGTGTGAGCTGCAGAGCTTTGGAGATATCAGCTGTAGACACGTCTGCCTTCTCTTGAATGTCATGGAAGCAGATAACACGTCACTCAACAGCGATGTCTCTTTCCAGAAACCGCGACCCGATAGCTCAAGATGATCCACAGACCTCGTTGTGAGCGGGTTCATGTTGGAACTGTTTTCTTTCAGTATTGTTGCACAGAAGGAAACGTACATCTACTCATGGATGAGAGGCTGGCTAACTAAGCCAGCTGAAGTTAAGGTTCAGCTGAGGAGGACGACATTAATGTGTTGATTTAGATGTGGTTTGGTTCATGGCTTGTTTCAGAGCTCCAAAACGTGTAATTTTGGCCACTTTGAACAAAGAGATTTGCCAGAGCTTCAGCTGAGGCTCACTTTATTGTCTCCAAAGGGAAGTTTGTGTCAAAGCCTGGTGGGACGGTGGACACAACCATGGAGTCAACACACACAGCCTGGTGGGACGGTGGACACAACCATGGAGTCAACACACACAGCCTGGTGGGACGGTGGACACAACCATGGAGTCAACACACACAGCCTGGTGGGACGGTGGACACAACCATGGAGTCAACACACACAGCCTGGTGGGACGGTGGACACAACCATGGAGTCAACACACACAGCCTGGTGGGACGGTG
This sequence comes from Scatophagus argus, assembly GCF_020382885.2. Classification (NCBI taxonomy): domain Eukaryota; kingdom Metazoa; phylum Chordata; class Actinopteri; family Scatophagidae; genus Scatophagus; species Scatophagus argus. The sequence continues at coordinate 1,913,131 of NC_058500.1, forward strand.
GACACAACCATGGAGTCAACACACACAGCCTGGTGGGACGGTGGACACAACCATGGAGTCAACACACACAGCCTGGTGGGACGGTGGACACAACCATGGAGTCAACACACACAGCCTGGTGAGGACGGTGGACACAACCATGGAGTCAACACACACAGCCTGGTGGGACGGTGGACACAACCATGGAGTCAACACACACAGCCTGGTGGGACGGTGCACACAACCATGGAGTCAACACACACAGCCTGGTGGGACGGTGGACACAACCATGGAGTCAACACACACAGCCTGGTGAGGACGGTGGACACAACCATGGAGTCAACACACACAGCCTGGTGGGACGGTGGACACAACCATGGAGTCAACACACACAGCCTGGTGGGACGGTGGACACAACCATGGAGTCAACACACACAGCCTGGTGGGACGGTGGACACAACCATGGAGTCAACACTGGGGCGACTGGAGTGATTTCAGGGTTAATTCAAGGTAACAGTAACCTGTCAGTGCTGTGACCACAGACTCGTGTCCCAGGTTGAACAGGTGGACAGTTTTTAAGTGTAGATTTGATTTTTTGCTATGGGCTGCGTTCACATTCAGATCACGTTCCCCTTGTGCAGAAGCAATCTGATGGACAGAGTTACTGAAGCAAGGATAAGAAAACACGCCACGTCTGCAAGGTTTTCCCCACCACGATGAGGCTCAGGCACACGAGGGCATCAGCACCAACGGGACCTTTTCAGATCTAATCACTGTGGATTTTTTTTTATTTTAATTTAAGTTATTTTATTAATCCCAAACTGGGAAATTACTTCCCTGCATTTAACCACACACACACATGCAACATGCAGTGAAACACACACAGGAGCAGTGGGCTGCACCAAGCGCCCGGGGAGCATATTGGGGGGTTAAGTGCCTTGCTCAAGGGCACATCAGCCGGCTAATGGGGGGTGGGGACATTATCACTCCACCACACTCAAATTTTTCCTGCCTGTCCGCTGGAGGAATCAAACCAGCAACCTTCCGATCACAAGCCGCTTCTCCAACCTCTAGGCCACGGCTGTGCGTCTTTGTTAAGTTCTATCATTACACTCTTTGGATGGTCCAACATGATGTGAAAATAGATTTTTTTTTTATTGCTTTATTGAAAAACATAAAACGTCCTCTTGGAGGTTGGCCCCCAAACCCTCGGACAGGAAAACACTGACCTCTTATTAATATGTAAACACTTCCAAAAGGAAAATGTGCTTAGATTTGCAGCACAGAAAGAGTTAATTATAAATTGCAGTGATAATAAACACAAAGTGTGCTTGACAGGAAGCTATTTTCAGAAAGGGGACACTAACTTTCCAGGCTGTAACTGTAAATTCATATGAGAGTAGACTTCTTTCCATAAATACGTGCGAGGCTGAACAAAGCGGAGGAACGCGATGTGAACTGTGTTCCTCTTTAAGGCTGCTGGCAGACGGTGTTGTGTGTGTTGAGGGAGTGTTTTCAGCAGCCTGGTTGACTGCCAGCTTCCTTATTTTGATGTGTGTACTGTGGCTGTTTCCACAGCAGGTCGCTGGCCTGTTAGTATCTCGTCTTGCCTCAGTGATTTCAAGGCTACATGTGAGTGCGGGATGGAGGCCAGATGACGGTTAGACCCCTCAGCAGGGAATCATCCTCAAGAAAGAAACAAAGAATTGCTTTAATTTGATCAGTTATTCTCAGGCTTGTTGGGTTAAAAACACACACACACACACACACACACGCACACACAAAGTGAAGGGATGAAATACAGAGTGGAGACAAACCAACACGTTTTAAGAAACAGATGTCGCTGAATGGCCTGTTGGCAACATGTCCTCCTCAGTCTGGAGAATCCGAGGGTCCGTTTGTTGTCTTTTATTTCCAGTGGCTTCACATGAATGTACCAAAGCAGAACAGCAGCGCTGCTCTTTGGGCTGAGCGGGACTCTGCAGATATCAGGAGCCCCCAGCAGCTAACATGCATGAAATCAAAACACTTGGGCACAAAAGCTCCCATTAAATGTCTTTGTTGGTGAAATTTTGAATCAAATAAAAGCTGATATGGCGGGCTGCGAAGGGTCTGCCTTCATTGGTTTAGCAGGAATAAAAAACATCTTCATGTTTAGTTATGTTAGTCTGTTTGGTCCCACTAGGCTTTAATACTTCAAATCTGGATGCTCACATTTCACAACCAAAACTTCTGGCCTCTCTGTGGCCTTCAGCAACAGGTACTCCAGGTGAGTGCTGACATGTTTTTTTTCTCACTATAACTTTATTAAATTGAATATCCAAAGACGTGACTGACACCAAGTGTTGAGGGGCTTCAAGTCAGAAAACGAATGACGGAAAGAAACAAAACACTCATGAAAAACGGATTTGGTCGGCAGCGGCAGTTGAAAAGCTGCACAGTCACGTGACAAATAAGAGAAACGTACACAGGTGGAGTACAGTAAAGTAAATCAGACAGCTGAAAGTGCAGAATATGTGTGGGAGTTTGTCAGGAGAAATTATCAGCTTTCCCTCTGCAACATTATTCATGTGTTTTTCAGTTTAAAAAAGTAAACAATGTCTGTGATCCTGGCTGGTAAAGCTGAGCTCTGACTCAAGTCAGGTCAGAGCTTATTTATCAGCTTTTCCTCTTCAGGGCCCCTTTGAATCAGCTAAATAACTGGATGAACAGGAACCATCGGATGCTGCCGCGGAGAGAGTGACGAATAACTGCGTGGACCTTGTTCACCTCGCGCAACAATCACGGCTTTTATTAAAACATGTCCAAAGAGATTTTTAACACACATTTCAGGCTCTCCCTTCAGTCTTTGTGGTCCGCCGTCTGGCAGCAGCGCGCTGCGCCTGTCTGGACCTTTTTGGGACACTTCCTGCTTTTGAGGCTCGAGCTGCAGCCGCGTGTCGGTCCCGTTGACTCCGGCCGCGTCCGAAAGCTGGTGTGTTTGTGTTCAAGGCTGCTGCTATCGTGACTTAACATCTTCAGCGCTTTAGCCACCGTTTATTTGAGGAGGGGGGAAATGAGGCGTAGCGTTGCGTAAGGGTGCCAGAAGAAGAAGGAGAAGAAAGACAAACCGGATTCAAACAGGTGTCCGCTTGTCTCCCATCAGCCCGAGCCCGGAGGAGGAAGAGAGCGAGAGAGAGAGGGAGAGAGAGGGGGGAGGAGGTTACAAAGAGGGACACAAGAACGAACATTTGTCAGGAAATAACGCTGTCAATGGGAAAATCAATCCGACGTGTCGTCTCGGTGTGAAGCCACGCGCTCCGTCGGCTCAGCGGTGATGGAGACCCGGCAGGACGAGTCCGTCTGTTAATGTCGGAAGCGGCTCGTACTGAGAGACAGACAGGTGAACAAAGATAACCCGCGCATCTCCTTTCTTTCTTTCACTGTGTCTCGGAGGAGGAAGAGGAGGTGACAGACGAGGGGGAGGCGGTGACCGACATCCCCCACGGGACAGGCCGACCGACCCACGCTTCTAACAGGTGTGTCTGAGGAGGGCTCCAGTCTGCACCGCCCGTCCGGCCGGTCTGCCTCCCGGTGCCCGCCTGTCTTTCTCGTTGTCCCTGCCTGCCAAATTTCCACCCAGACGGGCGCTGCTTCGGAGTAAAATTTGGTTGGTTTTAGGCATCCCGTTAAGTGAGCGCTTTTCTTCTCGCAGCTCATCATTGGTGCGCAATAGCAGCGAGGAGGAAGGAGGTGGGATCCAAACGGCTCTTTTTCTGAGACGTTCATTTAAAAAACCCCAGCGGGACTTTGTTGCGACGTTCGTTTCTTTCTTTGGGAGTAAAGGTCTTTTAGCTAGCGGGTCTCTTCGGGGGTCAATGGGAAAATTTGAAGATTTGGTTTGTGTTTTTCTCGCCAGATTTGAAGGTTCAGAGGATTTCGCCCCCTGGTGAAGAGGCACACCGCCGGTCCCGTGGCTTCGGCGACGTCCGCTTTCGCAAACGAACTCGTTTCTGACCAATTGGCTGGGTCTTTCAAAGGACTCCCTCCTGTACCGACCAAGTGCGCCGCGTTTCATCATGACAACGCGGAAAGCCAGCTGTGTGACGGACACGGTGACCACCTCCACTTCCACCACCACCACCAACAACAACAACCACCACCAGAACCAGCCGAGGAGCCGGAGTCCCAGCAGCGGGGATCCGGCGTCCGAGGCGGCGGGCGGAGGCGCGGAGATGTTCGGTGAATTTCAGGACTGGTGCCTGCGAACGTACGGGGACTCCGGCAAGACCAAGACCGTGACCCGGCGTAAATACAACAAAATCCTCCAGACCCTCCTCCAGGGGGACGAGGAGAACAGCAACGGGGTTTTCCTGCATGAGAAGAGCAACAACCACATCAACGCCAAATTCAAATTCTGGGTCAAGTCCAAAGGCTTCCAGGTCAGGACGCTGCAGGACGCCAAGAACGGCTCGTCGGACAGACCGGTGCTGTACGTGCCCATCAAGGCGGCGGTTAGTGCATCTTCCCCTTTATCTCTGACATGTGTGTGTCTGTGTGTGCGTGTCCCGTTGTCACAATGCCTGCTCGTCCATCGCTGTTTGGACCATTATGATAGGCTCCCCTTGTTTGCATAAAGAAACAAGGTGTGTGTGTGTGTGTGTGTGTGTGTGTGTGTGGGCTGAAGCTGTACAGCACAACTTTCCCTGGCTCAGTGCCATGTCTACAGCAAACACCTGTTCCAACACAAGGCTGAGCCTGTTAGTGGTTTTAAAACCCACAATCTATATTTTACCAGCCTGTCCTGGTTTACTGACAGACAGTTTGGGAAAGCCGCTCACTAAACTTTTGCTTCTGCTGGTTAAAGATCCACGATATATATCAGACCGATATCCAACCAATATTTATATTATCGGCCCTCAGCTGGTAAGAGAAGTCATAGCTGATAAAGGGAGTGCAGCGTCTTCGCACTCCGGCCCAGTGGGTGGAGGGAAGCACCGTCACAGTTTGTTTGTGAGCTGTCAGTGAACCCAGAGAAGAAGAGGACTCAAACTGCTCTCTAGTCCAGGTGGTGTGGACCTGAGAGCCGAACGTGTCGTCACCTTAGCTTTGCTTACCCTCAGGTGTCACTCGAAGGGTTGAAGCAAGGCGTCTGGACTTGTGAAGAGTCCCCTAAAACATCTGCCCTGGATGATACCGATGCATCGGTTTAAAGCTTGTCACTTGTGTTTTCATATCGGCTGAATAAGACAGATGTCCGTACACAAAAATGTGAGTTTCAAACGTTTTCATTGGGCGAGCTAGCTTTGCTACATCACAAATTCGGTCGCTGTCTGATTTGTGAATACTGCAGCGGCCAGTGAGGTGGTCCTCAGGCAGACTTGGTTGGCTACGAAGATGTCAGCACAGTGTAACGTCGCAGCGGATGCTGCTGTCCGTCACTGCTGCATACAAGCTAATGAGCTAATGAACAATAAGAAACAAAAGATGCTAACTGGCTTTCTGAAACGAGCTCTTCTGGTCGTGCTACCTTAGGGCTGAACCGCTCTGTATTTGCTCTAGAACGAGTTGTTTTGATGAAAAGCACCTTTTATGAAGGCAAACCAGGTTAAAGAAAACAGGAGTGTTTTTTACGTTCTTTAAAACTTGTCTGAAGGGGGAACTTTGGTGATTAGTGCTTTTTATTAGCAGTAATCCGCTGACAAGATACGTATCACTTCACATCATATCACGACGTATATGATGTATGCATCTAAATTTTAGGAAAACTGTCATGGAATAAAGAACAACACCACAACTGCACGCCTTAAGTCTGAGTAAATCAAAGTTTATCCATTGCGACCGTCGTTAATTTCAGCTCCCTTTTTTGTGCAATCGGAGCAAAGGAATTAGTAAAGTCCTTGATCAATAAAATATAAAAAGATGCTTGCAGCATTCTTCAAGTGAGCAAAGAAAATAAAAATCGTAACAGTAACGGCCATGAATTTTTGCTCGTAAGCTATCCATTAAAAATACAGTATCACTCAACGTAATGTTGTGATACTCGAGTTTATCAATACTGTCTTACGCTCTCGTTAATGATACTGAAAGAAACTGATGCAAGTAATGACAGTTTTCACCATCAATTCATGTATTTCACTTGTGATCAGTCAGTTGATGAAGAAACAGCAACACATTTCAGAGCTAGTGTTGTACTGATAACGAGACCAAACCAACAAACCAGTAACTTTATAAATAGCTACACATGATTACAAATGATGCTTCTCTTATGACAAATGTGAAAATAAAAACGGCAGTTACAGTCGGGCGCTTGTCGGAGAAACATGAGCGCTGCTGGGTTGATTCGTTTTCCGTCAGTTGACTGATTGAATGCGAAAAACACAAGGCGGTAACCCAGTCCACTTCATCTGTCTCATCTTTTGCTTTGTCCCTCCTGACCTGGAGGTAAAATTTGTCCACAACCTCGTTTTGAAATGTTTATGTCTCGCTTTCAAGTAAAAGCTAATTGGGATGCTTCCTTGGGTGTCATTTAGATATTCACATCTGCTCTAAAGGCAGGAGTGGATGCATGGATGTACTGTTACTCTTAGTGCTCCAGCAGTCCACGAACTTTACTCCCATACTGCAGCTGTCTGTTGATGTGAGGGGAAAAAGGCGCGATGCTGAGACGTGAATTTGTTGCAAGAAAGATTGTGATGGTGAACCGAGAAAGTGGAAGAGAAGGAGAGGAAGGAAACTGAGTTTGTGCTTTTACACACTGCAGGGAATCCAACATCCACGAGCTTCGAGTCAGCTCGATTGTGTTGCATTCAGGTACCACCCTGAAGACAGCTGGACAGAGAGAGGGAGGGAGACAGGAAAGGCAAGGGGGAGAGAAGGGAAGTCATATGTAAGTTCATTTTAACCCGCTTTTGGGCCTAGAAATGAAAACATACTGAAAGAAAGAGATCGCAGCCGAATTGAGTTTCCCCATGCAGGGTGGCTGGAGTTCGGCCCTTACAGGTGAGACGAGGTGAGGTGAGGCGAGATGAGGTGAGGTGAGGTGAGGTGAGGTGAGGTGCCCAGAGGAGCAGAGCCCAATATTCTCAGATGTGAATCTTTGTTTTTTGTCTTCATACATTGAAGATCTTTGGGTTTTGGACTGTCGGTCGCAGTCGACAAGTAAATGAAGCTGTCGGCGTGTTGTCCTCAGCTGTTCAGCATGTCCTCCTTCCTGACTGATGAGACTGACTGTATTTAATTCCCCTGAGGGACGCTGTCTCGTTTCACTGTTACTGTAAACAACTGAAATGACGATAAAAAAACCTCTTGACTTGAAGAAGAAGAAGTCAGTCGTGGGGTGGGAATCGGCTCTCCGTCAGCATCCGTTGTCAGGAGCTGCCCTGCGTGTTGCTGGTGGCGTCACAGCAGAGAGCGCGGTGGAGTGGGTTGACTCGGAGACGTGAATGGGAGGACAGAAAGCGGACTGCTGTCTTTAGAGAAACTCTGTCCGGTCTGCAGCTGAACCGTTTGGTTTGTCGACGGCTGAACAGACAGATGGCCTGACGTGACGCAGGGCTGCTGTGGCGATGAGGGGGTCTGAGGTGCTGGTTGGCATGGTTACCGCTTGGCTAATTTCACCCTGTCCCACATCATTTCATATCCAGATCAAAATCAGAATCACAGTCAGGACAGGGAGTCCTCTTTCAGAGTCTGTCTTCTCTGTATCTCCCTTTATCTCTGTCTCTCTTTATCTGTGTCCGTCTCTGCGTCTGTCTCTTTCATTGTCTCACTGTCCCTGTGTCTCTTTGTCTGTGTCAGTCTCTGTGTCTGTCTCGCTGTCTCTGTCTCTCTTGGTCTGTGTCAGTCTTTGTTTGTTTCTATGTCCCCCTCTCTGTCTGTCTGTCTCACTGTCCCTGTGTCTCTTTGTCTGTGTCAGTCTTTGTGTCTGTCTCACTGTCTGTCTCTCAGGCTGGTGTTTAGATTGAATATAGACACTTTTCTGTTGAACTCTGTGTTGTTTCTTTTTTCTGTGTCTAAACACAGCTGGACAGATGTTGGAAGCAGTGTGGACATTTTACTTGTCTGTCCAAAGTTTGCTTCCAAAAGAAGCTGGCTTCACCCAAACTCACAGAAACGGTATTTTCCCGCTTCAGTGCAGGATTCGTGGTTCTCTGTGGTTACCGTGGATGACGCAGTGGACTCAGTGTTGGAGGCTTCGTGCGCACTGAAAACTCAGTGTGGAAGGTCTGGTGATCGTCCTGATTAACAGCCACCGAATGACTGTTTGTCATTCATATTTTAAAACGTTCCATCCTCCGGCTTTTATTTGGGATTGATGCTGTTTTGTGTGTCCAGTCTGCACCATCATTTGATTTCTGTGCGAGCTGGATGAGATCACTCAGGGCGGCAGATCGAACTCCTGCCTTAAAACTGCTGATGGACAACTGGATTTCAGATTGTCAGTGATGTTGGAGGCATTTCCAGTCTGCTTTTTGGGTGGATCATCGGGATTGCTGTGATATTTAATGTCAGGAATATTTCATGACGTTGAAACACACACACCACTTGTGACCAGGATTCAGTGTTCAGTGTCTTTTGGTGTGTTTGATGACAATAAGAAATGAGAGAAAATAAAGAAGAGTATCACCTCCTGTGAGCCCCCTGTGCTCCAGTGTTTCTGATCAGCACCACATTGAGCAACTCAATGCTGTCATGCTCTTCAACTTTCACCGCAAAAACAAAACTTAAAATCTAAACAGTTTTTGTCTTTTGCAACGCAGGAAGCAAACATCAGATGATGACAAATGACAGCACACAGGAAACGGCACCAGCGTGTGTGTGTGTGTGTGTGTGTGTGTGTGTGTATGTCAGCATGTGTGTGCGGGTTGAACTTCAGGTCTTTGTCTCATCTCCTACCTGTCGAGCGGGGTGAGAAATGAAATACACACCTGGATGTGTTGAGCTACACAGGATCTTAATGTTGTGTTTATCACTCAAATCAACTTCCCGATTTCTTTCTGTCTACGTCGTGCTGAGAGGAGTATGACCTGACTGCAGCAACAGCTGATTAGAGCACAAACAGTGTGTGTGTGTGTGTGTGTGTGTGTGTGCGGGAGAGACAAAGAGGTGATATTGCTCAGCTGATCTGTGAGGCACGGAACAATGTAGGGATGAAAGAACTGAAGAAACGGGGTTGAGTGCAGAGGAACCGTCACTGTCGGGTGCAGTAGCCCCCCCCGACAGGCCGTGATATCTTGTCATTATAAGAAACCGGTCCTCCTGACTGCCTACACATAGTGGAAGGCGGTTGCCACGGATCAGAATAGTTTAGAGACCTAACTTAGCCTAACTTAGCTTTGTTACTTCCCTGTTAGCTTAGCTTAGCCTGCTGATTCGGCCTTATCACAGCAGTGAACCCAACCTCATAACCTGTGTTATCAACCAATCAATCAATCAGTCAAGTTTATTTGTCACATGGCTTGTGAGCAATAGAGCCACTTGGTAAAGCATCACATTATGTAAAAGTGAAGCCAGAACCTCCTTATCGCCTCCTGGTGGCTGGCTGCGGTACTGCTTATATGGCCCCTCTCCCTCCATGTTAGCAGATGGGACATGAGCCAAACTAAAAACTGTGCTGCCTGGATATAAATGAAGCGACCAACTTGCATGTGCATTGATACAGAACTGTGTAAAAGAATCAGACCTCTTTGCGGTTGTTTATGGCTATTATACCACAGCTAACAACCAATCAGGTGGCTTCATTTGAACCATTTGCTTTATACGTGACAGTAAATCATGCAGGTGAGACATGTTGCTAGTAGTCAGAATTTTTGTTTTTGTTTATTTTATTATGTGTGGCTTTTTGGGTAAACTAAATCATTTAAAATGCGTTCTTGAAATGCTGAATTGTTGTCTTTACATTGCAGCGACGGCCCTCAAACGACATGCTCAGAAACGTCGTAGGGCATCACAGCCATGCAGTTGTCTTCTGTATCGTGAGAACAAAACGGAAAGGAGAAACTATGTTTTGCTTTCTGATTTTGTCCACTTTGGCTGGTTTTAAATACGCTTTTTTTTAGCTGAGTAATTTTGGTCCTTCTTACTGCAGCTCACAATCCTCAGGAAAACGTCTGAACGACTACCGACGAAATGAACGCCTTAGAGTTCTCAGTGTGTTTTCATTGTAAATGGGACCTAATGGCTTTCTAACAGAAGGTTAGCAGGAGTGTAATTGGCCACACACAGCACAATTTAATCCACAGTTAGAACGAAGCCCCTGGCCAGCAGAGGAAACGCTTCTGAGCGCAGGGCGTGGAAGGAAACGTGGAAGCAGTGCTGCATTGACAGTTAACTCACACCCATCGTTTAAACTGACCGCAGACAAACCTTTCAAATTGGAATGTTTGGACACTTTTTGAAGCGTGATGACACAGTGTTTCAGACACTCTCAGAAACTTTATGGTGTCCACCTCAGGGAAGGTCGTCCTGTGTGTTCAGCTGCCTAAATGGCCTTTGTGTTGTTTTATTATCCTGTGCAGTCCAGTCCTTCTGTTCTTTTACACTACCGGAGAGCTGAGGTTATTAAAAATGAGTTTGATGAGTAAATCAAATTTGCTCAAACGACTTGTGGAGTAAAACATTAAAAAGAAAAACAAACAAAACTATCTCTCAGTTAAATCAAGAGAGCACTTTGAATTAGCTTAAATAGCAGTGCAACCACCAGCCGTGCTGGTGGGAGACTTTGGTTTAAGACTTGGAGGAGAACACCAGGTGCAGAAGTCGTTACTGAACAGACATCAGAATGGGCTGTAATGTGGGCTGCAGTGGACTCATGCTAACCACATGGAGACAGTTGTTTAAATGCGAGATCACCATGCAGCATAATCAAAGTAGCAACACAGTGGAAGTGAATGAGCCTTTACTCATTAGTGGGCTCCGTTCCACTGTACGATGAAACAGTCCAGTTTACAACCCGAGTCGACTCTGTGATCAAATTAGTCTTCCTTAGAATAAGGTCAGCAGTCACATTTGGTCAGCGTCATGTTCCTAAACCACATGTCCCATTAACCCTTCTGCTTTGTGAGGGGACGGGACAGCTCGTCCCTCTGCCCGTCTGTTCTCGTCTTCACTCAAACAGTCAACCTTGTTGTGGTGTGTGATCAGGAGAAATTTTACGAATGCAAAGATGCAGTGACTCACCAAGGAAACGTACTCGTTTGCACTGAGGGTCCCAGCTGTTATGGTAATTTTAGCCTGGTTCGACTATCACCCAGTGACGTAATGTGTCACTTAACATTGTGGTGTAAGCGGGCTGTATTAAAATGGCTGTGAGAGACACTTTTCTTTCACTCGACATTATCATTTGCCCATCGCTGTGTGTGTCGCTCACACACCGAGGGGGACCAGTCTGGCTGCAGGGGGTCTGATTCTCACAACATAAAAGATCTGCCAGGTTGGATCAGTCCTCGGTTTTGGCCAGTGTGCAAGTCTCCACATTTCAGTAATGTCTGAACATTAATGTGACCGTGATGCACCGAGCACCTTTGGTCTCCCGACAATACAGTGAAGAGTTTCTGTAGTGCAAACAGAGCCTGTTTGTCTGTTCCAGCTAAAGAAGGAAGTGCTGAGTGGGTTGTTGGCACTAATAATAGTTGCTATCTAGACAGTCATGTCAAGTACATGTGATGACTGCTTCCCCCTCTGTGCACTGGCTTCAGCCAGGGCTGCACAGAGAGGACGGTTGGCCGCTTCGCAGCAGAGCCTCATGTAGAAGGAGTTTATCAGTAGCTCCATGGCTCGGGTCCCTCTGAAGAGACACATTCAGCTGTCCTGGTCCTGGGGAAAAAGCCCTGCTGAGCCTCTTGTTTTAACAAGTTTGACACAGAAATCCACTCAGCTTGGTGCCTTTGAGTCGTGCTCTTTTATCAGATTTTCTCAGCAATGGGAATGTGTCTCGCGGACAGGTGTTCTTTCTTTTGGAATTACAGCCGAGCCGTATGGCTTCATCTCCTGCAGGTCTTTTGGTTGGCTGAAAGTGAGGCTGATGGCTCAAACGTGTCAGTAACGTCCGACTCCTCTTTCAAACAGAACACAGCTAACATGAACATTATGTCACACGCAGGAATGTAGTAAACATAAAGTGACGAGGTGATCAGATTTCCTGCCCACATACGGCGGCGATAAGCTGTGGACAAACATCTGAATCATTAGGGCTAAAATTCGTCATTGCTGAGCCAAAGAAGAATTGTGACTGGACTTCACGCGTGCTCAGATAGTGAATTGCTTCAGTTTTTGTGGTGAAGCTCTGTGTCAGTCGCTTCATGGAGGGAAACCGGAACTTGACTGATGCTTTTTATCCTAATATGTCACATCCTGTTTAAGAATCTTTGTGTTAATTAGCTTGACTTCTCCCTTGTGTGACTTTATTGTATTCAGTTTGCTGAAATGGTGAAGGCATAGATGTCCCAGAGACTCTGAGACCCCACAGTGGACAGTTGACTTCCTGTACAGTTTACTCTTTGTGGTGCGGTCAGTCTGCTTCTTGTTAAAGTTACTTGCTTGTATATTTTAAGAAGCCACAGAGTGATGCTTGATGTGTTTTCCTGCTGCCTTCGAGATTATTTTTACTGCATGAGAACGATGTCTCGCTCAGGGACAGTCAGATGGGCCCGATATGAGCTGTGGTGGCTCTTATCAGCTCTGTAGTGGGGTGGGAAATGATATGTGTAGGTTTCTGCTTTACCTACACATGAGTGAACGAAACCTGTGTGTGTGTGTGTGTGTGTGCGCGCATGTGTGTGTTGTCCTTCATTAGCACAACAGAGACAATTTGTCCCAGTGTAGAATGGAGGGAGGAGGGACGGACCAACGGCTTTCTTGTTTGCTCTCTCTCTCACACACACACATACACACACACACACACACACACACACACACGCACACTCTCACACACACTAGCTCTCATCTGTGAGAGTGCTGTCCTGTGCATGTGGGGGTCTGATCTTCTGACAGTCTGTGTGAGTCTGTTGAAGAAGGGGGCAGCTTAATCAGGCCTCAGTGATCTCTGCTGTCTCAAAGAAGCCCTTATTCTGTTATAATAAAACCCCTAAACTGACAGGAATTGGTAGGACTTGGACATTCATCACAGTGTGTGTGTGTTTGTGTGTGTGTGTCTGCTGCCCTCCCTCTGACCCCAGTGTATTGTAAGCCTCTGTGTGTTTGTGTGAGTAAGCAGCAACTGTTCCCCTGTGCCAGAGGTTACGTGAGGGCCAGATGTTGGGTGAAGCAGCGGCCACACGGCTGCCAAACATCAGAAAAATCAACTCTGTGAAGTCTGACGAAAACTGGAAGCTGCTCCGCTTCCAGCAGAGCCGTTTGGCCCGAATAACTCCGGCAACGTTAAACACAAGTTTGTGTTTAACATGTAAACTAATAATCACAACAGAAAGTCAGGAGAGCTGATGGGTACGCTTGGGGACACTTCCTGTTGTTGCACCTCAAGACTGCAGCTATTTGACGATTTATCGATTTAGTTGATGGAAAGACAATTAGTTGCAAGCTATTTTGATAATCGATTAATTATTGGTATTTTTGGCTAGTTAGACCAGAGGATGTTTGGTCAGTATTCAGTAACCGATCATATGGTAGCCTGGCAGGCGCTTTGGCTCCTGGTGTTATGGAAGATAAGACAACAGGAGTGACAGACGAAGGTGAAGTCGTGTTTCCTGTGCAGAGGATCTCATTTGCATCTGTGTGAAGAAGTGACTGATTAGGTGTTGATGTTAAGGTGTTAAATCAGAAAAACAAACCTGTTAAAATGTAACACGGCACACATTTCCTTCTGCCCTCTCCATGCAGAGAGGTGCATGCTGGGTAAACAAGAAGCTGTATCATGACATCTGGTTTTTGATGATTAAATTTCGTTCATTCCGCTCACCGTCACCATCCATTAGCTGTGACCGCTCGTCCCTTAGCGGGCTGCGGGACAGCCGTGGAGCACGCCACGGGCAGGTCACGAGGCTGACATCCGCTCACACAGACGGACAGGTTCGAACCCCTCTGGGTGCTGGCCACTGTGTGAAACAATAAATGTGATTAACAGCAACCAATTAAGTGAGGAAAAAAATAAATTAAAAAAAATCATATTAATCGACCGTTAAACTAATAATGAGTTGGAGCCGTGAGTCAGCTGTGAGTCTGCTGACTCTTCATCATCCCGGTTTGTGTGTGCTGTTGGGTTGAGTGGAGCTGCACAAGTGTAGTAACAGCTCCAGGTGGACACACACACACACACACACACACACACACACACACACACACACACACACACAAGGTCGTTGTCTTTGTTTGGTGGATCAGTGAAAGTGTCAGATGTCTTGGAGAACAAACAAAGCAAACACCCCTCACCGTTCAAGACTGAAGAGACAACAGAGTGTGTGTGTGTGTGTGTGTGTGTGTGTGTGTGTGTGTGTGTCGCAGAGGCGCAGGTTGAAGCTGGAAACTTAAATCTGCGTCGTGTGGATTGAAATGTGAAAACGTCAGTCGACTGATCTAAAAGTAAGAAAACACTGAAGAGTCAGAATTGAGCGATTGTCCAAAACATATTAATTACTTGATGAAAGTCAATTGTCACGTTCCTCTGTAACATCTCAGCAGTTAACTACAAACGAACTCCAGCCAACAAAGTGCCAAAAGTTTCCTCTCTTAATTGGATGAATAAGAAAAGAAAAACAGAACGTGATTACTTCTACAAATCGCGCTTCAACTCTTAATTGGTGAGTCTGAATTTAGACGGTTTCCATGCCTTCAGAGCCTCAGCAGTAAATCCAGCTCAGTGCCCACACAGCCTGAGTGTGTTTAAAATCACGAACTCACTCACTCGCTGTCTACCCTGAACTAATTAAAAGTAATAAACTTTGACATTTCTGCATAAACACGCATTTCCACTTGGCTCTTCCACTCTGAAGCTGTTGTGTTGCGAGTGGGAAGGAAAAGATAACGAACGTGTGATGAGCGCTTGTGGATCTCCACGTGATTTTCAAATGGTGCGAGAGGTTAAAAAAGATTTGATGAGATGTCGTAAAAACTTAAAGCTGAAGTTAATCAGCTCTGAGGTTACATTTATATTCTCCATTTTCTGTGCAGACCATGTCAGTAGTGCACCATGGGGGCATTCATAGTGTGCTATAATGCATTCATAATGCTTTATGACTACACTCATGCACTGTTGTCAGCAGCATGAAACATTATAGCTGTGACCTCTGGTGAACTCCAGTGTCTTATGGAGGCTCTTCAGAATCAGAATCAGAATCAGAATCAGAATTCCTTTATTAATCCCTGGAGGGAAATTCTTGAATTCTTGACTGGTTATAAACTCCAGGTTGACTTATGGGGCTTATAATGCATTAAGACCACCTGCCTCCCTTCACTTTAACACATTCAGTAACTTATGATACTGCATGGACTGTTACAGCACAGAATGAGTCCAGCTGATTGTTGAGGTGTGTACAGGTGAGTATGGGCAGTCATAATGCATTATAAGCCCCAACCTCTTGTTTATAAGCAGTCAAGAGCCTCCCGAAGACACCGGAGTTGTTTAGAAGACGAGGTCTTGATGCGTTTTCACAGGATCTGTTCTGAACCTCAACCACAGGACTGTTGTTGCCTAAACGTGACCACACACTGCGGTGTTGGTGTCAGAGTCCTAAACTTTGTGGTGCGTTCAGTCGAATAAACTTCTGATCGCAGTCTGGGCAGCGGTTATGATTCCAACATGAACGAATTTGCAGTTGCAGGTTAGTTGTACATAAATGTATTTTCTAGGAGACACGGTTGAGGTAATTGTAACTTTAATTCAGTACCTCCATGTTTGGTTTGCTGAATATCTTAATTTAGGCACACTTTTGTGTTGCGATTTCTTGTTTGATGGATTTAACTTTACTTCAGCGTAGGTAGGTGCTCGTTGTTTGTGTACATTCGGATGTTTGTTTGTTTTGTTTTTCAGCTTGACTGTTTTGGGAATTTTACATTTTTAATTCGTCTTCTGACATTTCAGATGTCATCTGAAAGGCTTTTAAAAACTGTTCATCCAGTGGAAGGTCATGTAGTCCCTTGGTTTTGTGATAAAACATAAAAGTTGGAGGAGGGAGCTTTTAAAACGCAGCTAAGGGTTGCTGCAGCAGGAGGGAGTTCCTGTGAAATAATCTGCTGCTGAAGGTGACGGCACATTTCATCTGCGTCAAAGACGGAAACTGTGATATGAAGGCCGTTAATTGTAGTGCAGTCGGTTACCTTGAGTTTGCAGCGGTGCTGGTATGTTGAGACAGCCTTGGGTTTGCTTCCCCCTCCTGTTGCCATGGTGAACCGCTCCTTTGGCCGCATCGATGGTGAAAAGAAATTAACACCAGTCTTAATTAGACCGCAAGGCTTCAATTTCCACCTTCGTCCCTCCTGCCTCCTCCTCCTCCTCCTCCTCTGCTGACCTTCTCCTCCCTCTCATCACTTCCCTCTCCCACCTGAAAGGCAGCCTGGCATATTAACACCAGCCAACAGGCATAATTAATGAGACCAGTCAGTCACAGTTGGCCCTCTGAGATTGTGAACACATCCAGCTTCCAAACGGATACACTCTGTTCCTGCTTTCTGTCATTCTGTGTTACGTACAAAGAGGAACCCTAATCGACTCAGATTAATATATCCAATACACACTGTATAGACAGAAGTATCCAGACACTCGTCTTTATGAGGCTGTTCCTCAGGGTTTGGGCTCGGCCCCTGACTTCCAGTGAAGGGAAATCTTAATGCTTCAGCATACCAAGACATTTTGGACAATGCTATGCTTCCAACTTTGTGGCAACAGTTTGTTGAAGGCCCTTTTCTATTCCAGCATGACTGTGCCCCAGTGCACAAAGCAAAGCTCCATAAAGACATGGTTGGATGAGTTTGGTGTGGAAGAACTTGACTGGCCCACACAGAGTCCTGACCTCAACCCCATCCAACACCTTTGGGATGAACTGGAACGGAGATTGTGAGCCAGGCCTTTTGGTCCAACATCAGTGTGTGACCTCACAAATGCTCTACTGCATGAATGGGCACAAATTCCCACAGAAACACTCCAACATGTTGTGGAAAGCCTTCACAGAAGAGTGGAAGCTGTTAGAGCTGCAAAGCTGTCTGTGTGTTTACAATGAGACGTCATTAAAGTCCCTGTTGGTGTGAAGGACCCAATACTTTTGTCTACATAATGTACATGCCGCGTGTATCCATTCGTATCAGCCTGCGCTACTTCGGCCACTTCAGTTCACAGCTCAGCTCACCATTCAGCTACATTTCACTGCGTTTAGCCTTCACATATGAGACACTGCTTTTAAGAGAGAAAATTCAAGTGGAATTTCAGTTGCTTTCTTCAGTGATTTCAGCAGCTTCCAGCAGCAGCAGTTGGACAGATGCTTCTGCACTTCTTAAAGTAAAGTGACATATTTTGTCATTGGAGGGAACTCACTCCAACGAAATTTGTGCTCTGCATTTAACCCACCCAAGTGACGTGCACACACACACAGCAAACCCGGGGCAGTGGGCGACCGCGTGCAGCGCCCGGGGAGCAGTGGGGGTTAGGTACCTTGCTCAAGGGTACCTCAGCCATGGACACCGGGACGGGGAATCGAACCAGCGATCCACCGGTTACGGGTCCGACACCCTAACCGCTGATCCACGACTGCCTTGTGCTTCAGCGTATTACTTCTGGATGTGTGCATGTAAGTGTAAATTTTACTCTGTTCTTTGTACAATTAAATTCTTATGGTGTACACATTCTGTGTGTGTGTGACACTGAAATGACCACAGATTTTGGTTTAATAGTGCACAAAGTGTTGCAGAAGGATCCATAAATGACCTTAGATCCTTGAAAGGCTGAGGCGAGGACAGGAGGCTCATACTTAGTCTCTCAAGTGATTCGAGCAGCATGTCGACTCAAAGTAAAAACCACTCGCCTTCTAAGGAGGAGCAGCAACAATTTCAACAGAAAACAAAGTCGCCTTTTCTGTTTAAACTTTAGTGAAAGCTGTTTAAGTCGTCCCCATGGCAACCAGAGACATCCCCGTGTTTCTGCGTGTTTTTCTGTCGCCGTTAATGAAGCCTAATCTGCACAAACAGTCGTTGAACTCAGACGAGTGTCCTGCCGTATAAGACGTTTTAGCACCTGCGATACCTGCTTTCTTTACCCCTCTGTGACACTCAGCTGAATGTCTTTGGGTTGAAGACTGATCAACATTTTTGACCAGTCTGTCGCTTTTTGAAGACCAAACAACTGATTGATTTATTGGGGAAGCCTCACAGCTCTGTTGGCGTTCATCTTCAGCCAGATGTTCTGGAAGGAGGCCCAGGAAACACAGTTCGTGTAGGAGATTTTGTCTGCCGTAGCCTAACTGACGTCTTTGCTTCCATTTTCAGTCCTCTACCAGCCGACTGAGGTCAGGAGGCTCAGCAGCGTCTAACGCCACAAAGCTGCTGGCGGTAGGCGAACTTTGTCCAAGCATCTGTTGTCGTGGTGGAATTAGTTAAGAAGGGAAAAATAAGTCTTGAAGGTGGAAGCCGACACGAGATGGAGAGATGGATTTCCTGCTGCTGTTGTCCGCTAACGGGGATGAGGAGCCTCTCCCTCTGTTTGAGTTCACCAAGAAAAGACATTAACAAGGGTTCCCACCAACACAGTCTGTCTGTGCACTTCATCATCTTGTGAAATCACAGCAAACAAAAGCAACGATTGTCATGAATTCAGAAACAACCCGGCACCTTCGCACCGTGAAGTGACAGTAAGCACTCGATTGTGATTTTCCTGTCAAAAGGGGTTGAAAAATTTGTTGGGTGATTTTTCTCTCTTGGTGTCTGCCTCCCACCTGAAGCCCCGGACTGTGCCAGGTAATCACGGCCCTGATTGGGTCGCAGTCCTGCAGGCCACGTCCTCCCCCTCCCCCACAGAGGAGACAGCTGATTGGCTCAGAACAGCTGGCTTCCCCCTTCATGAGCCAATCATAATCAGACTCCATTCACAGGTCACAGCTAAATGTCGTCCGGCTTTACTTCCCACATGCAGAGTTTATGTGTGTAGAAACTCAATTAATCAACGTTTTCCTCCTCGTTACGTATCAGCCTTTGAAAGCTGCTACCAGTCGACCTGCAGTTCAGGTTGACTCCGTGGGTCCGTAGGTGTGAATGAGTCCGTCTCTGTCCCGTGTCAGCTGATCAGCTCCACCAGGTGTGGCTGGTAGATGGATGGACGTCGTGTTATATGAAGGACTTTTTAATCTCATCATCTCTCGGCTGTGTCTGAGGTGGATTTAATGGAATGAAGAGCACATTTTCCTGCTGGTTCAGACCGATCTGGTCTCTGGGGGGAGGAGGAGGAGGACGCAGAGGAAGACAACGTTGTTATGGGACAACGGGCTTCTCTTTATCACGTCTCCCCCTCCTCCTCGATCATGACCCTCCAAAGCACATAAGCCGCCTCCCTCCAGCTTCCCTCGTCTTCCAGCCTCACTGTCTCCCCACAGACACCCCCCAGGCTGTCTTTTCTCCTTGTTTCTCCCTGCCCCCCCCCAGCCCTTCCTCCTTACCCACAATGCCCCTTTCTCTGCTCTGCTGCCAACGCTGCTGGATAATTAGCTCAGTATCCTCAGATTTGTGTGTGTGCGTGCTGCAGCCATCGTAACATGTTCATTGTCACTGGTTTGAAAGGTTCATCATGTTGCCAAAACTTTTGGTTCTTGTTGGTTAGTGCAGCTGAAGATGCTGCGGTCATGTGCTTTTCTAGCTGTCAGAAACTCATTTCTGTCCCATCCATGTCTCACTTTTAATGTTTTTTTAATGTCTGTGATGCTGCAACTTTTTAAAATGCAGCAGTGTTTCCTTTTCCGTTTTGTTTCCAGTGCAAACTGGGAAAATTGACTGTCTGTGTTGTAGATACGAGGGTGTGATTCTGCTGAAAGCTGCTGATTCAGTCTCACCCTCGGTGCTGTGGGTGAAGCTCGACTACATGCCTCTGAATTGAGTGCTAACCCCCTTTTGTTTTGTTAAGGTGATCAGAAACACACTTTCCATGTCAACTTCACCTTCATGGGGTTAATGCTGTGGTCCACAGAGACACAGCGAAGGTCACGCAGGCAGGACTTTTACCCTGGCCAGCTTTTTCATCTGCTCTCTCCTCTAAATCTGATTCAACCTGTGGGCTGAACTCAGGCTGAAAGGAAGAAAGGACCATGTGGGCAGGGGAAGGAGAAGGAGCAGAGATGATGGATGGAGGGAAGCAGGTCACAGTGAGCAGGATGGATGGATGGATGGATGGATGGAGGGATGAGAGGAGAGGGGGATGGTGGGGCTGGAGGTGGGTGAGTGTGTTGCTTCATGTCATGGCTCATTTAGCTGCTGCCTGTCCTGCCTGCTGAAAGTGAAGTCCGAAGGCAGGACTATCGGCGACTGCTGCTCTCAGAGCTGCTGCTCTCAGAGCTGCTCCTCTCAGAGCTGCTCCTCTCAGAGCTGCTGCTCTTAGAGCTGCTCTCGGTGTGTTTCGAGCAGCCTCTCGACCCTCCAATCGGATCGCAGCGCGTCAGAAATTGCAGCCGCATCGTTAATTTCTGTGTGACCACGGATTGTTGTGGGATCTGCGATCTGAGAGCATCCAAACGTGATCTGAACATTCAAACACACACACACACTGTGATGACTATCCAAGCCTTCCCCTGTGGGTGGAGGCTGCGGTTTGCTTCTCACCTGCTTAAAACAAACCTTAACTAACCAGAGCTTCATCGTATGTTGCAGTTTTGGAAGGCTGTAATCTATTTTTAATGTCAGAACTTCTTGGCGTTTAATTGTGAGTGAAGTCGCTCATGTGTTTGTTCTCAGCTCCTCTTGCTCGTTGCCGCTGACATTTTTTACGTTGGCGTCCATCTTATGTACCGTCAGTGTTTGTGGTGAACCACAGCGGCTTGAGGTGTGCGGTCATTTCCTAACTTTGTTCTGTGTTAAAGTCAAACCCCTGACACATCAGACTTTTGAATTGTTACTGTGTTTTATCAACTCTTACGACAGCCTGTGGAACACTGAACCCCGACGGGGCTGATTGTCGGCCTGTTGACTCCTGAAGTTGAAGTGGGAACCGAAGCTTTTTAGGTGTGCTGCATGATGGAAGCTCAGGGCTGAAGTGATGTGTGTCTCCTTTTGTGTGTTTAGCATAGTGTGTGCAGTCATGATGATTGTGTGTGTGTGTGTGTGTGTCAGTCTATTGGCTGAAGAGGGGTGGAGGATGAAGAGCAGGAGCAGTTAGTTTTCCCTGAATGGACTCCACGTGTATCCTAGCAACAGGCTGGTTTGGAAATGGGATGGCGAGATAAACGGAGGGAGGGAGCCCGCAAAAAAGGAGGAAATGAGCGAGAGGATGCAGCAGGTCAGAGATGGAGGGTCAGATAGAAAGCCGAGCTCCATGTTGTGAGAACAGAATCAATACGAATCCGCCAAGTGCTACGGCAGCTCCCACTTTGACCCAAACCGCTGAAATAACCCTCAAATCTGTAAAAAAACCAAAACACAATATACTCAACGCTTCCTGTTTGCCTGAAAAATATGTTTGGTTTGATGAGTTGACCAAAACGAAGGGATTTCACTCAAATGTCATATTTATACACTCGTAGAATCTAATGGGAATTAGAGCATTAAAGTCCTTAAAATGGCACAGATTCTCCCTCACTCACTGAAAATTCAGGATATACGAGCGTGTAGATATGTTTCATATTTTTCTCAGGTCTCCACATCTGGACCAGGACTGGCTGCCGATTGGCCAACAGTTTATGATGTCACAAATCTTGCTGTTAACTCTTAAAATCGGCTTTGTGCTCGGGGAAACTTTACACTTTGGGCAGAATGTGAGAACACAGACATCATCCTGCACCACAGATTATGAAAAAGTGGTTATTATTTAGGGAATAAGAAGAGTATTTTCTCAAACAGCTGCTCACTGTAGTTCTTATCAAACAGACAGGAGGAAATAGTGCATTTGGTGGGGACTATTTTCAGCGGCGGATTAATCCACCTTTGGCGCTTAGTGAGAATAAAATGAAAGTGAAAATGAAATGAGTTTTGTGGAAGCTGCTGACTTGACATGAGCAGATAAAACGGGGGGAAAACCTCGCTGTGTCTTCAAACTGTGGCATGTGACCTGAAAATGGGTCATGGGTGTCTTTTAATGAGTCCGTCCCCCAGAGAGACGCAGGGACGCCGCTCGTCTCCCCGGACGGGAGAAAAGAAAGCCTAAAAATAGTTGAGTTTTCAGTGTTTTACTGGACGACTCTGTTGGCTGCGGCACACGACCGACGTGTGTGTGTGTGTGTGTGTGTGTGTGGTCGCAGCCTGCAGCCTCTGGAGATGCACATGCAGCCCTGTGTGTGTGTGTGTGTGTGTGTTTACTGTGTTTATTTGTGTGTTCACTCGAGTGTGTCGTGCAGACGGGCAGCTCTGCCCTCACACCTCTCCTCTCTCTGACTTTGACCCTGCTGCTCAGCCAGTGGGAAGTGTGTGTGTGTGTGTGTGTGTGTGTGTGTGTGTGTGTGTGTGTGTGTGCGTGTCCACTGCATGCTGTGCTGTCCTGTCTGCTGTGCCTTAAGGTGTCCCCTGAACACACACATGCACACCCCCACCCCCACCCTGTGGCCCACATAGATGTGTGTGTGTGTGTGTGTATGTGTGTGTGTGTCTGTGTCTGAGTGTGTGTGCATGCTGTCACATAAGCTACAGTCCCGGGCCAGTGATGTGCCCTCCAACCGCTAGGAGCTGAGGTGGGGGAGGTCCAGAGTGTGTGTGCACGTGTGTGTCTGTGTGTGTGTGTGTCGTGCTCTGTAGTTAGTGTGTATGTGTGTAACTGAATCTGTGTATGTCTGTGCACACTTTCTTGTTGTATGTGGAGGTTTTATGTGTAGTTTGTGTGTGTGTGTGAGCGAGCTGGTTTTACGTCACATTCGGTCCCAGTATCAGCAGCAACAAGCAGACAGTGGAGGACAAACATGTCCCCTCTCCCCATCTCTCCTCTCGGTCCTCAGTGTGTGTGTGTGTGTGTGTGTGTGCGTGTGTGTGTGTGTCCTGAGCCGTGCTGTACAGCAGCCTGGCCCTCCTGTGATGTGGCGGGGACGGCGTGCTGTGGCCTGGCTCATCGTCAGTGAGCAGAACCAACAGTATCGCGTTCCTTTCGTGCTCAGCAGTCGTCTCGTCGTCAAACGTCACGTCGCTCTTCGTTAAGTGCAGAGCTCAGGGAAAAGAAAAGGTTAAAGTTTTTTCATTTAGTTGTAAGACATCAGCTTGATGTGAAGGGTCACGGTGGTCCGGGTTCGAGTCCAGGTCTTGGTTTTCATGTTCTCCCTGTGTCTGCGTGGGTTTCCTTCCTCCCACATTAGGTTAATTTGCTACTCTGTGTGTGTGTGTGTGTGTGTGTGGTTGTTGTCTGTCTTTGTGTATTGCTCCTGTGATTGGCTGGCGACCAGTCCAGGGTTAACCCCGCCTCCCGCCCGTATCTGGGCTGGGATTGGCTCCTGCCCCCCGACTGATGAGTGGTATTTGCTGCAGTGTTTTAATAACATGAGTGTGACTGATTCATTAGAGAAAAGACACATTAAAGTATCTGATATGAAACGTACTCAGTATGTACAGATATTTACACGTGTGTGTGTATACTGTATACTGTGTGTATATTCTGCTTTCAGTGGTTTCTGTTTTCATCCGGTTGCTCATGAAATGAATTCATTGCGGCTGAACTGACCTGATGAAAGAAGTGAACTGAAGGAAAAACGTTCAGGTTGAACTCAGGGAATTAAAGTAGATGGAAACTTTACATGTTTAAAATACTTAGAGTCAACATTTTAATCATGTTTGTGTCCATCCAGACAGCCTCCTCCGGCTGTGTTTCAGGACGGCGATTGTTATTTTTATTGTCGATTAATCTGCCACACATTTGGTCTATAAAAGACAGGATGGTGGAAACTGTCGTGTGTCCCAGAGTCCGAGACAACGTCCTCAAATGTCTTTGTTTGGACCACAATCCAAAGATATTCAGTTTGCTGCCTCAGACTGAAGGAGAAACTGAATCCAGAGAATTTTAGCTTCTTTTCTTAAAATTATCCAGACTGATTAATTTATTAACAAAATGGTCGGTGATTAATTTAAAAGTTGACTTTTAAGTCATTAGCTGATTAGCCATGGAAATTCAATTCTTATTCTCAGGTTTCTATCGAGGAAACTAATCAGCAGGATTTAAATACAGTACAGAACACAATGCAGTACAGAACACAATGCAGTACAGTACACAATACAGTACAGAACACAATACAGTACAGAACACAATACAGTACAGAACACAATGCAGTACAGAACACTATGCAGTACAGAACACAATGCAGTACAGAACACAATACAGTACAGAACACAATGCAGTACAGAACACAATGCAGTACAGAACACAATACAGTACAGAACACAATGCAGTACAGTACACAATACAGTACAGAACACAATGCAGTACAGAACACAATACAGTACAGAACACAATACAGTACAGAACACAATACAGTACAGAACACAATGCAGTACAGAACACAATGCAGTACAGTACACAATGCAGTACAGAACACAATGCAGTACAGTACACAATGCAGTACAGAACACAATGCAGTACAGAACACAATGCAGTACAGAACACAATACAGTACAGAACACAATGCAGTACAGAACACAATGCAGTACAGAACACTATGCAGTACAGAACACAATGCAGTACAGAACACTATGCAGTACAGAACACAATGCAGTTCAGAACATAGTGTTGTTGTTTCAAACTTTCTTTAGCAGCATTATTATTTTAATAAAGCTTCACCTGCGTCACCTGCTCCTACCTGTCATCTTCTCTCCGTTCTCCTCCTCCCCTCCTTCACCCCCCCCCCTCCTCCTCCTCTTTGGCTGGCAGTTGTAATGGCATTGGAAATGGGAGCTGGAGAGGGGGGCGTCCCCTCTGTGAAAAGCAGAACTGGTTTCCATAGCAACGCTTATTACAGTACCTGCACCATGGGAGAGGAGAGAGAGAGCTGGTGGGTCAAGAGAGTGTGTGCTGATTGTGTGTTTGTGTGCATGTGTGTGTGTATCCTGTAGTCCACTGGCTCTTCATTAGATGCTCCACATCTGTTAAAGGCTGCGCTGGGAGCATTTCTTCATGACAGTGAGGGGGAACACACACACACCATCACCAACACACACACACACACACACACACACTCTGAAACTCTGAAGTCAGCTGTGTGTTAGACCTGGTGTGCAGAACAAAGCGCTCCACCAGTCGGCCTTTTAGCCTCGTTTAGCTCTCGTGTGTTAGTTTTACTTACTGCACACACACAACCTGCTGTCACACACCTGCCTGTTCAGCTCTCATTGGTTACCATGGCAGTAGCAGGCCTCCCCATGTGCTGCTTTTTTGCACCTGGGGAGGAGCTGTGTGTGTGTGTGTGTGTGTGTGTGTGTGTGTGTGTGTGTGTGTGAGTGAGAGACAGGCAGACAGACAGGCAGACAGACAGAGAGACAGACACGGCTCTGTCCTTTGGGAGGTTTGGCTAACATGCAGTATGTGTGGTGAGTCTTTGTCACTTAACAGTAAATGTACATCATTCGTTTATTTGACAGCGTTAAACATCAGAGGCTCGTTGGCGTCGCCGAAACGCGTCGTCGCTTTACGACCGCTGAAGACGGACGACATGTTGGATTTTACACGCTGCATCGTGTTTGACAGCAGTTAAAGGAACTCACCTGTAACATCCGTCTCTGGGACGTCCTTCCTGATGTTTTGATAATCAGTTGTTGAAACAATCTTTTGATCGAGCGGTCGATTCGTCGCAGTATTTTAGTTGTGGCTTTCATTCGCTTTCTGTAATGAGACAGTGAAAAGGGAATCCTCATCAGGTGGGGGTCTGGGGTCCAGTTTGGGTCAGTTTGGGAAGCCCTGGTCCTGGTGTGACTGTGTCTCCAGTTTGGTTCTGGTCCCGTGTGTCACATGTCCCCGTGTCTCCTGTCTGTCTTTGCTGAATGACCCTCATATGTCCTGTCCCCCTCTGTTTGCAGTGTGTGGACAGCGTGTCGGGGGTGGACTCGTCCCTGAAGCGCGTGGCGGTGGTGGAGGATTTCTTCGACATCATCTACGCCATGCACGTGGAGATCAGCACCGACCCCGGCAAAGCCCCGAAACACGCCGGCCAGAAGAAGACCTACAAAGCTGTAAGAGCGCCGTCATGTGACCACCCGGAAGTCGCTGTCATCACGAGTTGTGTGCGCGACGCTTTCTGTCGCATCTTCATTCTGCTCTCGTCCTCGCGTCCTCCACTGTCTCATTTGTCTTTGAGCTTCAGCCGTCTGTTTCTGGTTGTCCAGGTGTCTCCCGTGTCTCGTTGTCCTCCGGTCTTTCCCCCTGCACACTGTCTTTTCTGTCTTTCATAACTTGTGTCGCCTGTTGCTTAACACACCCTCTGCCTCTCCCTCTCGTCTTCTTCCTCTTCTTCTTCTTTTTTTTGGGCGTCATTCCTCTTTCGCCGTCTCCGTCTTCCACCAGCCTGCGTCATGCGGTTCTGGTTTCAGTTTCAGATCAGGTCACCGCGGATCTTCCTGAAACTAAACAACCAGCCGACTTCTCATGAGTGCTTTTACTTTGTGTTTTTTGATCAGTTTGCAGTCGTTTGTCAAGCAGAATCACCAAACGTTTCCTCGTTCCAGCTTCTGAGGATTTTCTGCTTTTCTTTGTCTCGTGTGATGGCAGATGAGTTTTAGGCTGTTAATGGGACAAATCAAGTGATTTCAAGACGTCACTTTCGGCTTTAGTGAACTGTGACGGGCACTTTTCATTATTAAGTGGTAGGGAAAACAGTTGTTGTTCGAGGCAGCCTCATCATGTGCTGCCCAGCGCTGCTTATCGTCGGTACCTTCTCCTCCACTCAGCCGCTTTTTCTTTTCTTCTGTCATCTCTCCGTCCTCGATGGAGCGACATGAGTTCTCCTGCTGCCAGCGCTGACTGTAACCTGCACTCGATTCTAAGCTCAGACCTTAAAGTTTCAAACTGTTGGACCTGTGCTTCATTTGCAGATGTAGAAACCTGTACACCTCCCCCTGTGCTCTGCTGTCTCAGCTGCTGACACTGCCCTCTTTTGGCCAAACGGAGGAAGTGCAGCTCTGATCGCTTTCTTCTTCATGTGGTTCTTTCACTCTCCTTATGTCCTCTCCTTCTTCTTCATCTTCTTTAGTGATCTGTATCACTTTCCTTTTTGTGTTCTTTTCTTCCAGGTCTTTCCCCAGATAAGATTGGATGTGTGATTGCAATTGGACACGTCCACTGTGTCCTTTAAAGTACATACAGTACATACAGTATAATACATACATACAGTATAATATAGAAGCCAGGAGGCAGAACATCCTGCCACATAACTTCAGGTCTGAGTGCCACCAAAGGCTGGGAATGACATTTGCCTTTGCTTTACCCCCCTGCTTTTGCCACACACACACACACACACACACACACACACACACACACACACACAGGCTGCACAGCAACCCCCCATCCATCCTCTCTGCCTCCCTTCCAGCCTTCCTCCTCTCTTCTCTTGTGTCTTTGTGCCGCTCATTGCAGAATAAATGTTTGATTTGTTCATGTCCACATGCAAACGCGCCCACAGAGTCATGCAGCTCATATCCTCAGCTTCTCTGAGCGCAGGGAGAGCATTGGAAGCAGGTGACGGTGGCCTGTCTTACTCTTCTGGGCCATTTTTTATTACTTTGGTGAAATGCAGACACAGCACGACTTGAATGATAAAAGATTCTAGCGCCAGACTTTTAGACTAAAGTTGTTGTTGTTTGTTGTACTTTACACTCCCACTCATCCTGCTGCTCAGGGTGGTCAGAAATCAGTCCTTCTGGGATGTTTAAGACATTAGAGAGTAAAGGACGTCACTGCCACAATACCTTCAACAGAGCATGTGCAGGAGGAAAAAGAAAAACTGGGCATTTGCTCTGAATATCCAGTGAGCAGCTTTGTCTGTCACGTCAGTATTCACGCTGCGTGATGCTGTGTGCGACCCGAATGAATTTGGCTGCGCTCGGTGTTAAACGCACAGTGATGGTGACTTAGGTGGAGACGAGTGGTGCAGCTCTGTCTGCGCCGAGGCCTCCTTCTTCTCGTCAGAAACTAAAACGACCGTTTGTCTGTCTGTCGCTCCATTTCTCTCAGATCGCCGAGACGTACGCCTTCCTGCCCAGAGAGGCGGTGACTCGTTTCCTGATGAGCTGCGGCGAGTGTCAGAAGAGGATGCACATCAGCACCGCAGGACAGGACTGCAAAGGTACGAACGCGACACAGCGAGTCCTCGCCGCTCACCGTCAGCGGGATGATTCAAGTGCTGATAACAGCCACAGAGGACACTTTGTTATCCCTTAGCCGTTTCATTTGAGTCTGAATTCTCAGTGTGAAATTTATTCATTTGGGTGTTCTCTTAAAAAAGTTCCCAAGATGGAAAAAAAGTACGTCCAGCTCACAGTCCCACATTTTATCGAAATGTACAGATGAAACTGTCAGTGACGCAGCATGTCTGAACCTTATTTCCCGCAGGGTGTGTCGGGTACGGGGCAGGGCCGCCCAAACCGGGCCCAGTGCATTTATGTGGGTGATGCTGGCACCAGGTTCTTTTCTGACAGCAGTCTAAAATGTTTCAGTGGTGCAGTCATGATTGGCTGCTGTGGTCTGAGTGGCCACACATCGAGCTGTTTTAACGAGCTCTCTGAAGAGGTTTTGAACGTGTGCTGTAAACGCTCAGGCAGGCAGAGTGTGTTGTTGCTTCATGAGTCTTCGCTCGCTGCAAACTCCAGATTTGTTGCTTGCTGTCTTGTTACACATTCAGTTTAGCCTTCAATTACACTAATTAGAGAATTAAGCTCCATTAGTGTGAGATCAGAGCCAAAGCAGAGCAGATGACAGACAATTATCGAGATTTACTTTCACTGGTGGTTCACTCTTCTTCTCTCTTTCTTCATTTCGCTTCAGTTAAATTCAGCATTTGATTGGAAAGTCCAGTGTTGGCCAATAAAGACAGAAAATATTCCCTCTCGCTGGGTTGTTTTTCTTTCTCTGCGTCTCCATTAAGGCACGAAGGCTCAAAGGAAACTTTGCTGTCCCTCACTCTTCCTCTGCCGTCAGCTCTTTGTCGTCACTCTCTCTCATTCGCCTTCCTTTCAATTACAGCCCCTCTTTCATCCTTCCCCGTTTCTTTTCTCTCTCACATAATTGCCCTCCCCCCTTGGAAAAAAATCGTCCACCCATCCCCCGACAGCGAAGAAGAGAAAACCCAAAAATAAAAACCAGTTCAGTTTAACTTATTAGATTTGTATCCCAGTGAGGGTGGAAATGCACATCAGGGAGTCTCAACATGCTCTGTGTCTCTGTTTAAAGCTGAAATTTGCACCTTGTCTCTTTGAGATAAAAGACGTGTCGTTGGCGTCAAATCTCTGCCACCTCGCTCGCTGATGAGCCTCCTGTGACCGAGCTGACCGGCGTCTGCGCAGCCTTCACGGGATCTGAGCAAGAACACAATTAAAGATAAAGCTAATGGTCGCTGGCCTTCGATGTCCAGCCTCCCTGTGCTCCTCCAGCCCACAGGAAGTGGTACAACAGGAGGCACTTCAGTCTGTGAGATGTGAAGTTGGGAGCAGCAGACACGCGCTTGCTTTAAAAACATCGGTTTTCCTGTTGGCAGTGAAGACAACACACGGTAAAAATGTAAAGAAGCCAAACAAACCAAACTGAAACTCAAGCCCGCTGAACACTGACAAGATAAGTGAGGCAGCTGTTGTCATGGATACAAGTGTGTGTCACCTGTACATTCTGAACTACAGGTAGAAGCTTGACAGGATGAGTTCACATTTCGTCGGGTCTGTCTGGCCCAGCACTCAGTGTAGGTTTGTCTTTGGAGAGACGGGGACGCGGGGAGGCGGCTCGCGGTCTTCCAAAACTGGAAGGCGTGTCGCAGTGTGAAATGTGAAGATGCCGCTCCTCACTTTCTGTCCCTTTTCCTCAGTTAGCTTCCAGCCAAAAGATGCTGACATGCGTTTTGCCTCCCCAGCTTCTCCTCTGCCAACCCTGCCACCCTCCATTATACGTGTTCTACCCCCGCTGGCACACTGAAGCCCCCCGCCCCCTCGTCCCTCCCCCATCATCCCTCCAGCTTGTCCATCTCTCTGTCTTTTCTCCTCCTTTATCGTCTCCTCCAAGCGTCCCACCCGTCATCTCTGCGTCCCCCCACCCTTGCAGCTCTTCTTCTGTTTCTGCCTGCCATCGACCCCCCCCCCCCCCTCCAAGCTTCCTGTCCCATCCCCTGTCTCCTTCCCCTCCTCCATCCTCCCTTCTCCTCCTTTTTCGCCTTCTCTACCCATCCCTATACCCTCCGTCCACCAACCCCCCCACCCGCCGGGTTTTCTCCTTGTCCCTCATTAAACAGAGGAGTCATTGGAGTGTCCTGTCTCTCTCCTCAATTAGCCTAATTAATGGCTTTTAACAAAGAAAATGGCCCAGGAAACGAGCTCATTTTCCTCATAGTCGAGGGGGAGAGAGAACTGGTGCTGTGGGGGGGCTGGTGGGGACTTCTGAAGTGCAGGGTAGAAATGTAGAAGAAGAAGAAGAGATGAGTAGATGTCCCCACGTCTCTCCACACCCCCAGAACATTTCCCTGTTAACCAAATCTGGACAACTGAAAGCCTGAAAAATGATTTCTTTAACACTCTCAGAGTCTGAGGGAAAAAGTTTTTCATGTGAATCTGTGATCTGAAATGTTTGCAGTTTGTGTGCATTCAGTGACAAAATGAAAAACGTAAACGTGAGCTTTCCACACATCACATAAAGCGTCCAATCAGAAGATGACATAAGATGAGCAAACAATCAAACACATACACAAAGTAAGGACAACAGCTGGGTTACCTCAATCCAGAGTGTGTGTGTGTGTGTGTGTGTGTGTTGTCACTAGATGCCACTCAGAGCGAGAGCAGCTAATTGCCTTCCTACCCTGTGGGGGTTCGGCCTGTCCTCACACACACACACACACACACACACACACACACACACACGCACACACACACACACACACGGCCCTCTTTATCACTATGCTGAAGTGACTCCCACTAAAGTTCAGCTCTGAATTATTAAATGCAATTAATCACGGCTGTGTTTAATTGACACAGGCAGCAGGCTCACAGTGTGTGTGTGTGTGTGTGTGTGTGTTCATCAACAGTCTGAAGACAGAGGCTGTCATGTGATGTACATACTGTAAAACCCATGTAGCCAAATCTGTGAATTTGGGCTCATTAAATGAAACTGGTCTGACTTAAAGGAACAGTTCACCCAAATATGAAAATGCAGTCGTTATCTGCTGTTACTGCCTGCGCTTCCATTTCTGGAGTTTCACAGTAAAACAGCGTCGCAGCGTTGTGCTAAACAGCTGAAGAAGCTGGATCTGAAGTGGCTCGAGCTTTGTGTCCCCCCGTCCTCAAACAGACCTATCAATCACCAATCAATAGTGACGGTCCTGTCTGTCCTGCTCAGCTGTATTGATCTCGCGCCCCATATTCACGTCTGTCCTTTAGACAATCCAGACGTTAGACACGTCCTTCAAGAGGTCAGTAGATAAACGGCTGGAAGGGCTTACGGGTGTGGAGAGATCGAGGCTGATAATGTGATTTCATTTTTTATTTTCTTTCTACTTTTCAAGGAAAGGTTTTTGTAGTTTCTATAGAAAACAGACTCAGACCTAAAGCTGAACTCAGCTGCTATTAAAACCTGGCCTTTAAAGGACCAAAAACTGCTTTGTCCCTTCAGGACAGACAGGACACCCAGGTCACAGTCGGGACGCTCAGGATGACAGAAAACAGACACAACTAGGTTCACTGACAGGGCTTGACTTTGTATGTTTTGTATGACAAAAGAAATAAAAGTTCATTTGATGCTTTGATTTTAAGGTTTAAATTTAATTAAAACGGTTAGACAGCTGAGTGTGCACACACTCAAGACCCTCTCTGAGGAAATAATGAACACACACACACACACACACACACACACAGGGAGAGGGAGACATGCAGTGAGCATCTGGACAACCAGGAGAGACTGAGGACAGCGGAGACAGGAAGAGACCACAGAACGAATAACTTACTGACAAGATGAGCTTTAGGTTTGGATTTCAAGGCCCCAGCAGAGTCAGGCGGTCCTGTTCCTCGACCTCCGGCTCTAGAGGGCTCTAGAGGGTCCTCTAGTGTTTCCTCTCTGACATGATAACGCCACTGCATCAGCATCTCATGAGTTTTTGACCAACCGGCTGTCACTTCAGTAGCTACAAGACGTCATGAAGATGGAGATAAAAATAAACATCTTACAGGAGAGCAGCGCCAGCAGGATTTCGCTGGTTTTATGGTGATTTTAATCATATTTTTTATTCTTTTACTTTCACTTGGTGTTTTTGGAGAAAGTTTTTTCAGCTGACGTGGTTGATTGATGACCTCTCACGCGGTAATTGCACAGATTATAGAGATGCTGATTTGATATGTGTGAAAGACACAAACCTAACACATCTGTGGATTGGAGAGACAAAGAGGAAGAGGACGGGAATTTGTCCCCTCTCGATGTACGTTATATAGACAAAAGTATTGGGACACATGATCATTACACCAACAGGGACTTTAATGACATCTCATTGTAAACACACAGACAGCTTTGCAGCTCTAACAGCTTCCACTCTTCTGTGAAGGCTTTCCACAACATGTTGGAGTGTTTCTGTGGGAATTTGTGCCCATTCATGCAGTAGAGCATTTGTGAGGTCACACACTGATGTTGGACCAAAAGGCCTGGCTCACAATCTCCGTTCCAGTTCATCCCAAAGGTGTTGGATGGGGTTGAGGTCAGGGCTCTGTGTGGGCCAGTCAAGTTTTTCCACACCAAACTCATCCAACCATGTCTTTATGGAGCTTTGCTTTGTGCACTGGGGCACAGTCATGCTGGAAGTCAGGGGCCGAGCCCAACCCCTGAAAAACAGCCTCGCAGAGAGGGGGGTGTCTGGATACTTTTGTCTATATCATGTATATAGAAGGAGAAGGAGAAAACTCACAGTAACAAAATGAAAATGTGGCTGTTGCTTTGCTTTTTTCATCTAAAACTCTCATCTCCTCTGCAGAGAACGACAGGCCGAGCTCTCTGGTACTGGAGGTGATCGACTACAACATGCCTCTCACCACCACCTACATGAAACAGATGAAGCTGCAGTGTATGGGCAACAACAAGGTACGTGAGGTCACATGCTAAGCGACCTGAGGCTGTCGGGCAGAATTTGCATTTTGTGTTGTGCTGTGCGCCGTGAGAATTTCGGGAGGTTTTTTTTTTTGCTTTGTTTTGTTTTGTTTGAGAGTGGATCAGATTGTGAATCTTTAAACCAGCGAGTTCTTCAGGGCGCCTGAGTATTGTTTGTGACGAGTATGTAGGAGGAAAACAGGAGGCCCATTAGCGCCTCGGTAGGAAGAAAACTCCCACGCACGCCGTCAAGCAATTAAAACACTGTAATGAGAAGGAATATGAGTGTGTAAGTGTGACGCTCGTGGAGGTCAGTGGGCCGAAACCATTTCTCCTTGTTAAGCATGAGACGACTTGTTTTTATTCTCTGCGTGTATGTGGATGTGGGCAAAGAAGTGTGTAAAAACACTCAAAAATACATACATACAACAGTTCAAAAGCCTTACTTAATTTTTTGTGTTTTTTTTCTTAATAAACCACCTGAAGAGTTGTTTGGTTAGTGAAATTCATGTTGGTTAACAGAAGCGGTCCTGTTCTAGAGGACGTGAGCAAACAGCGACGTGACGACGTAGCTGGACTTGTTAGCAGTCATTAAATGTAAAATTAAGCAACATGACCCGGTACCGGTCCGTGGGTCATTGGGTACCGGGTCGCACAGAAACAATAAGTAACTTGCATTATTTCCGTTTTATTGATTATCTGAGTCTGAACGATGTTTTATTTTGAAAAATGACCGGATTCTCTCCGTTACATTCGTCTATGACTCACTTTTGATGCATGTCAAGACGCTTGTCTCGGTCACGTGCTAAAAATAAACCCACAAGCTAGCAAAATGAGTAAAAACAAACGTCTCTAGAAACGGGAAAGACTCTAGATGGGACCGTCTCGTTACAAAGAAACAGGCTCAGGGCTCCCACCGATTCAGCGTTATGGTGAGTTGTATTTTTCATGCACTTTTTTTGTTTTTGCGTTGTATCTTATTTTGAAGGCACGTTTAAATGTTACCATAGCGACCAGAGAGCGTTGAGGGCAGAGAGGATGTCACTAATGTAATGTTGTTGGCGCGATGTTACGAAGACGCTGCTAATAAAGTTGCGAGTACGCATTGGATTCACGTTTATTGTTATATTTAAAAAATACCCCAGTTTATGTCGGTCTTATCATTTTATTTTGTTGTATTTATCCGGTCTGTGAAAATACGGCCTGATATTAAACGGGTCCGTGGCGCTAAAAAGGTTGGGTACCGCCGCTCTAGAACGACACGTGGAAACGTTTTCCGATCGGAAAGCTGATTTCTGATGTGACGACCAAACGAGACAAACGGACGTCCGGTCTGACGTTCGTTTGACCCACTGCGACTCACTGAGGTGTGTGTTGGTGTGGGTTTCTGCAGAGAACCCGCTGCCCTCTGCCTCTCTTGTCTTCCTGCCTGCTGCACCTTTAAAGGTGTGTTTACAAATAGCAACCGGCAAATTCCACACGGTGAACCTTTAAACCGACAGAGTTTCATGTCTAACAGAGAAGAAGAAGCTGAGGTGGTGCTTGTGTGTGTGTGTGTGTGTGTGTGTGTGGGCGGGTGCAGTGATTGGTTTATACCACATTGTTGAACAACAGCAGCACCACCACTCTACCCCGCACCAGTGTGACTATCAGTACGACACACTCGCTGTCAGTCATATTCCCTGTGTGTGTGTGTGTGTGTGTGTGTGTGTCTAGATAACGGGTGGGGGAACGGAGGGTTGAGCTTGTTCCAATTAATCCAGGCCCCTGAGCGTCAAGTTAATTAGCTGAGGAGAGAGAGAGAGAGAGAGACCGAAGTGCCAATTTACATTGGAATGTCAATATGTCTGCCCGTCTGTCTGCCTGTCTGTCTGCCTGTCTGTCTGTCCAACACACACACACACACTTCAATACGTTGTGCTTTACCATTTTCCTCTCTGGCACACACACTCGTACACACACAGTCAAACATCCACACACATTCGGGTCCTCGTGTTGATCCAAACCACAATGCTGTTGTTTTAATGACGATCAATAATGTAATTGCAGCTTATTGGTTAGCTGTGTGTTAGCATAGCCAGCCTCGGCTCGTGTAGCCACAGCTCAGTGGCCAGTGAAGATGACATGTTGATGACTTGGAGCCATGCAGTTAAGTTTTCTGAAGAAGCACAGCAGCACACTGATGATGTCAGAGAGCCGTGATTGGTTGTCCCAGCAACGTGTCCTGCTGAGCTAAATTACACTGTGGGCTCCAGAAAATAAACAGAACCACAACACATCCATGATGTCACACACACTCACTCACATCACACTCACATCACACTCACACTCACACACACTCACACACACACACACACACACACACACTCACTCACATCACGTTCACACACACACACACTCACATCACACTCACACTCACACACACTCACACACACTCACACACACACACACT
The DNA here is from genome assembly GCF_020382885.2 of Scatophagus argus. NCBI lineage: Eukaryota > Metazoa > Chordata > Actinopteri > Scatophagidae > Scatophagus > Scatophagus argus. The sequence goes on from NC_058500.1 coordinate 1,948,896, forward strand.
CACTCACATCACACTCACACACACACACACACACACACACTCACTCACATCACACTCACACACACACACACACTCACACACACACACACACACACTCACTCACATCACACTCACACACACACTCACACACTCACTCACACACTCACTCACATCACACTCACACACACACTCACACACTCACACACTCACACACTCACTCACACACTCACTCACATCACACTCACACTCACACACACATACTCACACACTCTCACACACACACTCTGACTCGTCCCTGCAGGAGTTGCTTGTCACCTTCGTTCTCATTAGTTCAAACTGACAGATTGACTTGATTCTCGTCCTGATGTTGCATAAAGAGCAGAACGTTTTTCTTTTTTAAGTGTCGTGTCTTTCTTCATTGGAACTTTAGCTCCTTCGCCTTTTTCTTCCGTTTCTCCTCAGCCTCTGACGTGAAGTCGCGCTCTGCACGCGGTGGGCGTCGACCGAGCGAACACGAGCGAACTGTGATGATGAATAAAAGATGGTCGTGTGCTGCACGCAGCCTGCAGCCGTTTGACTGACATCTCACTTCATCAATACTTGGCCTTCAGTGGACGAGGCCGCGTGCCAATACTCTTCATCTCTCACCTCGGGTCAAGTCACGTGAAGGAAGTTTTGAAACAGCATTAGCATTTCAAAACGGAGGAAAAAAATCAAGTTTCGGCGCAGGTTTTTCAGTCCGCGTTTCGCTTCACGTTTGTTAAAAGCAGAGCTGGTGGTTCGAGTCTCCTCGGCAACGAGAGCAGTGAAGGCAAAATAAAATCAAAACTTAGCGTAGAAAATAAAACCATAGAAGCTATAAGACTGCATGTGACGTGAACAAAACGGCCCTGACTGCGTCACTCAACATTGATTTGCTTCACATCAGGCCTCACGATTAATCGATGAGTTTTTGACGAGCTGCTCTGAGCACAAACGTCGTGTCACGATCCTGACATTTTGTGTCAGGTTCAGGTGTTCTGTCGCTGCTGATTGCTTTTGGGAGTGAGCTCTCAATTGGTGCTTTTCAACCTGCTGCTAGAAGAGTTCAGGTGAAGGTCTAGCAGACAGTATGGATTGTGTGTGTGTGTGTGTGTGTGCGTGCGCGCTGCAGAAAGATTATAGTGTGCAGCCCAGAGGAGCAAAAGTACAGACAGGAATAGAGGAGCAATGACTCACTCACCTATAGAAATAACATAGGACATGAGGGAGCATTAGGTTCAGTGTGTGTGTGTGTGTGTGTGTGTGTGTGTGTGTGTGTGTTATGGGAAGCAGACCGTGTGCAGGACAGTCGAATAGCAAAGTATTCTGTGGAAAAAGGTCGCAGTCTTTTGTTGAGGTTGTATTTATGATGAAGAGAGCGAGAGAGGAGGAGGCAAAATGAGGCACACAGAAGAAGAGGAGGAAGAGGAGGAAGAGGAAGCTCATATTTGTGATGTGTGAATCCTCCACTGGCCCCATTAGCACTCATCCCAAGCCTCTGTTCATCTGCCCATCCCTTTATCTTTCCCTCCATCCGCCCCCTGTCCCAATTCAATAAGAGGAGGAAATTACCCAGGATGCTTCCTGGCAGGGGGGGAGGGGGGAGGGCTGTAGGAGACAGTGCAGATATGGGTGAGTGAGGAGTGAGGAGAGAGGAGACGAGGGGGGGAGGAGGAGGACAGAGAGATGGCAGGGCGGTGGCTCTGCCTGTCTGAAGAAAAGAGGAAGGGGAGTGAAAACGAGGATGGGAGAAGGCGGATGTGCTCGGCCGGGGTGAAGATAAAAATGAGAAAATTTGTAGGTGACGGTGGGATGTGAGGGGGAGGATGAGGAATGGGAGGAGGGGGGAGGGAGGGGGAGTGGAGAGCCAGAGAAGGAATTAAAAAAGGAGAATGAGGTGGTTCATTATCGTTTATGGTCTCCCCTTCTCCCTCTCTCTGCCCATTATTTCAGCTACCTCCAGAGGAAAGACATTTCATTATTTTTGGGAGGAGGAGGAGGAGGTGTGTGTGTGTGTGTGTGTGTGTGTGTGTGTGTGTGTGTAGGGGTTGGGGGTTGGTCTGTTATAATTATTAAAAGACTGTTGAGAAGACAGCAGAAATAATTCATACGTTTTGAGATAAAATGCTCGTCGGTAGAACAGCCTTGGAAAAGTAGTAGTCAATAAAAGTAAAAGTAATCAAGTGAAAGTAAACGAACGTTTGTGAATTTGTGTTAGAAAGAAGAAAGTAATGCAGAAAAACATGTCCCACGGCCTGAAACTGATGTTTGAGCCAGATGTTTCTGTTCGCACTGTGCTAAGTGCAGGAAGCAGTGAAGGTCAGGGTGACGCCATAGAACATAAACTAGAACAGAAAACCAATATGAAGAATTCGATAAATAAACAACCTGTGTGCCACAGTAGTTCTTTTGCATGTTGGAACGTATCAGGAAAATGTTCGCTGACAACATACTTCATTCTCGCCTCTCACATCACGTTATTATTTAATCATGGACCAAACTGTTAAATCTCATAGCTTAGCTTAGAGGTAACAACATGTGTGGCTAGTTTTTACTTGTCCTAAGCCTAACCAGACCTTTTGCTGTGTCAGCCAACCACAGACAGCCAGAATCCGGCGTTCAGCGGCTGCCTGCCGTGTCGTCCTGTCAGGCAGACTGTGGGGGCACAAAACCTTTTGACAAAGACAATACAATGAGCCTGCACAAATAAATCCTAAAAACACTCAACACGTCTGACATCCGACACGGAGATCACACGTGAAGTCTTCTCCTCCTGGCATGAAGCCCTCAGGTGGGTTTACACCAGGACTGTGACCTTTATCACATCTTATTCTGCCACCATCTGCCCCGAGTCTCTCCGGTGTATACTCTCCAATAAAGCAGGAGTGCCATGGAAACGGCCAGAAAAATCCCCTCTGTGGTCTGTCAGTGCACAGCACAGAGGGTGTGAGGGGGCGTGAGAGCACCCTGTGACACACTGGAACTGCTGCTTCCCCTCAGGCTGCACTGGAAACAGGACGGGTTGAATCCATAACTTGGACTGTGTGACAGAGATGCTCGTTTTAAACTAAAGGGCTAAAACACACACTGGATTTGGATCTGGATCTCCACAGAAGCTGAAAGCAGCTGTAATTCAGGTCTTTTAGACAGTGTGTGTGGCACAGGAAGTGATAAGCAACCCTGATCAACACACACACACACACCCTGTGCTGCAGTTCCCTCAGCTCTTGGTCCTGTGCATCCATGGCGAATTACCCTGCAGTTCCCCCCTCTGCCTGTAGGTGGCGGGTTTGTCATGTAAATGTATGAGGGGGGCACATGCTGGTCTTTCTCTCTCTCTCTGTCACACACACACACACACACACACACACACACTGCAGCTTCATGAGTATGGACAGTGGCTGGTGTGTATTTAAATATTTGAGTGTAAAGGTCAGTGAAACCTCAGCTGAGTGAAACGTCCTGTTGCACCACAGGATTCTTTGTGTTTCAAATCACAGCTGCTGTTTGATTTTGGGATTTTTGATTTCTTCTCGGTGATTTTTTCCCTTGTCAGTGCAGTTGCTGCTTGTTTTTCTGCACATCCTTCAGGATTTGTTATCCTTGCATTAATTAATTCTTCCACTCTTGTGTTTACGAATACAACAGAGAAGAGCATCTGCCAGGACAGAAACAAAGCGTTTTCTGTTGCAGATCACATGAAACCTGATGTCTTCAGCTCTGATTTTTGATAATCGATTAATTGGTTCAATTTCAAGCAAACATTTAATCAAGCATCGAATGGTTCCAGCCTCTTAAATGTCAGAATTTGCTTCTGGCAGAAACTGAAGAGTCTTTAGTGATGAGCGATGTGGAGGAGCTTGTGGAGCGTCCACAGTCGGCTTGCTGTGCGTGAACCAGTCCACCTAGTGGACATGGACGCAGCCTGTCCACTTCCCACAGTGGACAGTGGGTTTACCCTTTGTACCCAAAGTTAGCTGCAGTACACTCGTGGAGTCATCCTCAATGGACGGGAGTGAAATGATTATTTACAGCTACTTCTGGACAAAAACAAGCAAATTTATTTTAGTTTTTGCAAATATAATATTGATCAAATATCAGAACTGAAAAGAAAAATACTGAAGGCCGTTTGTTTTTCTTACAGGGCAGACGGTTTTGCCCATAAAACACTAGCATTCTGCCAATTGGTCGGTTAAAGATTTACGACTAAATAACAAAAAAACTCTAATGGAGTTGTATCTATTCTCTCTTACTCTGAAAACATAAAGAAAATCGAAAGATTTTTTTTTATTACCTTTTGGGGCTGCAGCTCCGTAAGCCCCCATTTATTTTGGACCACCTCACGAGCGCCCCCTACATAACCGGAAGTTCCACAGAGTGGGAATCCTTCCTGTTGGAGTTTCTGTGACTTGGGCGGTCAGTCACGTTTGTGTCAAAGCGGGCCCCGTGGACACGTGGAGAGGATGACTTTGTCTTTATAGCTGAAAAGCGGGTCAGGTCTTCTGTCTTCTGTTCAGGTGTATGAACAGCAAGGTGTATGTTCAGGTGTATGAACGGAAGGCGGAAGAGGCGTTCAAATCGTCTCGGTGCCGGTTTATCAGGTACACTGAGCTACATCTAACGGCCTCGCTTCAGGACTGACAGCTACAGACGCTGACAGACAGAGAGGTGATGGTGAATTGAAGATTACAGACAGCGAAATCTTTCTGCTGTTTGATGTGAACATAAATAAAGCAACATTACAAACCTCGGAGCGCAGGATTTACCGCGTGCGTCAGGTTTAGATGAGTGGACCTAACAAACTAAACTGGGTGTGTAGCACAGCCTCTCCTGCTGTCTGTCTGTCTCTGTCTCTGTCTGTCTCCGGCTGTGATGTCAGCAGCCCTGGCCCCGCCCCCTCCCTCCCTCCCGGTTGCCTCAGAGAGTCTTGAGGGTCCTGCTGTGCGTTCTCAGTCCCTCCCGTCACGCAGCCGGTTATTTTGTCCTTTTAAAATAAACACGGAGACACGCCGGAGGCGAATGAATGAACAATTGCACCAAACGACGGAAACAGTAGAAGAAGAGTGTGGAAACGCGCGTGGCGAACGACTTCTTTCATGTTTGTAATCTTGCACAAGTGAAGGTAAGAGAGCGTTTTCTGCGTGTGTCGGTGTTTATTTGCGTCGCGGGGTGTTTTCCAGTGTTTGCCCTCGTCCCGTGCGTCCTGCACGGCGGTGCCCGTGCAGCAGCCTGCGGAGCTCCCCTCCCCTCCTCTGCGGTCACATCGCACCGCGCGGCTGGACGCTGAGCTGACAGGCGCTCCCATCATTTATCGATGCCATACTGAGGAGGAAACGAACGCTTCTGCTCCCTTAGCGCACTTTGCATTTGGTTGGCAGCCGACTGGAGCGGCTCAGTAAGTTGTTGTGCTGCTGTCATGCGGGCTGCTGCTGCTGGTGTGTGTGTGTGTGTGTGTGTGTTGGGGCAGCGGGCACCGCGCCACACCGCCTGCAGCTCGTTAAAGCTGCTCCTCGGATGTGCGCTGTGTGGCGGTCATTGTGCGGCTCCAGCAGGCCGCTCCGTCCTGCGACAGCCGTCATTAACATTCATGACCGCGTGCCGGCTGAGCGTGCGCGCGTGTGTGTGTTTACGTTCGCTTCAGTGTGTGTGTGTGTGTGTGGGTGATGCCGGATGACCAAGCACCCGCACACAGTGAGGAACAATTGGTGGCGCGTGCCGAGCATTGAAACGTTAGACTGGACCGCCGGGACGCGGTGCCGGTGCCGGGCAGCCCGCCGCGGTGGGATTCACTGTGGTTTTCGCCTGAGGCCGGTGGGGAGTCGAATGTGAGGCGGTTTTCTGGTCATGTGTTCCTGTAGTAAAACGTTGTAAAATCCATATGAGGTGCAGAACTCGGGGACCTGGAGACAAAAGCTGATCAGATGGGGGTTTGTGTCAGTGTGGGTTCCTTGGTGTGAAGAACTTTGGCGGTGGCCTCAAGCTCATCAGGAACAATAACGAAGACATCATTAGACAGCCCACGCTTGTTTGTCCCTTTGCTGTCATCGGGGTCCAGTAAGGACCCAACAGTCCGTGCAGTTTCAGGCACTTGTACTTGAGTATTTCCATTTCCTGTTGCTTCATACTTCAACTCCACTACGTTTTGGAGGAGAATACTGCACTCTGTACTGCAAAAACTTCAAAAACTTTGGTTACTTTGCTGCATCAGAGCTAAAGTCTGAGATTTTGAAATTCATTCATTTTATGTGCAATCAGACAATCAGAAAAATGCTGAACATCAGATCATTTTATACACTACAGTATACGCTATACACTACCATACTATACTGGCAGTATTTGTGTGATTTTCTTGTACGTTTTGATACTGAAGGACGTAATATGAAATACTTGATTTTTACTCAGTAACGTTCATATGGGCGTCTATCACTTTTACTAAAGTAATATTTTAGCATGATGTCTTTACTTTTACTCGACTACAGAACAGAGTAAAGCGTACGAATACACAGTCCGTTCACTGGTCCTGATGCAGTGCAGTGTGGTATCCTGTGATCCGGACACCCGGATGCAGCACTGGACTCATCCTGTAGCACATGAGCGTCCTTCACGAGTCTCTGCTGCGTCCCCTGTGAGTGTTGTTGTGATGCCGCCCTCCGCGGGCAGGACGCAGGTCAGAGTTTGATTCTGCATTCTGAGCAGCTGATAAGAATTCGGTGCCTTGCATAAGGGCCCTTCAGCGGGGCCAGAGGCTTTCAGACGGGGAGGCTCGAGCCGAGGTCCTCCAACTGAAGGACAGGCTCTTTAAGCACAAATCCGCTCCGAGCGTCGAGTGTACCATACACGCGGCCTGTTTCCATGGCAACGTCTCCCGGGAGACGCTTTGTCCGAAGTTGCCGCAGGTTGTGAACACTTCGTTGCTATCAGAAAATAGTTTTAGATGTGATGAATCGGTTGAATGTACAAGAGATATTGATCTCAAACGAGTCGGCAGATTTTGATTTGAAGGCTGAAGTTTCTCTCGTGCCCGCGGGGTCACGGCGGCGGAATAAGATGTGGAGTGACAGGGACGGTGAGCGACTGATGCTGTAGGATGAGGGTTTGTGTTTGTTTTACATTTTGTTGATATTTCCCTGCTTGAATGAGGCTGAACGTTCAATCAGACATTCTTCGTGGATACTGGGAATAAATGTTTCATCGCTGTCATGTTTTTCTCGTACGTGTGCGACTTCCTCCTCCACATGCTGATGAAACAAAAACCCACAGACTTTAACAGGCCTTTGCTGTGATCACCTGGCGTCCAGAGGGTTAAGGTCTTCACAGATTTTCTGCCCTCCCCCCCACCCCCCTTCACCTTCAGCCTTCTGCCGGGGGACAGTAGGACTGGAAGAGCCTCTTAGCTCCTCTCTGCTCTGAAATAACTCCAGTTTGGCCCTGTCCTGGCCATGTGCTCGGCAGGAGGGCAGGGGAGGAAGGATAGCCTGCCTTCTAATCCCCTTTTCCCCTTCATCCTCTTCCTCCTCTCCTGGACGGGTTGGGTCCCTCTATTTCTGGACCGTCTTTCTCGAGTGTCCGCTGCATCTTAGGAATACTTTCTGAAGGTTTTAGTTCTATCCCGTTTCACCTGCTTGTGTTTGTTTGTTCGAGGTTGTGAGGGTCCGACGCCTGCCACGGCATGTTGTTCAGTTATTTCATTATCAAACATTACCATCTGTCAAGGTGATGTCTTATTGTGTCTTGTTTTGTTTGAACAGCAGCCCAGAAATACTCAGTTTCCAGGGATGTAAAACAAAGACAAACAGCTCCTGAATTTGGTTTACCTGAAACAAACTATTTTTTGATTATAATTATGACTCCATATGTCATTTAGTCTGAAGAACATACAAAAATAGTTTGGCTTAAAAAATGCATATGCTACAATTAACCTTCATCACGGTGGTCGCAAATAAAAAGTCAATGCACATTGCATTGTGTTGCAAAGATAATCTATGGAAGCTAGCATGCTAACCAGCTAGCCCCGCCACGTCCCGTCTGTAATACCACATTGTACCTCTAGAGACGGTAGTTCGACAGCTTCCGGTAGTTTCAGCTGAGAGAGAGAGAGCAAAGTGAGAGCAAAACTTCTTTCTCTTTCTGAATGAGCCCTTATATTTATTTCTGCTTCTGTTTCATTTTTATTTTTCTCCTAGAAATGAGTTCTTCTGTCACTTATGTGTGTGTTCGTACATCTTTTTCTATCAGACATCTATATTTTGTACAAACTGGATCTGTAGGTGCTGTTGATTCATTCTGCCTCAGATGGCGAGTCTGTAGTGCGTTGAGCTCCTCGGGAAGCGGCGAAGTGCCGCACTGAGCCGTGCCGCGGTGTATCGTGTGTTGTAACAGCACAACATTAGTATGAACAACATCCTTGTCAATATTTCCATTGAGAGAAATGTGAAGTATATGAGGTCATGATGGTCATGAACTGAATTTTCCAACAACACTGAATGTAAAGGAATGACTGAATCGTTCATGAATAATGTGATGACGTCGGTACATGCCAAAGCACATCGTACAGGGTTAAGTGAGTGGCTCTGTGAGGCAGTGCAGGCGGGCGGATGACTCTACATTACCACTCTGAATAAATATGTGCAGTTCCGCTACTGTCTGGTTTCAGGCATCAGGCTTCTGTCCACGGTTTGGCCCATTCGAGGGTTTTGGACATTCCAGGCACATCAGACAGGCTTGTGCCATGAGATCAGTGGTGTCATATACCTTTAAAACATTCTGTGCAGATTGGTAAGAGAGAACAAAGATATGTTACCAAAGCAGAAGCTAAAGCTGGTCTGTGGAAGGCTTGAGATTACTTTAGATATTTTTGCTTTATCATCCTCTGTTTGTGTTAAATCCCCTGCAGATGAGTCACTGGCAAAAAAATGACTGACTGACTTCACCTGAGCTCGCTACAGGTGGTAATTATACAGCAGTGGAGGAAGAAGGAGCAGAACATTGAACTCATCTTTATTTTTAAACCTTCAAATCAGCAGCAACAAAGTACTGAGCTGTCTCCATTGTCTGCTTCTGGACCAGCGTGATCCATGACGCCGTGTGTGTCCAGGGCCTCATGGTCATCCCATGATCACCCACTTTCTCTTTTGTCTCCCCTCCCTAACAAAATTAGTTTTTATTCCTTAACCGCAGCACTGTGAGCGTGCAGTGTGTACATGACTTCCACTGTCACAAGCTAGAGGCTACGCTGCTCCTTTACCAGGCAAACTCACATTATTTTCATCATCGATTAATCTGCATGCTGAGTAGCAGAGCAGAGTCTGTCAGAAGTGCTCAGCCGGATTACGTGGCCTTTCTGTATGCTGTCAGTCAGACTTTCCTAAAACTCCGACTTGAAGGGAGCCTGTGATCCAGGCGTTGCTTATTGGCCTGTTCGGGTATGTTTTGGTGGTAACGGCGGGATGTTTGGCTGTGTGGCGTGTAGCAGTGGGTGTTGAAGGTGCAGCTCTTCCTGCCGCGGGACGCTCTCGGCATCAGCCTGCCTCTGGCGGCTCACTCGTGCTCAGTGCTTGATGAGCTCAGCCCACTGTGTGCAAACTCAGTGTTTGATTAGCATCGCCTGAGGCAGTGTGTTAGTACCCTGGCCTTTAGAGTGCAACCATAAAACAAAGACAGGTCAAGCCAAACACTTGTGAATGTAAACACAGCAGTCCACTGCTCACATATTTTCAACCACTGCAGCTCAGTGAATGGATAGCAGCTCACCCACACTCATCATTTCTCCTTCATGAACCTCGTGATGTATTGTGAATAAAAGGATCAAACATTTTTGTTAAACGTGTCTTCAGAGCTCCCTGTGGTTTCTGTATTTCACCTACACAGTTTGCCTTCCTTTTTTCTTCTCTCGGCTTCATCTTATTTGTTTAAGAGAAACTCTACAAACCCCTCAGGCAGACATGGGTGGCGAAGTTCAGAGAGGTGGGGTTTTGTTAAGTGTTCACAGGGTTGAAGTCTTCTCAGGTTATCCAGCAGCTCTCAGACAATTTAACCATTCAGCAGCTCTGCGTGAAGACAACGTGAAGAAGAAAACTTCTCCTCCTCAAGTCATTTCAGTGTTTCACAGTTAGTGAACACGCTAGTGAAGGTCGTGTGCAGCAACATGTTCTAGAGAAAAGGCCCTGTGGTGACACTGTGGTTTTGAGTCAGATCATTTGATTACAGACAGCAGAAGCTGACAGACAGAAAAGTTTATGCACTGATGTTGTTAACTTCAACGCACTTCATTGCACCAAAAGGGGCAAAAATTTTACCGTTATTACTGACAGCAAAAGTCAGAGGTTAGTAGAAGTTAGTAGAGGTCAGCGGGTATTAGTGGGTCTTTTTGTTCATTGCCAAAGGAGTATTCGTGAAAAGATGGAGGGCACGTGAAGGTGCAGGCTGACAATAAAGTTCTTTGGACTGTGAGGAACTGAAGTCTCATGAAAACTTCAAATCCTAAATAGTTTTCTGTGTCATGAAGTGGTCACAGGGAGTTGTGTTGTGTTGTGTTGGTGTAGTTTGGTTGCACGAGCAGATCCTGATTGGTGCCCTGCCCAACTCAAACACATAAGCACAGTAATGTCTAAAGGGAGGTCTGTCTCAAATGCAGTGCTTTGAATATGGTATATTCCATCAGCAGTTATTCTAAATTTTGACACTAAAATATACATTTTTGCCACAAACGTACATCAGTTCCACATGCTGGTTATCTGTCCGCATGATTGCTAATAATCGATCCTGAAAATACCAGTCGATCCCTGTCATGTAAGTTATTCTGCAGTGTGCTACACAGGAAGCATTTCCATGTAATTACCTTGGCTGTCTGCAGCAGACACGTGCTGCCCGGCGGCCATGCTGCCGTGTGTGTTCAGTGCTCAACCAGTGGAACCGGGGAGTCCCTGCAGAGATCAGCCCTATAATACAGCTGCAGCTGAACTCCACTCCTCTGCCGCTCCCTGAAGCCGTCACCCCCTCCGCTTCCTCCATAAGAGTTTCTCATGTCTGACTTTCTTTCTTTCTCTTACTTTCACGAGGGAGCCCGGCTGGAGCAGAGATGGACAACTCAATAAGGTGGAGCTGAGTGCTGATTATTGCCAGGAAATCGGGGCAGTTAGTTGTCTGTGAAATAACCGATACACCAGTTAGCAACTCTCTCTCTCTGGATGGCTGACAGACTCTGAAGGCTTTAAAGTGATGATACAACAAGGAAGAAGCCTCTCTGGCTAGAAGTATTGTCCACTAGAGCTTTTGAACAGAGTTTGAATTCACACCGAACAAAAAAAGTGGACCAGATTTGGTTAGGGAGAGAGCGGGTCTCTTGGATTATTGGTTTCTGTATCTTTTCTCTGTCCAATTGAAGATAAAATAAATGAATTGGGAAATGTTCTGCTTTGGAAGCTCTGAAGCAGCCTCCTCGCCGTGTCTGTCGTCTCCACTCCACATTGCACTCATTTAGAGTGCTTAAGTGCAGTTTTCTGATTGGCAGATTGGGGATGACAGTGACGCTGAACCGAACCGTAAGCTGGGCCTGAGAAGCTCCGTGGAGCTGCAGAGGTGAGAGGCGGCTCTTTGTTGGGTCGCCAGTACGAGTGACTTGTTCTATTCTTTCATGTGTTGTGTAGTCTTCTTATTTCTGTGGTTGGTAGAAAAAGATTAGTTTAATGCTGCTCTGGGTATTCCTATTTTATCTGGCAGTACTTTGCATTAGTGCACATGTTGACCTCTGCTGTCGGTTTCAGGTGAAACCTGCGTGGTTCAGTGTAGCGTTTCAGATCGTATGTGTTTGCAGGGTGAAACTAGCCCAGTCCAGCAGTGACCTTTGCCTAGACTAATCCACAATGTGTTTCCCAAGGATTGCTGCAGAAGAAAGGGGTTAATCGTCATGCTCGGGGCAGATTTGTGACTGACTGGATTAAGCAGGGCTCAGAGTGTTGGACACTTCACTAATCTCTGGTATCCATGCCCTGATGCCCTGCTGCTGGGGAAGGAGCGATCGCCCGATGACTGACTGATCTGCTGATCGACCAAGAGGACGACCGTCTGATCCAGCGATGATGGAGCGGCTGAGCTGACAGACGGTCAACCCGCCCTGTGTCAAATGAGAAATGAGAAAAAATATTTCAAACGACAAAGAATACACGTTTAACTTCTCTCCTGAGTCGAGCCCTGTGTTTCAGTTTATTTCGTTCTTCTTTGTACTCCACACCCACCTTTTAATGAAGGTGTTGAAACCCGGGTCATATTTGGAGACTGGCTGTTGATTTAACACTTTACAACAGTTCCCACTCCCTTGTCTAACTCTGAGTCAATGATTAGCTGAGACTGCTCAGTGTTTTTAGACTCACTGTGTTGGAGTGTGCAGCTCAGCTCCCATAACCTAACTTTTTTCTGTGTAATTATTTTAGTTCAAGTTGCACTTTTGATAGCCTGTGTGAAAGATCTTGCCGTTGCGCATGCTGCAGGGCTGTTGACTTTCAATTCAACATCACAACATCAACTGACACAATAAATGCCAGTGTAAACACCCGGAACAGGTCTATGAAGCGTTAGTGAATCTGCCCTAACATGGTGCTAGTTGCTAATGCTAGCTAAAGGCGACTGAACACCGCGTGGGGCTGCACAGTCATGTGTTGGTTCTCAGGTGTATCAGCAGCACCAGCAGCTGTTTCCATCACAAGCAGTGTAATTTAACAATGTTGCTCTTTTTAGCTTTGTCCACAAAGAGCAACATTTGCCACGAAACAGTTTGTGGTTTGAAGTTAACATTTAAGCTAACTGCCGTCCGTCTCAGACCCCATGAACAGAACAACATAAAACAACATCACTTGGTTTCATCAAGCACCACGATTATGTCCCTGCAGTCGCTGTGGCTCATCGAGGTGTCGTCTGCGTGTGCAGGGAGGAAACGCGACGTACTTCGTATGTTTCTCATGAATGGCAGCAGCTTCATTTGCAAGAACTCAACAATACTGAGCAAGTTACACATTGATGTGAGCTCAGCCGTTGTATGGATCATACAGACTTTTTGTTCAGTTTCCATGGCGATAATTCAGAGTAAGTTGTTGATCCAGGTAGACGCACACACAGGCACACACCAGGTTGCTGGTGGATTTAACAGATGGGTGATGAAGGTCACTGTAAGGTTGACCTCTTTTCAGACACACACACACACACACACACTCACTCAACAGTTTTGATGTGCCGTGTGTGTGTCTGTTCCAACACTGTGTTCATTTGTCACTCTTGGTTGTCGCTGTTTATTTCAGTACAACTTAACACTTCAGCATGTGTCACCATGTTAACCAGATGGATTAACGGGCTGCTGAGCAGACAGACAGTCAGACGACTAGCTGCTGCTCAAAACACAAGTATTGTTCCTCACATTCTTCCATACGCTGCCTGAAAACAATGAAAAATGGCCACCAGAAGTTCCTCAGAGACCACAACAACACCTTGTAATTGCTTTTCCAATCAGAAGGCACAAAAGCAAAAAGATTTGACACAAATCCTCACACTTGAGGTGAGATGCACTATATTGCACTATATTCCCTTTTTTTAGAACTGATGAAGCTGCTTGGATTAGCAGTGAAACGACTTCAAGTTAATCTTCACAAGTCCAGCCGCCTTGCTTCAACCTTTTGATTGAATATGACCTGGATGACTGAGAATCTTCACAGATATATTGCCAAAACTATTCACTCACCCATCCAAATCATTGAATTCAGGTGTTCCAATAACTTCCAAGGCCCCAGGTGTATAAAATCAAGCACCTAGGCATGCAGACTTTCACTTTCTGCAGCATCAATCGCTACAGACCTCCAAACTTAGCTCAAGAACAGTGCATGGAGAGCTTCATGGAATGGGTTTCCATGGCCGAGCAGCTGCATCCAGGCCATACGTCACCAAGTGTAATGCAAAGCGTCGGATGCAGTGTTGTAAAGCACGCCACCACTGGACTGTAGAGCAGTCCAGACGCGTTGTCTGGAGTGACAAATCACGCTTCTCCTTCTGGCAATCTGATGGACGAGTCTGGGTTTGGCGGTTGCCAGGAGTACGGTACTTGTCTGACTGCATGGTGCCAAGTGTGAAGTTTGGTGGAGGGGGGATTATGATGTGGGGCTGTTTTTCAGGAGCTGAGCTCGGCCCCTGACTTCCAGTGAAGGGAAATCTTAATGCTTCAGCATACATTTGTTGAAGGCCCTTTTCTATTCCAGCATGACTGTGCCCCAGTGCACAAAGCAAAGCTCCATAAAGACATGGTTGGATGAGTTTGGTGTGGAAGAACTTGACTGGCCCACACAGAGCCCTGACCTCAACCCCATCCAACACCTTTGGGATGAACTGGAACTGGAAAAATGTAACCTAAACCAGTTTTACAGCTGAAGGTGATGACTACTGAGGATTAAATACGTTTTTTGGCCGTTCTCAAGTACCCCGTTGTTGTGGCATTTTGTTGGCTTCACTCCACATTCAGTTTTGGCACGTTCTCATGAGCACAAAAACAGCCTGCCTCATTTGGCTTCAGTTACTACAGTGTGATGACGCTCTCATGGGCTCAGTCTGTTGGCCTTTTTCTCACCAGCCCCGAACGCGCTGAAAATGATCAGCAGCATCCTGTGCTTGGAGTTTTATTCACTATACAGGTTGATTTTACGGTTTCTCTCTTTCTACACTGACCTGCAGACTGCAGAAGAACTGGAACTAGTGGACAGCATCAGCAAACACAGCCTGTGTGTGTGTGTGTGTGTGTGTGTGTTTGCTGCTGGGCGATGGTGGAGTTATGCCTGTGTGTGATTTTTAAACCCAGAGTTCACTCACAGAGCAGCCAAGACCTCTCCAAATGAGCTCTGTGGAGAGATGGCATGTTCATAGCCTGCAGCTACACACACACACACACTCACACACACACACACACACTCTCTCAGAGGCCGGGAGGCTTTTATAACCACATGCATGCTGAAGACGCTTTCCCTCTCAGAGGCACACAGACCCAGAGGCTATGAGCAGGATAACTGAGCTCTCAGACTTCCTGTCAGGTGCGTCCACATTAAATCCAACACACTCAGCAGTCCGTCTCATCATGCACAAATATCAACGCTGCTCAGTCACACTTATGATCAGTGCACCACAAATGTTTCGCATTCAGCCACGTCATGTTTTATGCATACTTCCCTTTATTAAGGGGAGCTCACTTGTCACAGCTGAATTAGGAGTTAGGGAGCCTTTGGAGAGACGGCACGGGGTCGCACCTGCCTCAGCTGCTGCTCAGGTGCTGTGAGATCAGGCTGCAGAGGCGTCCGGAGCTTCAGTGAAGCCGTCTGAGGCAGCGACGTTCAGGCTGGAAAAGGCTCCTCCTCCTCAGGCTCCGACGCCCCGATGCACTCTTTGACCTGTAAAATTAGATTTTGGATACTTTGAGTGGATATATGGTTTCACACTAATAAGCAGAAAGAGGAAGGAAGGGACAGAGAAAGAGATATTTATGACTCCGTGTCCTCTCGTCTGGGACTTTTTTATTGATGATCATGTGCATTTCAATATGTCAACTCATGTACACTGATTAGTTTTAAATAAACCTGGTTCCTGGCCGTGACCTACCTGTCTGTCTGCCACGCTCACCATCTCAATTCTGGCAGTTTAGATAAACATGATTTTTACGTGAATAATTTCCCTTTAAGTCTCGCACATTGACGTATATGAAGATGGCCGGCACGCCTCACTTCATGTATGAGCTGTACTGCAGCCAGCCACCAGGGGGCCATCCACGTGTTTCGGCTTCTCTTTTTTTCACCTCTGCAATATTTTTCTTTAAAGTTCATATGTTTAGTGGATTTTAGATTTCGGTAATTTTTTAAAATTATTATTTAGAATTTTTCTCAAGACGCACACACTTTTCTCAAGACACACAAGCAACTAAACTGAATGAAAATTGCTTAATATCTTACCTGATCTGTATGCATTTTCTTAACTTGTGTGACAGAAAAGTCAAATTTAGAAACCAATGCAATCAGTATTTTTCAAAGCCAGCTGCTTCTGTCATGTCAGACATGGCGGCGTGTCAGGCGTGTTGACGAGAACACGAAAAGAGACGTCAGCCTCAGCCCTCAGTGAACGTGTGGTTCATGTGGCCAACAGTATGAAATCTCACACACACACACACACACACACACACACACACACACACACACACACACACAACGAGCTTATTTAATATGAGGACAAGGTCAGAGTGATGCTCTCGCTCCCACTCATCCCTTCTCTCAGTTTCAGGATTAGACACACGGGCCATGACATTTATGGATCTGCCTTCCTCCTGGTCAGTGTGTTCCTGTCTGACACACACACACACACACACACACACACACACACACACACACACTCAGAGTGGGTTGAATGTGTTGTGATATTCTAAACCACAAGAAGAGTTAGACTGTTGATGCTGTGTGTGTGTGTGTGTGTGTGTGTGTGGTGGTGCCTGGCTGTCTGTAGTTGTGTTTCTGCCTGCACTTCCTTGTAGTCGGAGCAGATCATTTGTTCTGTGAGTTTAGATTTAGTTTGCAATGAGATGTTTGTTATTTATTGAACTAAAATGACTTTTTTTTGCCCCACAGCTTGTGCTGTAGTGATCACAGGTGAATGATGGACTAAGATAAGCAGACCCCCAAGATGGCGTCTGTTCAGTCCAGTGAGAAGTGCTGGCCTGACCTGAACACGACAAACCGAACTGGCTTGTCGTGTTCAGTCGAGAGTTCAGTATCTACTGAAGGGTTCAGTCAGAATCACAGGGACACGAAGCAGATGTCAGACAGGAAGTTATGGAAGTCTTCCTGTCACGTGACTGTTGACTCCTCGGCGCTCTTCCTCTCTGTGTCTCTGTTCACTGAAGGTCAGTGGCAGCTCATTGAATATGGCTGATGCTCTGCTTTACATGCATGGCATATTATAAGCCGACAGATAGACGGACAGACAGTGCAGCCTGCAGACAGACAGTCTTTATTGTCGTCTGTCTGTCTGCCTGTCTGTCTGCCCACCTACACACGTTTAATTTCTTCATATTTGTTAATGCTGTCCTCTCACTGTCTCAGTCCGTCAGTGGTAGATTAATTGTTTTTATAGTGTTGCTGCATTTTTAGTGTGTGTGTGTGTGTGTGTGTCCCACTGTTCAGTTTTACACACACACACACACCGCCTCCTCATGGCCAATTTTCTCAGCAATCAATATTCTGCAGTGGAGCTCCTGGCCTGCGCCCTGTTAATCCTTGCAGTGTGTGTGTTTGTGTGTGTGTGTGTGTCCAGCCAGCTTTCCCCTTATCGATATCTCCTCTCAGTTCAGAAATGATCCTGCCCTCTTCCCTCCAGCCCTCATCGATCTCCGTGAGAGGTGGATGCAATCAGAAATAAGACGTCGCGGTTGGGCTGAATGCCGAGCGGCTGTCACGTGGGATGACTGGCGGCTGGCGGTTCAGAGCCTTGAATTGTTCCAGCCGTGTTATCAAGTCTGGCTCGGGTTGATGTGTGGGGATGCGCCTGAACATGGCTGCTGTCACCGGCTCACTTTAGCCCTTATATGTTGTGGCACGTCCTCATGCATAATTCTGCTTGCTGCCTCTCAGCAGGAGGCCGAATGACGACGTTCTCACTGTGCTGGTGCTGGTGCTGGTGCTGGTTCTGGACCGGTTTGTGTTGTTGCGATGCTTTGTTTGAACAGACTGCTGTTCTGCTGCTGTGCTGGAGGTTTTCTCTGTGCTCCTCCCTCACTCCGCAGACTGTATGAATGTGGGCAAAATCCTCTCTCGCACATATGTTTTTCTATCCTGATATTGATAAACGTCGGCATGTTTCTGCACAATCAATTTGGAAACTGTTGATGGATAAAATTAGAAAAGGCTTCCACAATACGTCTCATGTCGCTGTAGAGAATTTCTGCGGATTGATTTGCCCACAGTGGCCTGAAACGCTGGCCATAAAGAGATAAATAACACGGTGTGACAAAAGCTGTTCCACTGCAGGACTTTTTCTTCTTCTCATGGAGTATCGCTCACCCTCATCTGCCTGAATGCTTCATATCGGTAACGTGGGTGGATGGAGGGCTGCCTTGAGGTTATCTGAAAGGAATCATTTGACATTATGATAGAGAGTTTGATTTATAACACTCACGTCTCTCTTCTGGAGCCTCAAACCCTACAAAAGTAAAGTGCAAAAAAACAACATTTCACTGTTTTCTGTGCTGTGATGCACCTGACGGGTTCTTGGCAGGGAGACGTGACTTCATGGAGTTTCCTGCTCAGACCCAATAGTCTCACACTCCCCTTAAATATCAGCTTAGCACTTTCTGATCCTGTTCAGATAAGACAAGAGAGAAATGTTTGTCAGTGACCGTTAGAGATACTGCTATGTGGATTTTGTCGCCTTGTGGCAGAGTGAAGTTGTTCTAAGCCAAGCTAACGGGCCGCTGGCTGTAGCTTCATATTTGATGGACAGAAGTCGCATTTAAACCCCAAAATAAAATCAGTCAGTGGGTAAATGAGCTGTGCGCTGTCTGAATTTATGTCTCGTTGAGTTACTGACTGTTTTGTTTCTCATCGACAGTTTGTTCTAATGAAACTCTGGGCAGAAGATAAAAGCGAGGGGCCACATGACTGGGTCCTCTTTGCTTTTGAATTACTGGATGCGTTCAAGGCCAATGAAAATCCTGCAAATGAAACAGTCTGAGATGGCAACGTTACTGCTCACAGGTTATGATTAGGAGTCATGGCTTTAATCCATTCGCACAGGTGAAAGTTTTAAATGAAATCCAGGACAGTATATGAGACACTGAGGTGTCTTGCCTCATGGGGTTGGCCATTAAAAAGCACATTAAAAGGTCCCACGTTTTCACGCATGCCTTGAATGCATCATGAGCTTGGGAATCAGATGTGCTGTGGGCAAAGGCGTGGGGTGAAGGGTGTCCACGATGGTGACCGGGAGTCCCAGCCCAATCAGTGTTACAATGAACATGCAACCTGGATCAGTTTCCATGGAAACCAACAAACATGACTGCGAGAGGCGGAGGGAGAGACGAAGAAAGGCGGAGAGACGGGAGTAGTTCCTGCTCCTGATGGGTGAAGAATCAAACAAGAGTACTGCAGTGAGAGAGCTGGCAGGGTGGAGGAGGAGAAGGGAGCAGGTGGGGGAGGAGCTGAGAGCGGAGGAGGAGGAGGAGGAGGAGGTGGTGGAGGGATGAGGGTGGAGTGAGGAGAGGTTGGCAGGGTGAAGTGATGGGGGGAGGAAAAGGGGGAAGGGAGGCAGAAATAAAGGGAGATAAATGAGGAGGTGGGGTGATGTGGGAGAGTGATGGGTGGGGGGAGGTAGGTTTGTGGAAGGATGCCAATTTGACAGCTAGAGAAGCTCCAGGGTCCAGTTCTGCACCACCACCACCATCAGGGCCTGTGAAACAAAGAGAACAAAGAGGCTGAGCAGAGTGACGACCCCACCACCACCACCTTAATTGATTTTCTTAATGATATTCATTTTACTGTGCTCGCTGAGGACCGACTGTGGTCAGGTGGAGGCTCTGAATATCACCAAAACACATGAGGACAGGAGGACACGGAGTCTGAGACGGTTCTCCTTTTGTCCACACAAAGTCCAAGGTGCTGGGCCGTTTAAAGCGGCTAACAGTTGTTAAGCTGCAGCCTTGGTGGTGCTCATAGTGTCACCACATCCGGTTGGTGTCGGCCCCACAGATTCAGGCTCTGCAGCTCAGACTCACTTGTTACAGCTTGTCTTTTCACTCCTCCCAGATGTGAGGATTTGCTGCTTTTCTCTGGTTTGTTTCCTTTGTTTCGTTGTAATGTGAAGACTTTTCGGTTTCTGGGCTGTTGGTTGGACAAAACGAGACACAAGTCAGTTTTTGGCTCCGAGAAGATCAAACCAGAAGAGCATGAACCTTTCCAGCCAAAACCAAAACTTTGGACTAAATGCTAAAAGAAAAAATAATCACCAAATGAATCGATGATGAAAATGACCTTTAGCTGCAGGCCTGAAACAATTGCAGCACAGCCTCAGTGTTTTGTCCATGTAAGTTGAGCGGCTCATGATGACGGTCTGTTCTGCCTTATTGCATTAGTGAACTTTATTCTAAGCTCATCCCCACATACCCGACAATCACGGCTGCCTGACTTGTTACTTAAAGGCGGTTTTCTGCTGCTCTGGTTAAACGTCGTCTCTCGGTGTGTAATTGGTGTTTGCAAAGCGGCTCCGTGGCCCTCCGGTGCTTCAGTCTGTGGGGAGGCGCGAGTCGAAGGCGTGGGCGTAACAAGCCCGAGAGCTTTCCACTTTTTGCAGAGGAAGATTTCACAAACGTTTGGAGCAGATGTTTTGATAGACTCGGTGGTGTAGGGCTCTCGTACGGGGAAAAGGTCATTTTTCTAGAAATATCCGAAAACGATCAATACGTGAACACATCTTATATCGGTGGTCAGGTTATGTGGAGAAACGTTTACATATTTAGTTGTGAGAGATTTTAAACAAAAGCTCCTAAAAGTATTTGGGAGTGAAGGAGGGAGAAAAAGAGAGATTAAGTGTTCACTTCTGCTTTCAGATTTTAAAAAAATAAAACAACAAAAAAGCTGTTGATTTAAAATCACAATCTCCACCTCCCACTGTTCCCAATCACACTCACATGACTTCAGAGAGAGAGACTGAGCAGGAGGGAGGAGGAGGAGGTGATCAGGGGAGGAGAGCAGGAGGGAGGGAAGGAGGAGACGAGAGAGGAGAGCAGGAGGGAGGAGGAGGAGCCAAGAGAGGAGAGCAGGAGGAGGAGGTGATCAGGGGAGGAGAGCAGGAGGGAAGGAAGGAGGAGGTGATCAGGGGAGGAGAGCGGGAGGGAGAAGGAGGTGATCGGGGGAGGAGAGCAGAAGGGAAGGACAGAGGAGACAGGAGAGGAGGTCAGGAGGGAGGAGGAGGAGACAGGGGGAGGAGAGCAGGAGGGAAGGAGGAGACGAGAGAGGAGAGCAGGAGGGAAGGAAGGAGGAGACGGGAGAGGAAGCCTGTGAATGGAAGAGAGGAGATGAGCGCAGAGAGAAAGAAACGTTTCCTTCCGTTTGTCCGGTGGCTAACCTGATTAGCTTAGCAACACCATCCGACCAGATCCGGCTGGTGTGCTGTGAGAGCACACACACACACACACACACACACACACACACACACACACACACACACACGCTCAGCTCCGTGAGGCTTGTGGCAGGCACACACAGTGGAACACACTGCAGTCTCATCAGTGCTTCTGCTCAGCTGGCTGCAGTGCGAGCGAGGAAAGAGAGGAGTGACTTGACGAAATGAAAAAGTCGAAACGCCAATCTGGTTGGAGTCTTCTGTGTGGTCTTCCTGCGTCCGTCCGGTTCCTGCGTGTCTCCTTCCGGTTGGCGGTGGGTTGCAGTGAGAGGCTTCGCCTGAACGGGAATGGTCTCAGGATGACCGCCGCTGCGTGTCTGGCGCCGGACGCTTCAACGGCAGCGGGAAAAGCTTTTGTTTCAGACCCAACATGTTTGAATATGCGCACTTTAAATGTCACCAGGCCCCCAGGCTGCTGTGTTTGCTCTGAGCAAATACTACAGAAGCATCTTCGGCTGCCATGCAGAATCTCTCTTCCTCACTTCTTCCCTCCCTCCTTCCACTCTGTTGTTTTCTTCTTCCACAAACTCAGCTGTTCTCCAAGGCCTGCCACCTCCTGCTCTCCTCTTCCTCACTGTCCGTTCATTGAGCTTCTCCTCGTCTTCGTCTTCCTCCTCCTCCTCTGCTCACTTCCTGTTCTTCTCCTTTGTTCTCAGCTGAAGGTTGAAAGACGGTCTGCTCCTCTCACCTACACTTTAGTAAAAATAGACGATAGACAAAAGAGGCTGTTAATTATTCATTCTGGATGCACTTAACTGCTTTGCACCTCTCATAATCTTCACCACAGTCTTCATCACCATCATCATCATCATCATCACTGTCAGGCTGCGTGGTGTGTGTGTGTGTGTGTGTGTGTGGCTCCCACAGCCGAGAGCGACTCGTTCAGACAAACCCAGCCAGTGTGTGAGTCAGTGTGGAGTTTCCTGAAGGTTTGATGTTTAATATTTTTGACATTTTCTGAAAATCAAATCCTCTCAGTACTTTAATTATTCTGTTTGTTCAATCAATAAAAACAGGAGGATAATTTACAAATTTAGTGACTGTAATTGATATTTTTATCATTACAGTGATGGTGTGGGCTCTGCTTGAGGAGTGTGTGTGTGTTTGGTAATCCTCTCTCACACACACACACACACACACACACACACACACACACACACACACGGGAAGAACCAAAGTCAACACAGACACGAGTGAAGCCTGTTTATGTGTTCATCTATCAGACAGGAGCGCTGCTGTTCATCTGTATGCAGATTAGAACAGCTCGTTACTGAGACCATTAATGAGCAACACATGCACACGCACACACACACGCACACACACACACACACACACACACATTGAAAAGACTTTGCTATCCTCAGTTTAGCTGCAGTGGTAGAAAATGGAGGAGAGGAGTAGAAAGCGAGCAGGGAAGAGGAGGGATGATGATGATGCTGATGATGAAGAGTTTTTTGAACGTCCTCGTAGGAGGCCTGGCTGGTGGTTTGTGTCCAAGAGGTCGCAGAAAAGCTTGACTGTAAAAAAGAAACTGCAGTCCGTCTCTTCTCTTTTCCCTTCACTTCAGCCTTTGTTTGCTTTGCTTTGTTCAGGATTTGTGCCATTCAGCATGTAATCAGGCAAACAAAGTCCAAGTTGATGACAATTTTACTCAGCACACCACCGAAATGCAGTTACCTCTTATTGTCGTAATTTGGTTTTGAGTCTTTGTTTTTTATGAGGAGTGAAATCGGGCCTCATATAAATCATCTGTTCTTCAGTCCTCCAACGCGGCGACAAAGAGACGCAGGCTAACCGTGATTATTGCATTGAGATTATATGGTAATTGAAAATGAGCTAATGTGGGCCGGTGATGATAGTAATTGAAAAGGAATTAAGAGTAGATTAAAAGAAGGTCTCATTTGATCATTTGTCAGAGTTGATTCATGCGCCTGGCTGTGGTGAATTAACAGCCTCTGAATAGTCTCTGAGCTGATTAACATGCCGAGCTGCGAGTTCAAACAGCCTGGAATGTGAGCCCTGGAAGTCTTCACTGTTCCCGTTTTTTTACAGTAAAACGCTGTTAGCTGACAGTCTTGATGCCTGCAGCGCCCTTTGGTTTTTGGACCTGTTAGCTCCGTGGACACTGATTCAGATTAAAATGGAGACACCATGTTTTATGTTCGATCTGCTCCACATGGATGCGACCAACGAACGTGGACGCTGAGACGTGTCGAAGTGTCCCAAAACCTGCAGCTTTTCTGAGCTTCGGTCAGCAGCACCAAAATAATGCGCTGACAAGTTACAGATAAAACGAATAGAAAACAACATGACAGTTTTAAAAGCAACCAAACAGCCTTTCCTAACCTGAAAACTCTTCCTTTCTTTCATTAAGTGTAGCATATGACATTTGCCGACAGATCGGTGCTGATGCCAGAGTGTGTGGGTGACACAGTGACTCTCACTGTGGATCGCAGCCTTTCTTATTTAATGACACAGATCCCTGGATAGCTCGACTGGTTCCAGACCCACATGGACTCTGCCAGTCATTGTCAGTGTGTGTAGTCGCGCTGGCTGGCTAATCTGGTGTGGCGAGCTCAGGGAAACTCCTCCTGAGAGAAGCCTCTCTAACGGACAGATATGGGTCAGTGCTGCCACATGCGCTCACTACAGGAGCTGCAGCCATAGTATGCACACAGATATATTTTTTATTTCTCTTTAAATAGAAACAGTGGAATCCCCCGCAGCAGTTCATTTTTTAAAATCGATTGCTCTGTGACAGAAAAAAGGAGCGCTGATCTGATGAGTTAAAGAGAAACGTCCTGGTTTGCTCAGAGACGCCTCCTGCCTGGTCAGGAAGAGAGACGAGGACTGATCGGCGATCGATATTCAGCCTATCAGCAAGTGAACGATTTTTCATTTTCACCTCGATTCTTCCACTCAGAGGAAGGTGTTTATAGAAGCCCTGAGATTCAAATTTGCAGTAAATATAAAACGAAAATGTGTAAGATGAGTGTACACATTTAGAACAAAGCTCAGACCTTCACAAAGTGATCCTGAGACCAAGATTAAATAGTACATTTGTAAAAATCAAAATAGATTAAGCAAAGTAACTTCATCCTGTCTTTGTCTCAGTTTCTGTCCACATTTCTGTTCCTTTCAGGATGTCATCTGTCGCTTCAACTGCTCTCGTTGTTATCGGATCGTTTGTTTTTCGCCGTCACGTGTGCACTGGGCTGAATTATGCATCGTGTTCATGTTGAGAGTCAAGGATGACACGTATGTAAAATACGCAGAAAATGTGACCCGCGAGTAGCTTCACCTGTCTGTCTTTTATTTTGGAGCACTAAAATAACCAGTTTGCTGCGTCTCACCTTCAGTGTCAGTAAGGCCTTTGCTCACTCATTAATCTTTCCGCTCTGCGTGTGTGTGTGTACAGGCAGCTGCAGCACTGAGGACTTCATTACTGAAAGTGCAGGTCTCCTCAGATGCTGATAACAGCTGTAGAGGTGTGTGTGTGTGTGTGTGTGCGTGAGGGAAATCCTGAAGAGAGTTTGAACAAGTGGTGAGGCCTGGCACACGTATTAATAATTTTAATTCAGACTTCCAGAAATCCTGAATTGTGTCAATATGGGACAACTCAGAGCCCTGTGGCTAAAGTCCAGAGCTGTCGGGAGGTGGAAACCGTGTGGGGGTTGAGGTTGTGGATGAACGTGTCCGCCTAACACTGCAGACCTGATCCACTTCAGTTTTTCTCTTTTACATTCATTTGTATTCGCTTCAGGATGGACACGAACCTTTGGCTCTGGTTGAAGTTGATCTTCACTTCTGTTTCTTTCTTTAATCTTTTTGTGTCCACATCTTTCTGTTGTCTATTGCACGCCTCACCTACACAAATCATCTTCGGTCAGAACTGAAACTGAGCTCTGCCACCTCTTCAGTCAGAGAAATACTCGCATTGCTTCTGTCAGTCACCAGCAGATCTAACGACGGTTGAATCTGTTTCATAAAAGCTTTTGAATCCTTTTGATGCGAACGCTCACCTTTTGGAAACTACGAAAAGGAAAACATCGTTTCTTGTGGGGAATGTTGTGTTTTTTTGTTTTCAACGTGTTTTTTGTGGAAAGGTCAGCTCAGGGTCAGCAGGAAAACCATGCCGGGGCGATGCTGGTGCTCCTCGCCGAGCAGCATGTCGTGTTTGATTCGCGTCTCTCGTTTCCTCTGATGTTTGGGTTAAACTGGCGGAGTGGCTGTCTGACACGGCGATGAATAGAGAGATTACAAATGGCTTAAAACCGCTTCAGTCACGAGAAAGTGGCTAATCTGAGTTTAGGTGGATTTACAGACAAAAGATGTCGTCTGTTTGGGAAGGCAGAACTTGGCTGGTTTAGTCGTCTTTGGTCGTCCAGTCATGTTGGCAGAAACAAAAGTGTTCTCCTTTTCAAATTCTCTTTCTGCTTAAAGAATGATCTGCTGGTCTTGGTTTTGAACACTTCCTGTGTCATCACCCTCGCTGTCATCCACTCGATGTCGACACGAGCCTCTCGGTTGCATTTGTGGTGTCCGCAGCGTAAAGCTTGAAAGCTGCGATGCTTTTCATCGACTTAAATCTCTTAAATTAGCTTCATGAATGGAGGAAGTGGGAAGAAGAAGAAGAATCAGCTTTATTGACAGTATATATATTCTTACATACACACACTGAATTCGTCTTCTGCATTTGACCCATCCTTAGTTTAACACACACATGCAACACCCGACAAATTACATGCAGTGAAACACACACAGGAGCAGTGGGCAGCATCAAGGGGGGTTAAGTGCCTTGCTCAAGGGCACATCAGCCGGCTAATGGAGGGGGGGGCATTTGTCACATTAATCACTCCAACACACCCAAATTTTTCCTGCCCGTCCGGTCGGGGAGTTGAACCGGTGACCCTCCGATCACAAGCCGCTTCTCCAACCTCTAGGCCACGGCTGCCCCCATGACTCATTGCCTGCTGTTGGACGTGTTGTGACTCTGGTGACTGAAGGTCGTTAGACTGTTGGACTGAGTTCTTTGTGGGTCAGTTTGATTGCCGCGATATGAAATGCTGACGTGTGTGTTTCGTCTCTTTTGGTCAGGATGACAGCTCACTGAGCAGCGAGGAGGAGGCAGAGATGAGCGAGCCCACGTGGCTAGCAGCTGATCTGGGAGCAGCGTCCAACCTGAGCCCGGCCGGCCGAGGAGAGAGGATGCGCCACAGTCCCCAGAACGCCCACAGCAAGGAGGACGACGGTAAGGATCTGCTGGATTTGAAAGTGTCGCTGCCAAGAAGAACCGCTTTGTTTTGTTCTGGAGATCCTGAGTTTCAGGTGGTGCCAGATGGTGCACAGATAGAAAAGACGTAAAAGTCTTTGTCTTTGCTCCTCGTGCTCAGCGTTCCAACCACCGCAGCACTAAAAAGAGACGCATCATACTTTAATTAAATTGTCCAGTTCGTGTTGCGACTTTCTGTCATTCTCTTTGAGATGTGGACAGACGGTCTGCTCTGACAGAAGCGTAGTCACGCTCAGCGTCAGCTGCCGTGTTTCAGTTGAGATGCGTGTTAGCGAGAAGCAGCCATCTTTAATGTATTTCCCTGGGAGCTTGTGGCAGCACGGTCACAGTATAATAATCATGCTGAGGGACTGCTCTTCGTTCTAACGCTGAATGGAAGTTTTTATAGCAGCAGCGCTGTTCGTTGACAACACAAACGTTTTCTTTCGCTTTCCGCCGCGCTCCTCCTCCTCCTCCCTCCTGTCACTTCCTGTCTGTGCCTGCCGCCGTTTCAGGCTTCACACTTGTTATTCCTGGTGTGTTCCTGCACTCTGAGTCATGTTTTACATCCAGGACAAGCAGCAGACTGTGTGTCTGGATGTGTGTGGTGTTTGTATCAGTTTATCAGATGCTGGTTTTGCAGCCTCTTTGTGGAAACCAGATGCTTTGATCTTTGACAAAACAGCAGTAAGAAGCCAGGAGGGATAAAAATGTTCATGTCACAGAAGCTGTTGGACTGCAGGATGGAGACCCTCACACTGTCACTCCTCTTCCTCTCTCTGCCACTCTGCGTCCCTTTGTTTCTCTCTCCTCCCACCTGCCTGCCTACCTGACACTCTTTCACACAAACACACACACACACACACACACACACACATGCACACACACACACACACACACACGCACACAGCATTTGTCTCCCACCTGTTTCTCAGCTTTTCTCTCTGTGCTGAAAGGCTTCTTGCTGTGTGGCAGGCTCACCTTGAAGGCAGCCATATTGTTTCATAATGTTGCATGAATTCAGCAGCTACCTGCAACTGTAACAAGAGTGTGTCCATGTACTGTAATGTGTGTGTGTGTGTGTGTGTGTGTGTGTGTGTGTGTGTGTGTGTGTTGATGTGAGCGGGGTTGACAGCTCAGTGGCAGGAGGGAGTAAGTGCTCCATCCGATCTCCATCAAGATCTTTGTCTCTCCGCTGCTCCTCAGAGCTTCAGCCGGATGAAGGATGATGAGGTGAGGGGAAGAATGAAGGGATGAGTGGAGGGACGAGGTGGAGGAGAAGTTCAGGTTTATGTCAAGTGGAAGTAGAGATTTTCTTAATTGTTCACCACTGTTCAGGTTCATTTTGTAAGAGAGTTTTAGTTTAAAACATTCAAAACATGAACAAACATCAGCAGAATGTGAGGAAACAACAGAGCTGATGTCTGTGTTGTGTAGCAGATCTACTGAAGTTAGAAGTTACCACTAGAGGCGCTATTTGGGAGAGTTTTTCCAAGAAAAAAACTGCTGTTGTGTACCTTTAAAGAGGTGCTGTTGGGATTGTGACTGACACTGAGAAAACAATCAGCAGGTTAGTCACTTGCTTTAAACGTTTGCTCTTCTCTGCCAGTGTGGCACGAGTGCTGCATTAGCAGAGGAACCGCCTCACCGGGTTTGTGATGCAAAAATTGCCTTAATTACTTAATCAGTTTATTTTCATGAAAACACTACTAGGTTTGGATGGAAGGAGGGAGAGCTGTGTGTGTGTGTGTGTGTGTGTGGCACAGTGTGTAAGGCCTTGTCATTAAAAGGTCACTCTGTTCTCTACACCTCATATAGAAGCCAGCTGCAGACGGTTGTAGGCGTCCAAATGCCACCACACTGAGAGGCAGAGCTGAGGTGTTTTTCCTGCTCAATTAGGCTTCCATCAGAGCGAACAGGCAGGCAGCAGAGCCTCATCCTCTTCCTCTAATGTACAGGAGTGTTGGTGGTGATGGCCTGAATGCTGGCCAGATAGATGCATCTATACGAAATGGTGGGGGGGCAGGCTTCCCAGGAGTCCTGAAAACTGAAAAGAGCTTGTGGAAAAATGAAATAGGGCCATATGAAATGAAAGCACGTCCTTGACAGCAAGTAACGCCCTGAGGAAAAGCCTGCCTTGGACTTTTGCTGTTGATGGCTTTTCAGTTGTCTTTAAAACTTGAGCTTCTGGGATGTCAGTCAGTGTGTTTGCGAGCATAAAACACATGAATTTTGAACCAAGAAATTTCACTTTCTTTACATTTGAAGTGTTTGCACGAGCTGTGCTTTGTAATTACCTCAGCCATGTTTCCTCCCCTCCTGCAGCTCTGAAAAGGTGTCTGAGAGCAGGGCTGCTCGTGTCTTCTGCTGTTGCTATGAGACTTTATGAAACCTGCTTGAAGTGTGGCAATCTCAAATGTAAAAAGCTGGTATATTTTTAACTTTTATTACTGTTTTCTCCCAGTGCTGAAAGCCCTCTAAGCTGTCGGCAGCAGCTCTTTCCCTTTCTCTGACAACGAGGAGATGGAGGAGCTGCTTTGGAACCAAGCCGCACAAAGCCAAAGAGCTTGTGGTTAATGTAACTCCTGAAGTTAATGTCAGGTGGGCGGCTTCCAAACCAGCGTGCTATCAGGGCATTTAACTGGAAAAGGCAGACCAGATGTCCTGCCCAGAAGCAGCCAGTAAATCACCTTTAAGAGCTTCTGACCGCCACCTCGCTTTTCTTCTTCTGTGCTCCACTCCACTCAGCAGTGACAGCTGAGGTGAAAAGCTTTTTCTGTGCGACGCTTCAGAGCGGCAGGCTGAAAATGTGCGGCTCGCGGCCAACCGATGAGTCTTGAAGGTTGCGTCAAAGATGCTGTGATGTGCGTGTGTCCCAGCAGATTTGTGGGCTTTCCAGGAAACCACGTGCAAGTAAACTGGATCAGAAACCAAACCAAATCATCTGACACACAGGTTTTGACTTCAAAAAAATATATGGAAATTACGTCAGTGCAGTTTGAGCTGAGAGAAGAACAAAGCAGCGAAGCTTCTCCTTGTGTGTGTGATGCCTCCTTTGGTCTGAGCGCCGTCTCAGCACCAAACAAGATTGTGAATTCAGGTGCAGTTAATGAGCTGCGTTCTTAAACCAGCATCAATGATTTTTGTGCCTAATTTTAAAGCAGGTTGAGTCATCTCAGTGTCGTGAAAGCTGTCCCTCACTGTGAGGACGATCGTCGCTTTCTCCGTTCCTGAACACTTTTGCTCTTGAAGATATGTGGTTTTGATTCGACGGCTGCGAAATTAGGCGCCAGCAGCAAGCAGGGCTAACCTTGACTCGAGCTGTCACGGTGAATTTATTCACCAGTGCTATAGGATCCAACCTTGGACGGAGCTCATGCTGGCTTGCAGGGAAGCTGGCTCACCGGGTCTGCTTGTAGTTGCAATAGATTCATTTCATGATGCTGTTTTTCAGCTTTCTGAGAGGGCTGCTTGTGGGTGTGTGAGTGTGTGTGTGCGTGTATGCGTGTGTGAGCACACACTCTATGCCTCTCCACATCATTCTGACTCCGAGGGGCCACGCTCTTTACAAGTGGCCCCTCCATCGCCTCTCAATCCTGGCCAGCGAGCATCCTCTCATCCCCGCGGGGCTCTGAGAGACGTCCACAGCAGACCCCCTCGGCGCCGCTGACCGACCCGCCTGAGAAGCTCCCGTGCTGGCAGAGTGCCGGGCCTCCTTTCCCGGAGCCTCTTGTTCTGTGGAAAAGGCGTCGTGATAAAGAGGGCTTGTCAGAAGATGGAGCGGACATTACTGGTCCTCTCCAGAGGGGAGACGAGACGGAGGGATGGAGAGAGGATGAGATGGAGGCCAAGGATGATGTTCAGTTCAAAGGGAAACGAGGAGGAGAGGAGTGCATGGAAACAAGGAGAACAAAATGGCGGGCGGATAGATAGAAGCCAATATATTGATCTGCCCACATACTGAGCTTGATATTGTCCGCGACGACTGATATCGCAGACGTTCCATTAAAATTCGTTTCCCTTTTTCTTTCTAATGGAGGAGTGAATAGACGGAGAGAGACAGGGGACGTCCCTCCTATACTCCCCCCTCCTTCCCTCCCTCCCTCTCTATACATCCGTCATTTAACAAGCTTTCAACACTCTATTCTACATGCATATGCAGATCAGACACAAGTCTCTGAAATCACTTTGTCCTAACTTGTACAGAAATATCTAAGCTCTGTGTTAATGTTCCATCCTTTCATCCATGCCGCTGCTTAATCCTCCTCCTCTTAGATACAAATCATTATCTTGGTATGATTCAGAAATCTTCGGTACACAGTCCTCAGTGGGCAGATTGTGTAAATTGTGTTCCCTTATTACAATAAGCCGGATCATCTCTATTACAAAAATTCTGAATAAAAAATGTGGGATCTGGTAGTATTATCTAGAATACAGAGACACACGCACAGCTAATCCCCCCAAACAAAACCTTGACGGGTATCGCAGATGTCCATACGGTGTGTAAATGGCTGCACGCGGCACACAATTGAATGTTGTCTCCTGGCGTTTTATCTCGTCCTTCTCCTTCATCAGGAGCTCCGGCAGACACCGGGAGTCAGGAGATCAGGACTGACGAAAGAAAGACGAGCAGGTCGTGAAGGACGCGGTGTGGTGTTCCTCAAGGCTCCGTTCTGGGGCCTCTGGTTTTCTGTACACGTCCTCTAACCAGCATTATTTTACAAATACAGTAGCAGTATTCATTTTCATCACGGTGCAGATGGCACGTGTTCTATCGTTGTATATCATCGTTTCGTGTTCCATCTGCCTAGAAGATGCGACCGTCGTGTGTTCGTAAGTCCAGCGATGCAGCTTATAGAAACAGAAAGAAAGGCAGAGTTAAGCAGACCTCCAGCTGGGCCTGGAAAATGTAAATTCAGGACTCCAAAGACCAGCTTGACTGTAACACAGCAGCACAACTGAAGAGTTTTCACACATTCAAACCTCTCGGTCTTTAATTGTTTCCTGTGAAGCCTGCTAGTTCTCCTCAGTGTCTCAGTGATTAGTCTTCCCTCTCAATCAGTTTAAGTGAACTGGGCCTGGAGATCCTTAAATTTGTCTTACACATACATAAAATCATTCACACAGAGTTGATCCCACAATTTGAAACCTCTACGTGAAATGTTTATTTATAACGTTCATACAGACGGGCGGATGTCACTGTAACAGATGAACAGTGTAGATGGGCATGTGCGCAGCAGTCGGGTGGAGATGCTGCTGTATACGTGTGGTGAGCACACACACACACACACACACCATTTTGGTGCCACCCCGGGAAGCTGCACATGTAGCCTCTGTGTGTGTGTGTGTGTGTGTGTGTACACACAGTAAACACTCGTGTTGGTGCTGTAGGCCAGTGGCCCACATGGTCTAATGTGGTGCAGCAGAGGAAAGTAGGGCAGTGGGAAACAAACGGCAGGATGACTTTGATGCCCCTCCTCCTCCTCCCCCCCGTCCCCCCTCCTCCCTGCTACCCAAAGCCGAGTGAAGAGAAGAGGGGCAGCGAGGGGGGAGAGGGTCTGAACCGCAGGATGGATGGAGGGGTGGAGGTCAGGCATTCAGCTGAATTAGAAAGCGCGTGGGATTAAATCATCCTCTCTGTCACCAGTAAAGTGGATGTTACTGGATGGAGGCCAGCAGACTGAGAGGAGGATCATTTCACTCTCAGAGACTAAAACCGGAGCTCAGTTTTTCTTTTGATAGCATCACTGTACAAACACTCTACAAGTAAAACCAGGAGCGATGCTAATGACGTGTGTGCGTCGTTTGTAGGCGGCTCAGCGTTGCTATGAAATGTCCTCATGACGGACGGTTCTGCAGCGTCAGAGTTCAGCGCCGATGCAGGAAGCAGTTTGATAGGTGTGAGGTAAACGTGTGGTGGGCGGGACTCTTCAGCTGTAGTGAGGACTCACAGTTTGCTATACCAGCCCAAGCAGGTTCATAAGTTATTATTGCGTGTGTGTGTTCTGTAAAGTATGATGCAATTTCATGCATTTAAGAGAATCCATAGCACACTGTGAGTCTTTATTACGGCTCGTTGTTGAGGTGTGTACAGGTGAGTATATGTAGTCATAATGCATTATAAGCCCTTCAGTCAGTGTCTAGTTTATAACCAGTCAAGAGTCTCCATAAGACATTAGAACGTCATCATGAGTCAAATCTATAATGTTTTATGGCTGTTGATGACCGTGTACGAGTGCTGTCATAAAACGGTATGAGTGCATTATAACACACCACGAATGCCCCCATAACACACTGTGGGTGTGGTTACCGTGAATGTATGAATTAGCCATCCACCAGCGATGCGAAAACGTACGACTCGGAGCTCTAAAATCACAGCTCGGTCTGTCGTCGGCGATTTGATTCGATCGGGTCTGAACAGAAAGTTTACTGCACGACTCAAAGCATCTGCATGGCAGTTTACTGCACCGAGTGAACTTTAAATTACCACAGTGTGTATTATGAATATTTCTCATTTCCATGCCTCCAGCGTTGTTTCTCCAGCAGCACGCACACGCACACACACACACACACACACACACACACACACACAGTTTTAGGTCGTTGCAGTGACAGACTGCTGGAGGACCAGTGGCCAACATAATGGAAATACCATTAAAAATGCACAGAGGCCCTAACAGGTGACATTTCGCTTTGATTTTGGGGATTTTACCGAAGCTTTCCGGATATGTGTTTGTGTGCGTGCGTGCTTATGTGTGTGTGTGCTTGTGTTAGTGCTCTTTGTGTAATGCGGCTGCTTATTTGTCTGTTTATTTATGCATATGTATTCACGATTTTGCATATGTTTGCATGTGTAACATTACGCTCCAGCATGAGGCTGCATCTCGTCCAGCTGCATATAAATGTCCTTTGTCTGTTTATATATGCTCTAAGTCTGCTCTAAGAGTGTGTGTGTGTGTGTGTGAGTGTGTGTGTGTGTGTGTGTGTGTGTGTGTGTGTGTGTGTGGTGGGGGGGGGGGGTGCTCTCCACTGAGTGGGGTATAGTAGCTGCTTAATAATTAACACAACCCCCTCCAAGAGTCAAACTCAAATACAAAGCTATGCAATTAATATTAAAAACCCTCCACTGCTCTTTAACTCACACACACACACACACACAGACACACACACACACACACACAGACACACAGGATGAGCACCAGCTGTGATTGTCCTCAACCTGTTGGCATATTTATTTTTTTGCATTGTGTGTGCTTGTTTGTTTATTCCCTTGTGTGTTTGTTTGTCTACACTGTCATGTGCAGTTAAGTTGTGTTCACAGTCTGAGAGGTTCTCCTCCTGTGTGTGTGTGTGTGTGTGTGTGTTCCCCTGGTGTAATTAGCCTGTTGACTCGGAGCCGAGCGCAGTAGCCTCCTGCCTGGCTGTAATGAGGTCTGGAGCTGTGAGACGCTAAACTTGTTCTCAGATCAGCCTGATCAGCAAACTACTTATTAGTGTAAGTACAGCAGACAGATCAGCAGTCGGCCATCAGACTGAGGCCATTTGATATCCGGTATTTTGTAGAAATGACCCGAGGCCAATTTGCAGCGGCGCTTGGATTTTGCAACCTGCTCGTTATCACCGAGTGCGAGCTGAAAACAGGAAGCTCAGGGATTTTGGGAAAAGAAGAAGTTACTAATCAAAATATGCAAAGATGGTCGACGCAAAATTAGCTAAATATCAGTGCTCCACTCACATCGTATATCGCAGTTAGCACAGAAGAGAAGGCAAACTGCGGGTTTCACTTTGAGCACATTAAACACACTGGATGTAATTTGTGCCTTCGGGGTGCAGTCTGATGACTCGGTGAAGTAGCGTGGGATCATGGGAGCTGTTGTCTTTATTCTCAGGCAGAAACGTGCACAGACGAGGTAAAGCTGTTTTATCTGCGTTACGTTTAGTCGCGACTGCGTTG
Source organism: Scatophagus argus (assembly GCF_020382885.2). Taxonomy (NCBI): domain Eukaryota; kingdom Metazoa; phylum Chordata; class Actinopteri; family Scatophagidae; genus Scatophagus; species Scatophagus argus. The sequence goes on from NC_058500.1 coordinate 1,983,302, forward strand.
CCCGCGTCAGATCTGAACCTCTCTGTGTGTGCTGAGGCAGTAATGGAAACGGAAACGTATCTGCACAAGAGACGGTCGACTCAAATCGCTGAGAAATCCGTCGGTGCGGACTGAAGCTTGAAGTCAGGCTTTTTGCTTGAGCTGAATGGTGCGTCCCTCTCCGCAGTCCACATCCTCCACCGCTTTGCCTCCAACCGCCTCCACCGTCCCCCTCACCCAGTCCAACAAGCCCTGGGAGCTTCAAGCTGTGTGTGTGTGTGTGTGTGTGGGAGGGGGTTTAAGACCTTGGGAGTGTCGGTGTTCTCTCGTGGTTTTATGGTTTGGAGGGCTGAGGGTGGCCAAAGGTTGGCTCAATAAAATGTTTCCCAATCTGAAATTTGTACATGGTTATCAGCTGGCCCCCCTTCTCGAGAGCATAAAGCACACACACATGCAGTGTCTCTTTGGTCAATGCAATAAAAGACAGACACACCTGAGGGACCTCCTCACGGCGAGCAGGAAGTGGGCTGAAAACATGAGGAACAGGGAGGCATCGATGTTCCTGTTGTCCTGTGGGGAAAATAAGTTAATATGGGAGGAAATGTGACAGGAAACTGGGACTCTGACGCATCAGCCTGCTCAGCACACACTTTTTCAGTGCAGACAAGGAATGTTGTTTCAATTGATCGAGTGCACTGATTAGAAAATAAACAGAAAAGTTTCCGTTCATTCAGGTTTGATAAGAGGAATGGGAATTAATTAATAAAAACATATTTATGCACTACTTGTTCACGTCCACTGATACAAAATTTATTCATCAACTCGACTTTACGATAACTACGATAGCTTTGCTGAGAACAGAGCGCGTTTGGAGCTCCGAGGAAACAAAGATGTACAAAGAGACCGACGAAGGAGAAGACGCAGTGAACCGAAAGGACGGAGGCTAAGCAGAGAGACGGAGAGGAGACTGAGTGGAGGCTTTGGCCCGGAGGTGGACGAGATGAGACAGATGTTACAGAGACGCAGGGGCGGTGGGGCTCTGACCCTCCAATCACAACCACCCAGATGTTTAAGCCTCAGCTCACTGTGGCCTGTTCACACATCCACCCAGTCCTCCATCCTTTTCTGCCCCATCCACCCAACTCTCCTCCTCCTCCTCCTCCTCCTCTTCTGTCACTGCCTCCTTTCCTCAATCCTCCGTATGAGCCGGGAGGGTGACACACACACACACACACACACACACACACACTGCATTGTCGTCCGTTTGAGGAGTCCTGACAGTGTTGGCTGGATAAATCCGGACTCAAACAGGAGTGTGTGATCGTGTAACACAGAAAGTCTTTTGACGTCGAGCATGGAATCACAAAGCAGGAGGACCTCAGAGGACAAGGTGCAGGACTCGTCCGGTGTTTGCATGCCCACAAGTTCTGACGTTTCTGCTTTTGGATGCTCTTTTTAAAAGCAGAAATGTGACAGCAGTTGTCAGCGTCTGCCTTGTGATCACAGCTCGTGAGGCTTCGCACGGCTGCTCCTAAAAAGGTTTCCTCAACAAATTGTTCATGTGACATTAAAATCATGAGCAGAAACGATTCAAATGCAATTTATTAGTTATCAGGCAAAACATTTGCTCCAACTCAAATTTTCCACTTCAAGTCACTTCAAGTCACTTCAAGTCACTGAACGAGTAAGCAAGCAAAAGAAATCGCTGCTAACAAAAGTGATGAAGGATGAATGAACGGTCCACATGGAGGACGGTGGTCTTCACATCCATGAATTCCTGATAAGGGACACCCCGACAGACGTTGTCCCTCTGACACTGTGGTCGTTTGCCAAATGAAAAACATTAAGACCACTAAGTTATTTCAAAAGCTGCCACTCAGTTTCCGTGGTAACGCCTGAGAGGCCGGCTAATACCTGGAACAATCCTTCCCCTCCCTTAAGGTTCCTGCGCAGTCGAAGCAAAGCTGCGACGCGACTCGGCAGCAGGAGACGCCTTCAGTCCGCTCAGCCGTGAGCCAGGAAGGAGTCTGTGAATGTAGTCTTCAGCCAATCAGAATCGAGTATTCACTCAAGTCTTTATACTTCCTGATTAAAGAAAGTGTGAAGCGTCTCGTTCTTACCCTTAAAGTGTTTACATTTGTAAACAGATGATTATTTTTTAATGAGTCTCCTGTCGGGACTCCTCTCCCTGATTAAATGTGAGCTGTGGGGAATTCACTTTCTCTTATTAGTGTACTTGTTTGTTCGCTCCCAGCTTCTTTTCCTCCCGTCCTCCTTCACGTCGCGTCTGATGGTTGGTCACATCTCTCTCTCTTCGCCTCTGCTCTTTCTCTCTGAGCAGAAGTCTGATTTGCTGGCACTGATGAATGGGCGAAAGCCTTCGGATTCGACGGTCTAATCTTTTGTCCTGTGTCAGATGTCGCTGTGTCCCGCTCGTCATTTCTCTCCGTTTCCACGTTCCTCCTGTTCAGCTGCTGGAGCTGAATAGTCTGAAAGAGGAGAGGAAAAGAATTGGTGTCAAGGACAAGTCGCCGTCCTGCACCGAGCCGCTGTGTCGTCTTCTCAATGCGAGACGAGAAGACACGCCGCCGTTGGCGACGTCTTGTAGCTTCACGCCTCGGCTTTTCTTCGCGTCTCCATTGCCTTTCTGTCACACACGGTCACACCAGAGCACAGCTGCTTCTAGTTCAGAACTCGAGCCAAATACTGAAGACCAGCAAGGACATGAGACTCAAGTCTTTAACAAAGAGGGCTGCCTGTCATGCTGTCAGACTCTCAGACTGACAGTCTGAGCCTGTGAGGACCTGAGAAATCACTTTTACTGAACTTTGATGGTCCGATTGCCCCAAAGGATTACTTTGAAGCCATTGCAGCTGAGGTGAATTGCTGGACTAAATCCAAAACTTTTAGTATGCATGTAAGTGTATGGAAGTATAACACTTTAATTCTAAAAGATCTGAAATCTTGTTCCATCACTGGAGAACTCAGGAAAACAGGAAGCGTCCTGCTCTCATTCTCTTTGTGAAGGCAGAACAAGACTTGGCTTGTTGCTGTTTAACACATACAAACACACACACACACACACACACACACACACACACACACACACACACACACACACACACACACACACACACACACACACACACACACGGGGTCAAGGGTACAGGGTGCTGGTACCTCCTTCCTATCTTCTCACAACAGACAAGGCCAAGGACTGCTGTTCATAAAAGACACAGAGACACTGGGTGTGTGTGTGTGTGTGTGTGTGTGTGTGTGTGTGTGTGTGTGTGTGTTTCGTACTGCTTGCAGTGCCCCCCCCCCCCGAACAAAACACATCAGCAGTAAAGATCAAAAACACGTCAGGTTGTTGACAGGAGCTTCGAGGTTCATACGTACGTCACCATACATGAAATGAAATAAAATTGCTGCGTTATGTGAATATCATGAACGCTTAACTGTGTGCTTTGTGAATTTGTGGAGTTTGAGAACAGCGTGGGGTGAAAGAGCTTTTAATTTGTGGAATGTTTTCTGTAGTTCGCCTGGAGGAGGAGGAGGAGGAGGGAGACGGACAGGACTTCAACAAGTTAATAAAGACCTGAAGTGAGCTGTGAAGTTTTACAGTGAGGTCGTAAAGTTTCACAAAATATGATTCTCGACAGCAGATGGAGAAGTACTGTGTGGGTGTGTGTGTGTGTGTGTGTGTGTGTGTGTGTGTGTGTGTGTGTGTGTGTGTGTAGGTGGATGTGAATCCAAATCCTGCCCATTGAGCTCTCACACTGTTGAACTCTCACAGTCTGCTGCGTTCAAAAACACGCTGAAGGCAGCAGACTCGCCGCTGATGAAAAACCGAAAGCGTTTCTGCTCTTTTATTTTCCCCCGCTGGGTTTCATACCTCAAAACATTTTCATGACGTTTGACAAACTGGTTCGGTCGAAGTCCTTCTGAATTTGCTTCATGTGTTATTTCGTCTGGTTTCTTTTCCTTTAAGAGGAGGGAGCGTCTGCCTGTTATTTCTAAAGAAAAAGTTCTGCAGGATCAAATAATCAATATTGATCATGCGTAGTCTATAAGGCAGAATGTTGAGTATCTAACATCTTACATTTTTCTGTACAGCGCACTCAGTAACCCCTACATGGTTGTCAAGGAAACCCCTCCTTCGCTCTCCGCCGAGTGACTCCACTAGGTGAGAAGGGTGCGATCGTGTGTAGGTATTCACGTTCATCTGATGTGTCTGTTTTTGAAGGTCGAGCACGTTAATATGTTGCACTAATAATCCACCTGTTTGAATTTATGCAAAGAGTTCATCATTTGTGGGACAGGAAAGCAGCGCTGGAACCATCAGACTGTTATGTAATAACAATGAAAATAAAACATTTATGCATTCTTGCATGAAATCCAATAAAACTGAGGGCTTCACATTGAAGCTTGTATTGATCCGGGAGACGTGTAATCAACCTGCATCCTAGTCTGGATAATGGAGGTGGACAACCCTGACCGAACCTGAGAGGATTTGTGTTAGAGGTACATCGCCTGCCCAATCTGACATATCAATAATAGTCCCGCCCCTCGGATGCACACTGGCCAATCATAATCCAGTGTGTTTGCCTGACAACATTACAGAGAGACTCTATTGTTGACAAACGAAAACACTTTTTGTTTAACCAGAAACAGCTGCTGTGTCTGTCATGCCACACAACACACCAGACTCCATTGAAAAAAAATGCGATTTTACTGTACGATCATCCAAACTGTGAATGATATAAAACTTGCTTGTCTTAAATGAAGCTTTAAAACACAAGGAGAGGAGGGAGAAGGAGGTCCGATGAAAGAAGCAACATGTAAGCCGGAATATTTTCACAGCCGCTTTTTATCTGTCTTAAATCGCCTGCAGTTAGTTACAGTGTGGGCTGCATGCTGGCTCCTACAATGATGGGCGGGGCTTAGCGATAGGACGGGTTCCTCCAAGGGGACTACTTCTTCTTCGATCTGCAAACCACTGATTGGTATTACTAGAGACTATTAGAATTTTATTAGTATTATTAGAATTGTGCATAATTTGAGGAAATTAAATTATAAATACCGGGCTAATTTTGGAAAACAGACATGTTGGTAGATGTACTCTGGAGGGGCAGTGACTGTCGATGTGGGGGTGTCAGAGATCGATGTAGGACTTTGGGGTGAGATATGGATAGACATGTAGAGCTCTGTGGGGTCGTTAGGGACAGATATGAGACAGACTTATGGGACATCAGAGACTGATGCAGACTCTCGAAGGAAGAAGTCAAACTCTGCGGTGGAGTTTGAGGACAAATGAATCAGTTCTGGGGGTGAGAAGGGGCTAATCCAGAGCTCAGCGGGGGGTAGATATTGGGCCCTGGGTGGCAGTTACTGCACACATGAGGAGACTTGAGAGTTGATGTAGAGCTTTTTAGGAGGTGCAGGTAGAATTAGGGGAGGGTGGAGGTGTTCGGGACAGATATGGGGCTCCTGGGGGGAGTTAGCAGTCAGTACATCGGGACGTACAAGTGATACAGACACAGTTACTGCATCAATAAGATGGAGCTAACATTGAGAGAGAGAAAGAGTGTGTGTGTGTGTGTTCCAGTAGCAAGTATTGTGTGTGTGTGTGTGGGAGTGGTGCAGCGAGCGAGGTCGGGGAAGAGAGCAGCTCTATAGTCTGGGTCTTTGTGTTCCTCGTGTGTGTGTGTGTGTGTGTGTGTGTGTGTGTGTGTGTGTGTGTGGGAGGCAGGCAGGCAGAGGGGGGAGGCAGGGAGGGGCTCCCAGCATTGTCTTTCACCTCTCAAGGCCACAGACACAGCCGCAAGCTGCACGACACACACACACACACACACACACACACACACACACACACACACACACTGCAGCAAGTGACTGAAAAGGATGAGCTGGAGATAAGTGAGAGATGTGGAGGAACGATGGAGTGGATGTGTAGAGGGAGGAGATGGACGGAGTGGAGGAGGGGATGAGAGACGAAGAGCGATGGAATAAAGAAATTTGAGTGAGCGAAAATATAAAGTCAACAGTGTGAAGAAGAAAGGAAGTGACCGAGAGCGAGGGACTGGCGTGGATGGTGGAAGGGGCTGGAGTGATCAGAACAGAAGAAGAAGGAGGTGGAGGTTAATGACTTTCATATGCAGAAATACGCAGAGCAAGGAATTGTGGGTGACAGCGACTGAGGGCGCGGCTGCTGTGTCTGAGCCACCCGACCTCCTGCCTTCGAATGCGACCGTTTGAAATGGAACGCGGCCTCTGAAGACCGTGCAAACACACGCTGAGACTGACCGCTTCTGTCGCTTTAACGTCAGTCAGGTGTGAAGGGACTCCATCAAAGTATTCGCAGCAAGTACGACATGCAGCGTTGGTGTGGAGGTTCTCACAAGCTCAGGTGACAAGTCGCCGCTTCAGTGCTTCTGTCCATCAAGCTAAAATAGAGTAGCTTGTGACAGTTTGTGGCGAAGCCTGGCGGCCCAGCAGCACAGCACACTCTGTTGTTCAGGTTTGATAAACGGTACGCTGTTTTCTAACTGAAGCCTCTTCGTTCCCCGATTCCTGTTCGTGAAGGGTTCCTGCTGTACATGAGCGAATGTTGTGTCACTCATCGGGGAGGAGGCAAAACCGGAGCCTCAGTCAGGACGATGAGAGGAAGAAGGAGTGACTGTAGGAGAGGGAGAGCAGCAGAGAATAGAAACACAAACAGAATGATGATGAAGAGGTGGAGGGATGCCAAAGCAATACGCCGGCCTTTGATTTACGGGCTGATGTGGAATACGAGGCAGCAGTTTTACCTCCTGATCCTCTCAGAAGATGAATCACCCGGCGAGGCCTTGGCGTAGTCAAACGAAGGAGTCGTGGACGCGTGCAGGATCGGCTGCATCACGCAGTCATTTGTTTCTCGCCGGGTGCGTGAAATGGAAACAGTTCTTTCTTTTCAGAGGGGATCAACATTTGTTTAGCTCTTGTTTGGTTTAGACATTTGCACTATTGAAACAGTCAAGTTGACGAACTGACGTTGAAGTCAAAGAGAGAAAATGAAGTGAGTGTTGGCAGAGACAGGACAGAGTCTGCTCCACGTGCATCCGGCCTCCATGAGTCACGTGATGCGCCGTGTGTGTTCACGAGTCAAATTAAATGCAGTTTTCAGATTTTCAGTGTGGCTCGAGCACTGAAGACTGAAGTGAAATACGACTGAGGGAGCTCCTGTTTGCTGTGTGGCTGCAGTCTGTTGTCAGACTGTTCCTTTAAAAGGCAGGCTTATTATTTTGTTTGGATCCACTCTGTACAGTCATGCTTAATCACATGTGTGACCCACTCACCCATTTGTGTGTGTGTGTGTGTGACTTTACATGCCATACAGTCAGGGTTGTGTGTTCAAGCGTGTCCCTTCCAGTGCCGTCACATGCACACACGTGACGATGATGATGATTAATGTGGACCTTGGAAAGGGATGTTAGCTGTTCCTCCGGCAAGTTCATTAAATTAAGTGAAACAGTGACGATCGCCCTGTTTTCGTCCTCCGGTCTGATCTCACAGTTTCAAAACTTTAAAGCCACAAATTGACCAAACTCTCACCAAAGTCAAACTTCACAGCTGACAAATCTCCGGGGTTAAATAGTTACCTGGAAAACTGTGAAATGTTGCAAGACATTTTCTAAAACATACTCAGCAGACGTCAGGGATGTGACATCATGAAGTCCTTCCATCACAGCCTTCCATCCAAAAATGTTTATTTAATGTAGTTTGGAACATTTTGAATAGGAAGGAAAAAAATTGCAGCATGCAGATTTTCTGTGATTTGGACATAAAGCATCAGGGAAGGTATTCAGATTTCCCATCAGGGTTTCTGCAGAAGGTGGACACCACCAACTGAGCCCCACTAGCACTAACAGACTGTTGCGATGTAATCAGTTTAGATCACTGGTTCTTTCGTACATGGCTGCATTGCAAGCTGGTTTGTTCTGGAAAACCGTCTGAACGTACAAGTTCTGCAAAGACGAATGTGAGCGCTGAAAATGCAGCCGTGATCATAAAGGCCACGGAGGTCAGCGTATGTGCGCCCTTTGGACTGCGGCTGCTGCACAGCAGGTTCCCTCAAGGTAAATGAAATCCTCTCTTATCTTAAGGAAGTGATTATCTCACCGAAGTTCAGCAAAGCATTCGATCTGCGCTCGCTCGACAGTGGCCGAGAGGCGAACGCCGGGATGGCACAGAGGAAGCAGAAACTGTTGGCGCTGAGTGGATCTGTGTCTCTCTTCCGGTCCGACAACACAAGCGAATCATTGAGCCAGTTAGTGAGAGTGAATATAAAACCAAGAGACTCCCAAACCGAAGCACGTCAGAGTCTCTGACACGCCTGTTGGGATCCCAGCCGTCCCCCAGCACAGCAGACTACAGTACATTACAGTGCATTAAAGCTGCAGCTCCCTCTCACTGGCCTATATACACTCCAGCTCCCCATCAATCTTTCATGACTAACCCCAAAAATACAGAGCAGCCTAATTTAGCGTGAGTCAACACACACCCTCCCTGGGTGAAGGAGCGGAGACGGTTGGTGGAGATGTTCTCCTGTGTCTGAATGATTCGATGAGACGGTGGCTCGTGAGGTGGCTCGTGGGGCAGGCCGGATCTGACAGGCGCTTTCCTCAGGTTTATAATCTGGGATTAAGGTGACATAAGCAAACTAAAGCTCTGTTCAGTTTCTGTCAGCTGGAGGAAAGCTCGTTACAGGAATCTTATGGGAGCATCGCTGACATTTTCTTCAACCCCCTCAAAACCTGTGAGATCTGCTTCCTGTCTCTCATGGTGTCGTTTGAAAAACTACAACACCACCACCCTCGAAGTCATAGCCAAGAGTACTTTGTTTGATAGCCACCATGTGAGTGGAAGCAGCCAGCACCACACACTGTGTGGGTTGTAGCTGCTGCAGTGGGCCAATCACGCGTTGCTTTAAAACTGAAGAGAGCTCTTGGCTGCTAGCAACACCACACAAATAGTCAATTTGTGAGGCATCGATTATATATATTGATATTGATATTGTTTTAGGTGACTGGAGAAGTTTTGGTCTTACTTGGTCCTCGGTTATTTCAGTCCATATCCTGCTGATTTCCAGTCTACATTTCAATATTTCTGTTATTGTCCATCAGGAATGAACTGTGCGTCGTCTGTAGACACCAGAGAGCAGAACCTGGTCAAGGCCAGGTTCTGTAACCGGGTCGTCCCGGTTACACATGGAAGCCTTTCACTGTCAAGCGCCAAAGCTCTGGTTAAAGCTTGATTCGATTTAGAGACATCACCATGTTTTGAGTGAAATGAAGTTGCTTTGTTGTAATCAGGGAGACAGAATGATGAAGGGGACCTTCGTCGTCATGGCTGCCATAATAACCAATGAGGTTCAGGAAAGGGTATCAGAAGGACAGCATGAAGACGTCATGTTGTCATCGTGTGTGTGTGTGTGTGTTCTGACTGCAGACCACATGCACTCACATAAACAGTCTGCGGATGTCATTTTGTCCTTACGTCTTCAGTATTCAGTGTAATGAAACGCTGGTCGTGTCCACGGCTCATCTGTCCGACTTGTTGAACAGATGAGTCCGTGTGCTCATAAACGACTTTATTCATCAGTTTTAAATGGGCTTTCAGCCTCTCGAACAACGTCTTTAATTCTTCATGAGTTTAGCAGAGAAGTTACCCACCTGCTGTAACTGCTCAGTGTTGCTACCTTCTCATCAAATATGCTGATTTGTTAATTTGTCTTAATTTGTCCAAGACATGCATGCTTGACGCCCAGCATTGGTTATCTTTTGTAGGCCCCTTGCAGTTTCCATTTTTGAGATTCATGTCAGCAATAACTAAAGGGCCAAAATAAAAACTTTTCAAGTCAAACTCAGATATTCTGGAGCTCAGATAAAGTAGTGAAGATAGATAAGATGGGCCTTCATTAGTCCCACATGGGGGGAAACTCATACACCCCTCAGTCTTAACTGACAGTGAGATGTGCAAGGCAGATGGCACTTTATCTGAATATCTCTCTGCCCCTCACACACACACACACACACACTCACACACACTCTGGTGTATGATGTATGCAGTTTGTGTAAAGTAGGTCACGAGGGCAGTGTTGACCATTAGAGTCTCTGACTGTGGCAAGCAGCTTACCTCACTCACTATTAATAGACTGACCCCCCCCCCCACACACACACACACACACACGTGTGCGTGAAGCAGGCAGGGGATAATGGAGGAGTGCATGCATACGTTAACATATCATTAGTGTGGCCATGCCTTTCCTGTATGTGTGCATGAGAAAAAACTGGTACATGCTAACATGCTAACATGCTAAGTTTCAGCAAGCAGATGCCACCAGCTCTGAAGCCTGTGGCCAGTGTCTGCATGTTTTGGGTCCTGCCTCAACAACCACTCCAGAAGAAAAAGCAGAGTTGGGGTGGAGCTTGTTTTGCACACAGGGAGGTGAACTCCGGCCTGCAAAAGAGAAAGCAAACGGCCCCCAGCTTGTTCACCACCAGGTTAGCGTAACTGGCTCACTCCGAGGTGGAGGTTGTTGTTTCTCCGACTGACTTGGATTTTAAAGGTAACACGCAGCAACCTGCCATTGGCCGCCATGTTTGCATACGGTGAGTCAACAGAGTTAACAAGAGAGGACGAGGACAGGAAGGAGCCCACGTGTTCGCTTCCCTTATTGTCGAGAAGCATTTCAACACAAAAGCTACATTCAGCTGCACGCTCCCTCCCTATCCATCTATAATCCATTTTCTTCAAGGTTGCACAGGAGCAGAGGAGGAGGAGGAGGAGGAGAGTGCAGTGTGAGGGGAGGGAGGGAGGAGATGAGCGAGGGAGGAGAGGGCACGTGAGAGAGGAAATTGGGAGAGAAAAGAGCAGAGCTGAAGGGAAGCCAAAAACATTTATCAGAGAGATGGAGGGAGGGAAACGAGAATGAAAACGGATGGGCGGCAGAGCCGAGAAGGAGGAAGAGGGGCAGGAAGAGATGAAGGGAGAGTCAGAGCAAAGGAGTAAATAAGCAGGGAGAGAGCGGGTGAAACGAGAGGAGGAAGAGATGAAGAGCAGAGCCAGAGGGCAGAGGGAACACAAAGTGGAGGAGCTGTGGGAGGAAGGAGCGTTTGAAACGCTCGTGAGAAGTCATGTGCTGCCTCCTACCCTGAATATGTCATGAAAACCCCCAGAACTGCTCTGCTCCAGTCCCACTCGGTCCGCATTGAGCTCAGTTTGAACCACCGTTGGTTCGAGGCATTGGCTCGTCAGTTTGCTCTCCGTGAACAGGTGGTTCAAACTGAACCACAGACTCTCTGAGGAGCCAGAACTCATGTTTTGAGATTAATGCAAGTTCACACAAATTGTTTGGTAGTCTTGGCTGAAAATTAAAAGTCGAATTAAAAGTAATTATGATTAAAACGGTTTCCCTGTTTTTGAGTTCGCGTCCTCGTTCAGCTGCCGGATGTGGTTTCACGGAGACGGGGTTATCAGGATATCACAGCTGATGCAGTTTTACGGGGATTAACGGGACGGGTGCGGGCTCTGTAAAACTGAACCACATCCGAACCTGTTTGACTTGAGTCTGAACGAGGCTCAAGGCTCAAACACTCGCTTGATAGTTTGTTTGTGTTTAAAAATAAAGACGAACGAGCACAAAGGCTGCAGACCCACATGACAGTTCAGTGTAATGAAATGTGTGTGTGTGTGTGTGTTTCCATGTGCACTACAAGCAGTCAAGGCTTTTAGGTTGGAAACAGTAGCGCACACACACACACACTCTGAGCCCCGCCCCCTCTGCATCACTCGTCGTTCCATCCTGTCCAACCATCCCCCCCTCCTGCTTTACACTTTGTCAGTTCCTCCTTTGTCCAGCTCCTCTCTTCCTCCCCCTCATCTTCCACTCTTCTTCTTTCTCTTTCTTCCACTCTTCACTTCTGTTCAGTCAGTTTCTACTCCTTCTCTCCTCTCCTCTCCTCCTCCCCATCCTCTCCTTCTTCTTCATCTTCTCCTCTCCTCTCCTCTCCTCTCATCTTCCTCGCTTCTCTCCTCCCTCTTCATCTTCTCCTCTCCTCCCTCTTCATCTTCTCCTCTCCTCCTCCTCCCCTCCCTCTCTATCTCCTCCTCTCCCCTCCTCTCCTCTCCTCCCCTCTCCTCCCCCCTGCGATGCAGACGAGAAGGAGTGGTCCATTGTTCTTCCTCTCTGTCTCATGCCTGTTACATCTCCTCTCCTCCCCACCTCCTGGAGCTCGGCTTCATGTCACTGTGTGTGAATGTGTGTGTGTGTGTGTGTGTGTGTGAAGCATTGAACCTTATTTAAAGGAGAAGTCTTTATATTTTTCATGTTGCCTACAAATGGCATGGAAACCCCCCCCCCAAATCTGGATTCATCCGCTGCTGAAAATAGTCCCCAACCAATGCAGCCTTTCCCCCGACTGTTTGGTAAAATCTGGTGATGAGCCGCTGTTTTGGGAAATGGCTGAGCCTTTTAAAACGGACTTGTGTCGAGGTTTCAGGTGGAACCAGTGAGCCTGGAGCTGAGGGTTGCGGACAGGAAGTCAGCCGCCACGTTGTTGGTTTTGGTCTCTTCAGGGGATCAGCTGGCCGCACGGGGTTCAGCGTTAATGTTTGGCGTTGGCTGACTGGAGACATCAGAGAGGAAAGCGAACTTGCCGTAGTCTCCCACATGTTTTAACTGTGGCGAACGTGAAGACTCCAACAACGCGTGTCGTATAAAACAACTTTACTGTTAGTGTAGTAAAGTGGAAGTGCGAGTGTGATCGTAACGAATTAGCTTCCGTCTGCTGCCTGATTTCTCCGGCCTGTTGTGTGATTTGTGTTTGGTGTTGTTTTCGCCAGTTCGTCCTGCATCGTGTGAGCCGGTGAGCTCTCCTGGTGCTCAGAGATAACATTCAGACTCTTATTTTTGTGTCACATTGTGTGACGGCTGAAGGAAGCTGTTAGCTCACCGCCGTCTTCTCCCCTCTGCTGCCCACATGATGTGCAATATTAATCGAGTCTGATCAGAGGAGGGAGAGTAGCCTTCTGTGTGTGTGTGTGTGTGTGTGCGTGCGTGCGTGCGTGCCCTCATATCCAGCCCGTCTTCCATTCTTTCCCTCCCTTTCCTCCTCTTCCTCGCGTCCTGAGGGATGAAGCCTCAGTGCGGAGGAGCAGCAGCTGTGTGTGTGGAGCATCACGGCGTTTCCACAGAGTCGGGATCTTTTCTGTGTTTGTCTTTTATGTTTTATTCATGGAATTTGTTCGCTTATGCAGCAACCTTCTTCAAAATCTTTTCTGGCCTTCCCTCAGCTGTCTCATACCCACAGACATTTCGTTAAAACAAGAGCAAATTAAAATGAGAACTGAGCGAACATGCGGAGCCCGAGTGAAGCAGCCCTCTGGCTTTCCGTCCGTCTGTCTGAGCCGGGGAGGTGAGACGTCATCCCGAGCCTTTGCAGCGTTCGCTCGGTTTGGATTTTGAATCTGCTGCAGCTGAGAGCGTGAATGAATGTGACGCCGAAACTCCGTGTGTGGTTTCAGTTCCTGTGAGTGACAGGAGGGAATTGGCTGAGAGGATTACATCTCATTAAACAGTGAGATTGATCTGTTCGGCTTGAGATTGCCATCAGCAGGATTAACTGCTGCTGCTGGTAATGAGTGACATAATGATCCTGTCCCTGCGGCGTTCATCGAAAGACGCAGTTGTGGAATTTTCTTCTCGGCGCCGGGAGACGTTCTGGACCAGTGGACCAAAGTCTAACAGAACTTTTCCATCCAAAGATTCAATTTAAAAGGCCTTTCACCTCCACTGAGTGAACAAAGTGCTCTTTTAAAGTTTGTCTCCACAGAGCTGGTGAGGATCAGCTCTGCCCGCCAAAGTGCATTGCTATGGTTGTTTTGGGTTGGGACAAAACAAAGCAGGACAAAGTGTGGCTCTGTTGTAAACAGCCTGTTCTGCAGCCAGCTGCAAGCCGTTGGTAAAGAAAGTAAAAAAAAAATTAAAATGTACAGAAAAAATGTCTGGGTGAAGCCCTTTAATGTTCCACATCGAGCCGACAACAGCGTGGAGCCGTCGTCAAGCCGTAGACTTTAATGACGCTGGAGGATCTTCAGTCTGTGTCCGCAGCCGCTCCGAGGCCGAGCTAATCCTCTGTGATGTGCAAACCCACCTTCAGCACTTTCAGTCCTCGGGGTGTGGTTTTCAGAGGGCGGGCTCAGTCCCCACAGCTCCACCAGTGGCCCGTGTTCTGCAGAGAACCTCATCCAGGTGGAGCTGCTGCCGTCTCGTGACCGCACGGACTGCAGGATGTCAGTGTAAGCGTTTAACCCATTTGGTTTCCTGTTTTTGACATCCCCGTTGATTGTGAAGAAAGAGAGGAAATAGGACAGCGTTGAGAACCACGGGACCACATTTAAATAACAAATGGAGCTGTGGATGTATATGCTAATCATTATCATAATTACTGAAAATTGATGCTGTTAATGTAGATAATTACAGTCTTTGCACTTTCCACATTTACATGTGCGCTTTGTTGACGAGGCTGAAATCAGTGGAGTGATTTGAGAGCAGATGAGAGTAAACAAGCCGCCTTTCAAACCTCCCTCTGCCTCTTTGTTCTCTCTTTCTCCTGCTGCTTTTCCATTCCTCTTGTTTACTGCTCCTCCTCTCCCCTTCGTTCATTATTCCTCTCATCAGATCCTTAAAAAGTCCTTCTGCCTCCGGCTGTCCAATTTTACAATAATGTCTATTGAGGGAGGATGAGGCCTTTCTCTCCTCAGTCCTCCACCCTCCTGGCTTTCCTCTGGTTTTATGAGCTTCGAGTGCCACTTACACAGTGACTTTACTGTTTACTTCGCCTCATGAGCAGCCTGATGCCAGAGGGAAACATCCACAACATAAACCGAGTAATTCTACAAGATAAGTACAAGATCTGAGTACTTTTGTCCACCATGCCGAACCAGTCAGATCGTGCTGTGGGCGGGACAGCGAGCGGTTTTGGACGGCGTGACCCCGGAGAACCAGGAGGCCATCCGCCGCCTTGTCACACTCGGGTTTTCGTGAGGTGTGGGTCGGCGGCAGAGTAGATTTTCTATGGGTGATACGTCCCATCAGACTACAGTAAAGATGACCGACAAATTAAAAGAACAACTTGCCGAGGTGTTTTGATGAACTCCAACGGCGGCTCTGAGCCTTTTTATTTGTGTCGGTTTTGAGGTTTGTCACGCAGAAGCTGGTGAGTCTCAGCGCTGTGATGTAAATAAAATAAAGTAGAAGCATGTCATGAACTCACATTAGCCTTCTGCTCTTGTGCTTTCAGATGTAATCTTTGACCACTTCTGCGTACAGCCTTTCACAGGCTCAATCTTTCTCCCGTCACGAGAGTTTGGAGTCTTCTGTCCTGTCAGTGTTTTAGCAGCGTGTGGCTGGCGGTTGCTTCCCGCTTGCAGGTGATGTCAGCCGTTCTTTAGAGTGAGACTCTGAACGTTGTCCCCCTCCGTCCTGAGAGGGATACATGTGACCCACCGCATCCGTCAGCCTGCCTGCTCAGGGCCACCGGGATGATGGACAGCAGCGAATTAGAGAGGGAAGTGGGTGAAAGGGCACAGAGGGATGAAGTGTGTGTGTGTGCGTGCGTGTGTGTCCTGTGGGCAGCCTCTGTGCGCTGCGTCGTGTCATGTTGGCATGGCGGCTGGCGGCCGTCGTGCTCGTCCCATCCTATTAGCTCGTTGACTGACTGCCCGGATCCTGCATTACTCTGCTGCACAGAGCGCTGACTCTGGATTACAGCATGACAGCTATTATCTCACCTCATTATCCTCCTCACTTGTGATGATAAATTTCATCATGGCTTAAAAAAAAGAAAGAAAGAACGCGAGCTTCCCCTGCCTGATGTGCGGCGCAGCGATCAGCTTTTTAAGCGAAACCGCCGAAGACTGGCTGAACTACAGCGAGTTACCACCTGCTGAGCTGCTGTGTGCTTCTGTCACCTGCAGCCACACAAAATACAGATTTGTTTTTCTGTGCACGTTTATAGGAGCAGGACACCCAGAAATGAGTTTTGTCTTCCACAAGAGAGAGCTTCTTCACAGCAAATCAGCATTGCACAACTAAAGCCGCTGGAAACTCATTTTAAAACCTACAAAACAGCACAAAGTGATTTGAAAAGACGTTATCTGCACCATTTTTAAGCTAAGCTAAAGGCATTAGCACACACACCTCATCTGCAGTGAGCCGGCAGCCTGCATTTTTGGCTGAACTGTTCCTTTAATAATAATAACAATAACAGGGTTGGCTCACACAAATGAAATCTACACTGTGATATACAGTGAGTAACATCAGTTATCACTGTACTTAATGATAACCACATGAAATAATCATGTCGATGTTCAGCATGCTCCACTTTTATGCTTTTTGTAAAACATAAAGCATCTTTCAGCTGCTTTACGTTCAGCATCGCAGTACGATCCTGCTGACAGACCATAAATGATAATATTGTGTTATTACCCAGGCCTGATGCATTTTTTCTTCTGTTTCCCTCTGATTAGGTACTTATGTATCTTGGAGTTTTCCACTGAAAGGATCATCTCACTTAACGAAGCTTCAGTAGAATTTACAGAAGACATTAAAGGCGTCGTTTTGCTTGTGAAAACGCTCTTCTACCCCGAAACGATAGGATTCAGGGAGGATTTACGGAAACGGCGTGAACGCTGGCTGCCTTGGCTCTGCGTTTTCCACCTCGTCCGCGGAGACGTCAGCCTGCAGGAGTCCACGCGAGCCAAACACACGTTGTTTCTCGTGTTTGTGTGAAGTCAGGCTGTTGGCTGGTTACAGGCAGCACACAAACAGTCGAATCTGTTGTAGTGCAAGGTGTGTGTGTGTGTGTGTGTGTGTGTGTGTGTGTGTGTGTATGAGCAGTGCCGGGCTGTGACAGCAGCATCTTTGTGTTGGCTGTACCATCCTCCTATTGACCTTCTACACTCCCTTTATACTGCAGAGCCTGTCTCCCTCCTACACACACACACACACACACACACACACATACACACACATACACACACACACACACACACACACACACACACACACACACACACACACACACACAGTGGCAGTCTCTCTGAGATTTGCTGCTCGTTGTCAGGCTGGTGCTCGGTGTGTGTCGTGTGAATCTTTGTGTTGAGCAGCCACACACAGCACCGGCCTCCACCCGATCCGTCCAGCTGTGGTGCTCGCCTCCTCCCTCCTGCCTCCTCCATCCCTCCATCCTATCGCTCTTCCTCTTCTTTTACTCTTCATCCTTTGCTTGAATGTGAAGACAGCGAGAAGCTGAGAGGCGGATGGAGTGGACGGAGCTCATGAAAGCTCAAGGAGGAGCAAACAACATCAACAGATTGAGAGTGTGGAGGAGATGTGCTGCAGTTTTCCTGGTGCCTCACATTCGAGAGGAGGCCTCCTCCCTCGTCTCCACCCGTCTCTCTCTGTCTCTGAGACGCCATCCGTCCACAGCTCAGCCCAACGCCGGAGCTTTCACAAAAGTTTTGTGTCTTGATATCATTGTGAAGGGTCAGACTTGATTCTACAGGTCACAATTATCTATCAGACTGAGTGTGTGTGTGTGTGTGTGTGTGCGTGCGTGTGTGTGTGCGCATGTGCATGTGTGTGTGCATGTGCATGTGTGTGTGTGTCTCCAGATGGTCCTCTGCAGGCTCCAGGCAGGTGGACAACCCAGGTGTCGACACACACTGACGGCAGGACACCTCAAAGACATTAAAGGACGTGTACACACACAGGCGCACACGCACACACACACACACGCACACACACACACACACACACACACACACACACACACACACATACCCCAGGAGGCTCATCTTTACTCTCTCCTTCTCTTTTTTTCTCACTTCTCCGTCTTCCTTTCCCGCTTCTTCTCTATCCAGGATTTGACTGCATACGTTGTGCAGGTCCAGGAGGAATATGCATACAGATAAACTTCACACGTCTTCATCTCCCTCCTGCTCCTCCTCCTCCTCCTCCTCCTCCTCCTCCTGCTTCTTCTCCTTCTGCTCTTTGTTTTTCACATCCCTCCTCCTTAAATCATGGATCACATAGTTTCTGTAGCAGAGCTGGTTTCCCTTTACATTTGTGCGCTTTAAAACAGAAACACTTTTAATAGAAAACACCTCAGGATTTGTCACGGGTTCTCCGGTTTGTGACCTTCACGGGGGAATTCAGCCCAGGAAGTCAGTGAAAGGCACAATTTCAGTGTGAACTCTGAAGACGATGAACCAGGTCGTGTGTGTGCCAGCTGGTCCTGTCAGTAAGGAGGTCGCCGTCACCACTAAGAGGAGGCGGAGGAGGGAGGAAACGATGTGTGTGTGTGTGGAGGTGGGCTGGATTGGCGTGTCGCTATGTTGCTATGGCGATGCCAGGCGGGGCAGGCCCATACGGCGTGTTGTGGGGTGCAGCAAGCAGGAGAGCCAGCAGGCAGCTCGTGCCGCGTCTTAGCGGGATAATCCATTGTAATCCCACACGGGGGAGTCGCCTGCTCGCACCCCCACCCGCACCACCACCACGACCGCCTCCACCTCCCCCTCCTCCTTCCTTCTCTCCCACAGCCTCCCCATGGCTCTCCATCCCCTGGGATGGGAGGAGGAGGAGGAGGGGGAGTGAAGGAATTAGCATCTGTTACCACTCTCGCTCAGGTTAGCTCCTCTGAGGGGGGGGCCTCTAGCTGTCACTGCGTAGTGAAGCCGCAAATGAGAAACGACAGGGGACGACCCATTAGAGCCTCCACACTCTCTCCATGCCTCCATCCATCCCCCTTTTAACTCCTTTCTGCTCCACCCTCTAACCCTGCAGTCCTCTGCTCCCTTCGCTTTCCCCCTTTGTTTTTTTTTCTCCTCCTCGTCATCACATTTGCTTCTCCTGGCGTCTCTTCTTCCCTCCCTTCATCCCACCTCATGTTTCCACCTTTTCTCTTCATCCATCCTCGTCCTTCCTCTGCAGCCCTTCTCTACTTTTCCTGATGCATTTTCCTGTCCTCTCTCTCCTCCTCCTCCTCCTCCTCCTCCTCTGTTGTCCACTCAACAACGCCCAGCCTGCTAATGACACTGAAATCGATTCGGTGCTCTTAATAGCTGACAGATAATTGTAGAAATGTAAAAAGCACCACAGTTGGGTTTTTGTGTTCAGTATCAGGGTGGGCCATTTGGTAAGAGTGTGTGTGCGTGTGTGTGTGTGAAAGCAAATGAATGCAGAACGAAGCTGAGAGGTGAACGTCTGTTTCTGTGAGCTCGTGGATGATTTAAACCTGCACTCTGCTGCCAGTTTGTTAGGTACACGACTCCACAGTCCTGTGATAAACCCTTCAGCTTCAGTTTGTGTTGACGTTGTTTCAGAGAGGAGGCTTCACAATAATGGAAAGTAATGCACATCCCAGTTACATCCTGCTGTGTGTGATCCCAGACGGAGGCCTGACGTCCCTGAAGCTCCCTGTGCTTCACCCACTGCTGCTTCACTGCTTCAGCTGTCTCAGTTTGTTTTTCTCACAACGGCCTGTGTGACCTTTTGAATGTGCGCACAGTAAAGTGAAAGACTCGCTTCTGTGAATATTTCAGGAGCGCCGTTTAGCAGTGAAAGCCATAACTGGCTAAGCTGATTATTTTTCCCGCTGATGTTTTAAAGAACGAAGGTTCATCCAGGACACAAGTTCAGTCCGATGCGCCTGACGACGGTCGGGTCACCCTCCTCTCCCAGCGCTCACTACTGCGTCCTCCATCATGCCACCATGTGACTGGATGGCATGTGCGCGCACACACACACACACACACACACACAGCATCACATTCGCACAGAGTGAAGAGCAGGGCTGTATAATGCAGCCTGTGACAGACACAGAGCCCAACAGACTTCCTATTCACACACACACACACACACACACGCACACACACACAGTCACACACACACACAAGGTCACATTGTGTGCTCCTGCTTGGCCATGTGAAGGCATCAACCTGACGTTTGCAATAATAAATCCAGATCAGTGATGGAACATTACAAAGTACATTTAATCAAGTACCTCAGTTTTGAGGTACTTATACTTGACTGTTTCTGCTACTTCATATTTCCACCCCCCCTTACAATTTGGAGACGCATATCGTACTTCTTACTTGAAAAAGTCAGTGCAGTTGATCCATATGAAGGTTTTTGTCCTGTGTGTGTGCGTGTCTGTGTGTCCTGTGTGTGTGTCTGTCGTGCATGTGTGTGTGTGTGTCTCTCTGTTTGTGTGTCTGTCGTGTGTGTCTGTCGTGCATGTGTGTGTGTGTGTGTGTGTGCGTGCGTATGTGTGTCTGTGTGTGTGTTCTTTGAGTTGTTGTTTAAGAAAAGCTGCCTGCTGTTTGCTGTCGTGTGATTGGCCGGGTTGCCTCGGTGTGGAGGAGCGAGGCTTGCAGCGAGTGACTTCCTCGCCGCGGGCGACTGTTTATGTCTGAAATGTGAAACACCTCGTGACGTTTGTGAAATCGTGTTGGTTGAAACGTGCTCCCGTTAGAGTCGCTCTCAGGTGATATTTATATCGTTTTTTGAATTGGACGCCGGTTGCTCTCGAGTTCAGGTGGACGTGCTGTGTTATGATGCGTTTCTTCAGAAGGAAGAGATGATCGTGATGGATATCACAGACACTTCATGAAACAGTATGATCTCTGCTCTAATTACGTTTGTGCCAAAGCAGTTTCTTCATTGATCTGAAGCGTGTGGCCGCACGCTTTGAATTATTCACCACATTTGATGTTTTTTAATTTTCTCATTGTTGTCCACATCCACCGTGACTCACAAAGGAAGCTGAGCTGAGCTGAAGACGAGCGTTTGAGCCTTTTTTTTCCTCTGCGATCAAAACGACTGGATGTTCTGCGTCACTCGGATCTTCTTCCCTCAGCTGCCTTGATCTGATTTCAGGTGGAACTTTTCTTCTTTTTGAGGATGCTTTGTGTGGCGTCCCTGTGGTTTTGGGGTTAAGACGTGTTGAACTAAAACGTCCCTGGTGGAAGTCCAGCTGAGGACCTTTGATTCATCTCCCTTTCTGTCACAATCTGCAAAAAATTACCCAAGCAGAAGTGGTGTTGGTCCTGAGTCTGCACGGCTCCGCTGGACTCGTTCACCTTGTTCACATTATTATCTAAATGTCACAAACTGTAAATGCAACAAGCTGGTGGTTTTGTTTGCCTTTCAGCCTCGGTGTGTGTTTTCACCCTTCATGTGAGTGACTAAGGAAGACAACTTAACAGCTCACACACACTCACTGATGGAGATGCGTGCTGCCAGGTCAGCTGATGCGGCATCTTCCTCCTCCTCCTCCCAGTGGATTGTGAGTTGAACAGTGATTGAAGTCTCCGTCCTCCATCACTTTGGGGACAAGCAGGCCTGTGTGTGTGTGTGTGTGTGTGTGTGTGTGTGTCCTTGCTGCATGATGACATTTGGGACACCGGGTGCCCGCGGTGCCCCTTTGGGCTGCAGGGAAACAACAAACACGGCCATGCATCTCAGTCAGTGCACCTCCACCCAGGAGGTGGATACATGAAACCTGAAGACATAAGAACAAAGGAGGGAGGGAGGATGGCGAGTTCGCACTTGAGAAACAAACTGGCTTTGTCTGCCGTCGAGTGCTGAGTGAAGAACAAGTGAAGGTGAGGGCTTCAGGAGCAGCAGCTGTAGTCAGTTTGGTTTCACAGCAGATGTGATGCAGCACCAAAATGTTTCCTGACTCAGCTGTTCTTTCACTTCTACATCACTAAAATGAGTCACTTCACCATGAGGAGACCCAGAGAAGAGACTTTAACTGTGCTTTAAACATCAAGCATCAAGCAAGTATTTCAAGCTCTTTTTTAAGTGTAAAAGATTTGTGTGGATTTGCAGCTTTTTTTCCCATCTTATTTCACTGCAAACTGAATGTTGGATTTGGACATTTGAGGACGTCACTGTGGGCTTTGGCACATTGTTATGGACCTTATACACAGCTGATAGACCAAACCATTAATGCGACTGACCACACTCTGCCTCTGATTGGCTTGTCCTGATATTCTAACCTTAACCAATCTCACTCCTCACGCCTCAACCAAACCAAACCAACCAATGAAGGCAGTGAGTACTAGCCAATCAGTTAGCTCTCCGGCTATTAAGCTAGCAAACTCTGATTGAATCATGTTGTTGTTTCCAAGCTTGCTAACTTCAGATCCCTGAACATGAAATCTTAAAATGTTAAGATTGTTGTGGCAGTGAGAAACCGGTGATAAAACATGCAGTCATGAATCATAAATCTTGTGTCCGATGAAGTTGCTGTACGGCCCTGCGTAAACTTGTGGAGAGCGTCTCGCGGAGATAAAATACTTCCTCGCCGAGCTCACGAGACTGCCATGCATGTAAACGCATGAAAGTTTTTCCATATGCGAGCATCATGACATGCGTAGCTCAGTACGCAGTCGTGTGCGTGAATGAACGCGTTGTGCAGCACTGAATGGATCGGCTTTGTTTGCGTCAAAACGCTCAAACTGTCTGTGTCAGGACTGGAACAAGAGCTTTAAGGGAACAACAGTGTTTTTTGTACTCTGCTTTACCGTCGGCTTCTCAACTGGTTAATGACTGACTGAGCAGAGTTACTCCACAGAAGAGCAAATGTTAGCGTTTACTGTCATCGTGGGCTGCGTTCAGAAAGGTCACGTACAAACACAAGCTTGCTGTGTGCACAAAGGCTGATTCTGACCGCGTCTCAGAGACCAGGGCTCAGTACGTCGTTGTTTTGTGATACAGGAGAGGGGGAGGAGGGGTGAGGGATCCGACTGTGGACGTGGTCTCTCTGTGCCTTACATTCGTTCCAGCGTGACTTGACTAACACACATGAGAACACATGATGAGCTTGTCCACTCACTGCAGTTTCCCCTCACAGTTTGCAGGATGTTGAAAGGTGGACAAGAGGCAAACTTCCAGGATCAGGATATCTGAAGCACCGTCAGATTTAACAAGGTGGCCAAAAGTATTTGAACACATATGGCGTGCACTGTATGGACAAAAGTATTGGGACAAATCTCTTTGTTATTGAATTCGGGTGTGGTGTGGGGCTGTTTCTCAGGGTTTGGGCTCGGCCCCTGACTTCCAGTGGAGGGAAAGACATTTTGGACAATGCTACGCTTCTAACTTTGTGGCAACAGTTTGTTAAAGACCCTTTTCTGCTCTGCCACTTGAATGGGCAAAAATATAAATAATAAACTGACCAGGAACTGGGAATCTGAATGGTCATTGTTCTTGACTGACTGAAGATTATAAGGCGGATGGCATTAAAGACCCTGAAAACATATCAACAAAATCTGTGCCAAAATAAGCAAACATCGAAGTTTAATTATGTGACGTCACGTTTCTTCCCCCTGAAGCCCCGCCCACCTCAGCACTGTGGGACTCTGCTGCTTGTGATACGGAGAAAAATAGGTTTCGTAAAGGTTTAGTTTCATTTGAACCAACAGCCCAAAAGTATGTCGATGCACAGGCACAGGGTTAAACACCAAAGTGATGCGCTTAACGCCCTCGACACCCAAACCACACTGTTTTCCCGCTGATATCATGTAATGTGAAGCCGTCGGAGAAGGCGGGAGCAGCGGGGAAAGAGGCCTCCCTGTCTGGCGGTCGCCGACGGAGGAAGAGGAGGGACACAAATAATAGACGGTGGAGGAAGCCGAGCAGGATGGAGGGATGCAGCGACGGTGGTCCTCGCTGCTGAGGGGGGATTTGTGTCCAAGCGGCAGGAATTAGGTTGGCCTTCGCCTCTACGCATGAATACCCCTTACACACTCATAAACACACACCGCCGAGCTTCTCCTCCAGGTCCCAGGGCTTCCCTCCCTCCCTCCCGTCTCCCTTTTTATTCTCTCTTTCTCGCTCTCACATTCACGTCATGCTTTATTAACATGAAGCGCAGAGAAGCAAGGCCATGTAAGTGTAATAATGTAAAAAAGCAAAGACCGCACACACATCATGTAAGTGGTGTGTGTGTGTGTGTGTGTGTGTGTACACTGAGATGTGATGTGATGGTGAGAGCTGCAGGAGAAAAGAGACACAATAAAAATAAAAAATAAAAAATCTCTCCCACGTGCCTGCCTCCATCTCTCCACCCTTCCCCCTCCCGTCCTCCATCACAATCCTCCCTCTCTCCTCTCTCCTACTGCTGCCCCCACCCTCGAGCCATGACCCCCCCCTACCCTCCCCCCCTCCTGACCTCTTTCCTTCTGCCTGGCTCTCTATCTTTCTCCCCCCTCTCTGCCTCAGTGCCTCTCGACCCATCTCTCCCTCTCCATGCAGCGGTTTGGGCTCCACCCCTCCCTCCCTCCCTCCCTCCCCCACCGAACGAATGGCACAGTCAATACCATCCTCAGCCCCCCCCCCCTTTCTTTCTATACATCACTTTCTTTTTCTTTTCCTCACAGTCCAGTTTCTGCTGCAGTTCTGTTGACTCATTCAAGTTACCGTCTTCCTCCTCCTTCGCTCTCCTCCGATTATCCTTCATCATCATATCTGTTTGTTTTCCGTTTTGAAACATTCATCCACTAGTGTCACTGAGTCTCTCTTCTCTCTCTTCCCCCCACTTATCCCACTGCGTTTAAACACTGGACTAAAACTGAAAATTGAATGTAGGCTGAATAATTTCTCTTTCTCCATCCTCCCCCAGTGTGTCTTTTGGCGAGTAGGAAGCCTTCAGTTTGTGTGTGTGTGTGCGTGTGTGACTACCCGCCAGCCTGCTTGGCACACACCATTTATTCCATGATCGGTTATTTGGTGGGCTGCGTCTGCCTGAGAAGAGGAGGATGCTGAAGCCGCTTTGGCAATCAACACTGAAGCATTTAACAGGAGCAAACCTCCTTTTCTTTAGTGTGTAATGAGAGTCGGCCATCGGGAGGTCAGAGTGGCAGCCTTCCCAGCCTTAAAGAAAGATGTCCTTCAGGCTTTTCACCCAAATGAAACAATTAGTCGGTTGAGAGAAAATGAGCTGCCAGCTTTAGCTGATTTCATTTTTCAAACAAAAATGTCCAACATCTGCTCGTTCTGGCTTTGTAAAGATCAGATTATTCTCTTCATAAGTGTTGCACAAAACAGTTGAATTTGAAGCTGTCCCTCTGGGCCTCGGAGAAACTGGGAATCTTGTCAGTTTTTTGGTTTTATTATTTTTTGCTGTTTTTTTTACACCAAACGATCAGATGTAACTGATAATGAAAATAACTGTAGATTGGAATGAACTGTCTCACCAGTGGAACGAAGGTCCACCTCGACCAGCTGCAGATGCTGCTGATGTGATATACTGCATGTGTTGATGTGATGTGTAGTTAGTATGTCATTCAAGGGCCTTGATATTTGAAGTACAATTTTCTGATGTTATTTTTTGTGCATTTGCTTACTCACATTAGTAGGATCCATAATTTTGAGAGTTTGAACTTTGACTTGTGGTGGTGTTTTTTTTTCTTTCTCTTGTTGTTGTTGTTGTTGTTGTTGTCGTACTGGAGTAACAGATCTTTAGACACGCAGCTGAAGCGAAACATTCCTGATTGTAGCTTTAAACTGAATTCGCACTCTGACACTGTGTCCACCGTAAACACATGGATGGCAGGATGAGGAGGACGTCGCTGTGATTCAGAGAAAGTGGGAGGAAGACAAGCTCGTTGACGACGATGATGATGGTGATGATGACGAGGAGGAGGAGGAGGAGGAGGAGGGTGTGTGTGAGGGGCCCCTCTCATAATGCAGGCTGGTGACTGTGTTATTGTCTGGCCAGGCTGCAGACTGCATGGGTTTAATCAAATAAGCAGACATGTTTCTGTGCAGCACAGCCCTGTAACAATGGCCTCCACAGCAGCTGCACGCACACTCCCTCTGAGGACTCACACTGCACCTCATTCATAGCACCAAACCACATCCCTGGTGCTCTGGAGAAACGACTCGAGCAGAAACATGGAAAATCCCGAGTGAAAAAGCAGCTGCGTGTTATTTCGTTCACCCTCATTTTGAGAGCTGGTACCAGGAAGGCGTTCTGAACTACTTCTTATTCCACAATCATTTGAAGGACTCATTATGTTCTTCCCACCAGCAGACGGACGGCAGATAATTTCCTCATATCACAGTCCTGCTGGCTACAGGAAGACAGTAACTGTCGCTCAGTTTCGTTCCAGCTGTGAGACAATTATGGCTGCCGTGATGAGAGTTTTTCCTGTGCAGAATGATTCATTATTTCCTTGTTTAACCTTCGGTCTGCGTTGTGTTGGACCAGCACTCGCTTCAGTTTCTGTGTGGGCTTTTCAAAGCCTGGTGAACCAACATGGAAACCCATCAGTCATTCAGGCTGTTTGTGATACTTTGTCCCCCCCATACAAACTCTGAACGCAGCATAATTCAATCCGAGAGTGAAGCGTGGAGTTAATTCACAGCTGTGGCTTCTTCGTGAAGGCAGCCTGCCATCTGCTGGCCGTTAGAAATAGCTGTGACCGGATCTTGCGTTTCTGTGTCCGTCTGTGACAGCAGCCGTGTGAGAGCTGTCTGTAATCAGTCTGTAAAACTACAGACGTGTTGTTGTGATGATGCTGTCGTCACACAGCTTGTGTTCCCTGTGTCACATGTTCTTTCTGCAGCAACATGCTAACACAGCAGTGATGGTGATGATGATTAACATGATGTGGTGCACAATGTGTGTAGTTTGTCAGAACTTGTCAAAGTTGCGCCTTCTGCTAAGCAGTTGTCGAGTTAAAGTTGTTTGTCTGGATTCTTCTTCCTCTGCAGTAGTTCTGTTTAGGTCAGTCAGTTTGTTTGGTTTGGTTTTCACCTGCCTGTGTGTCTCCTTTCAGAGGATTCATCATCAGAGAGTGGCAGCGGAAATGGCCTGCCCACGCTGACCCCCCCCTCCTCCACTGTCACGGACGGCGCCATAGTCAGGGAAGCCGAGGTCATCAATGGCAACGGAGTCCCCGCTCCGCTGGACTTCAGCACGCCCACTTCCTCGTCGTCATCGTCCGAGGACCAGCAGCCGATGAACCTGAGCGACCCGCCCCCTCAGCGCCTGCCCCTGTCCACCTCACACCTGCCCGTCACCGTGTCGGCAGCGGCCGCTGCTCTGCTCGGCGCTCTGCATCCCAACGCGCCCGAGGAGCTCCGCAGGAAGTACCCGCTGGCTGCCAAACCTCCCCTGGCCCCTCACCCGGCCCTGCCGCTGCCGCACACACACTCCCTTCACACACATAATGCACACACTCCCAACACACACTCTGCAGAGCTGCGACTGGACCGAGACGGCAGGGACTACGGGGGCAAGGTGAGACACCCAACTTCACCTTCACCTGACCTGTAGGGCCTTAGCAGCACAGACACAACAAGAGCAAGCTGGTGGATCAGGTTCAAATGCAGCAGCCTCGTTACAGTGATTTCACGGCTCTGAAATCCCGTCTTGACTCAGTTTGGGGTTGACATAAATCTTTTCTTAGGACAGGAATTTAGCTGTTACAAAATCATCTGAAGAATTTTCTGAATTAGGAAGAGATGAGATCCAGTGACAATGAAGAGGAACAACAGGAGGGTATGAGATATTAAGGCTCGAATTGTAGCCATTGGAGAAGCTAACACTGTTAGCTTCAGCATGTTAGGTTTTTTTAGGTTTTCCCTGATCATGTATTTATATTTAGTTATTAATGTAGTCACAAATTAGCATCCAGGCCTCCATAACCAGCAAAACATCCAGTTTGTATACTCAACTTGAGTAATTGATCTGTAGAAAGCTACTGCTAGCAGCCAGGCCACTTAGCTTAGCATAAAGGCTGGAAACACCTAGCCTTTATTTTCAACGGTAGTTTAAAACATTAATACCTGTAACAAGGTTCTTTGTCATTTTTACACTTTTTTACTGATAAAACATGAAATCAGGTAAACATGTTAATGTTATTGGTGCTTTATAGGTTGATTTTGTTACCTGCACAGAGCACAGCTAGCTGTTTCCACTCTTTGCGTTAAGCTAACCTGCTGACGGTAGCTTCATGCTTTGATATGGTATGAATCTTCTCATCAAACCCTCGGCATCTCCCCAAGATGCTGAACTGCTCCTGAGCTACAGTCACGTTCAGTGTCATGTTAGTGAGTCACGATGTTAGCAGAGAGATTTGAAATGTTCCATACAGCCAGTAACGACTGAAACCATTTGAGGGGCTAAGTTATGAAATAACTGAAAGGGAAATATAAACATTTGAAAGGGAGGTTTTGATAAAAAGAGCCAGCCAAACAATGTGAAGAAGATTCCATTGCATTGTAACGGCTTCTCGTCTTCCCGCCTTTCAGAAAAGGCCATTTACCTTTATTCACACAGAGAAAAGAAAAACCCATCGGAGTAAACATAAAATCGCCGTCACGTTTCCTCACATTGTTGCCTTTGCACAGGGATTAATAGCAGAACCTGATGAACAAAACACGACGACCTCGGAGGGAAAGCATTACCACCCGACAGTCTGCAGAAACTCAGCCACATACAGAAACGCTGTCGGGTGGACATCAATCATTTTTTATTTCTTTGTTTTTACCAGATCATCGTCATCGGCGTGATTTTTTACCTTTATGTTACCTTCTCCTGACGCATCTCTTGTGTTTTCGTTATATGATTTTAGGCAGTCTTGTTGTGTATGCAAATAAAATAAATTGTAGCACCAAACACAAATTAACAGCTATGTTAATGTTGTAAAAATATTCAGGCTGCTAACCAGGAGGGATCAGACACACAACAACACTTCATGATGAAATTAGAGAAGAACAAAATCACGATCAAGAAACTCAAAGTTGTGATTAAGAGTCTGAGATCACGAGATAAAACAGGTTAATAATGCTGGTTTCCTGCAGGTGAGCTGCAGTAAAGACAGAAAAGAGGAAGATGGAGCTCCTGTTGCCATGACAGCAAACACCCCAGTAAATGCTTCCAAGCTGCAAACGAACCTTTTACTCCCGTTTCCTCTTTGCGCTGTTGGAGGTGAAAACTTTTCATCTGCTGACTGTCACTCAGTGATTTAACATCTGCTGGAGTCTGTAGCTGCTTTTCGTCAGTGAAGGCTGAGATGAAATTGTTCCCATTTGGTGCTGTATTTTATTTGTGAGGTCGTCCTTTATTCCTTAGTTTACTTACTTACTTAGTTACTTTTTCGTGGACTGATATTTACCTCCACCAAATATCCAAGTCTTTCCATTTAAGGACCTTCTTATTGGCGAGCTCTCACATCCTAATGACGCTCTTAATTAGTGTTTACTGAGGACGCGTCCAATAGTCCACCGAAGTGTGTGTAGATGGTGCAGATGCATATAAACTGACTGACTCACTCCACATTAACACTGTTTGTGTGTGTTCAGTCCCCCCAGTACAGTTCGGGCGGCAGCTACGACAGCGTGAAGATGGACTTGAGCGCAGAGGACCTGTCCGTGGGACGTCATGGCAGCCAGGTTGCCCCCGACGATGACGACGACGACCACGACCACGATGACCACGACGACAATGACAAGATCAACGACACGGAGGGAGTCGACCCTGAGAGACTAAAGGCCTTCAATGTAAGTTAGAGACGTTTTGTTGGGTCAGACCTTCAGCTCTCAACAACACCGAAGAGCTGACGGTCTGTCCCTGCTTTAGAACCTGTCAGCGGCGCTGGTCACATGGTCACAGGATGCACATGGAAGAAACACGCACAGGAAACACGTGTGAATTCTTTTATACTAACAGTGGGTTTGTGCCGAGTCTTTTTGACTCTCCTAGCTTTGTTTTGTTTTTTTTCTCCACATTTTTCTTTATCGTTCACCACAGCAGGCAGATGTTTTCAGCACACAAGATAAACCAGTGGACACGACCTGCCCAGCGCCAACTGGTTGGCTGAAAAAGTGGAACATCTAGCAGCTGCAGGAGGCCAAAGAGCCCCTGAAGCACTAGCCAGGCTAAGCACAAATTAACAGGAATTTTTCAGAATGGTCAAAGTATGAGGATACAGCAGAGATTTCTTGAGGTTAAATTACTTTTTGTGGTTGAGGTGGAGCAATGGCCAAAAATTAAAATTCAATTAAAATGGCCAATTAAGCAGCCAATGTAGCTTTGAAACACACACACACCCATTCAGGACGACAACAAGCTGCTTCGCGCACAAGGTCAAAAAACTTACCAAACTGCTGTGTTGTTTTCCGGCAGATGTTTGTGCGTCTGTTTGTGGATGAGAACTTGGATCGGATGGTTCCCATCTCGAAGCAGCCCAAGGAGAAGATCCAGGCCATCATCGAGTCCTGCAGCAGACAGTTCCCAGAGTTCCAGGAACGCGCCCGCAAACGCATCCGCACCTACCTCAAATCCTGCCGACGCATGAAGAAGAACGGCATGGAGGTACCGCATCCGTCTCAGCACGTCACTCAGTGCTTGGAGCCAACCATTACTTTCAATATCACTTATTTTACTGATGAATCACTTTTCCATGAAACATTTAACTCTTACCAGCAGTCCAAAATCTGTGTCATCTCCAGTTTATCAGCAACGTGTTCAGAGTCAGTACTTCTCATTTGCTGATTTTTTTCCTTTGTCACTTGTTATTACACAATTTTCAGTGAGGTGTGCTTTTGTTAGTAAAAGAACATGAGACAGGGTGGAGGTTAGTGCAGGAGGTGAACGTAATGAATGTGAAGATGAGCCAGTCATTCAAATGTCTTGGCTGCCCCCTAGTGGTGAAACGTGATGCTGCACTATAATTCTTAAACTGTGCTATGATGCCGTACTGCAGTCATCGGGATGGTAACAACAGTAATCACCTGCCGGTTTCTTACATCCAGATTTGGAACAGAATCGGTGAAGCTTAACAGGATTCATCATTTTAAAAGGCAGAGAACTGACAGTGAAACGTTTACTGTTAGGAACTAAACCTGTGAATTATAGTTGGTTCTTTCTTTCTGAATCAAAGGAAGCCAGAAAGAAAGAACCAACACAAACAAACTGTGGGTGTTTCTTAGCAGTAAGTCAGAAGTAAATCCAGCGAGCTAACAGCTGGGTGCCGTTGGTGTGGTGGTTTTAAGTGCATCCACAGCATCGATGTAGCCTTCTTAAGTTCAAACGTTTGAAGGTAATAGTCTTTCTGCAGACTGATATGATCTTCAGAGTCCCTGATCAAAACTGAATCTGTTGCAGCAATCTGTTGTTCAGTAATAACAGACCATAGAGCACATGTGTCAAACCAGTCCACAGGAGGGCCAGTGTGGCTGCAGGTTTTTGTGCCAACCAACCAAGAGCACACCGTTTGACCAATCAGCTGTCTGAAGACGGAGATCAGTTGATTAAATGAGTCAAGTCTGGTGTGCTGCTACTTGGTTGGAAAGAAAACCTGCAGCCACACTGGCCCTCCTGTGGACTGGTTTGACATGCCTGCCATAGAGTATCAGAGTGTTTAACAAAGCTGTGTGATAAAGTCAGGGTGTCACTCCAGCGTAAGAATCTAAATCCTGTATCTAAAGCCAAACGTTTTAAGAATCAGCTGTTGCTCTGATAGACTCAATAACCTGATTCTGGTCTGTCGTCTGCAGACTCGTCCCACTCCACCTCACCTCACCTCAGCCATGGCTGAGAACATCCTGGCTGCCGCCTGCGAGAACGAATCACGCAACGCCGCCAAGAGGATGCGCCTTGAAGCCTATCATGTAAGAGAGCGTGTGTGTGTGTGTTTATGATGTCCAGTTAGTTTTTAAGTCTTTATACCATGTACTGAGCCATTGGTTTTTACAATACATGTATTATTAATATACAACTTTAATCTGCTCATTATCCCCGTCACCCAACGGATACGTGAAGGACAAATGTAAGTTTGGTGACGGGAGCCTGAGGTCACGTGCTGTGGCTGCACACAGCTTTCAGAGCTAATTAATGTTGTGTTTGGTGCACAGACTCGTGCTCTTGCTATGGAAGCCGCTTAGCACGCTTTCAGCATCAGAACTCTATTCATGATTAATAAATGATCCTGTCCTGGTAATCAATAGGAAAATGAGTTCAGGACACAATGAGTCACCAGCTCATCACCAAACAGAGCTCGTCACATCCACTGTTGACAGCGAGTGTTGGTGGAAAACGTTTTGATGAAACCTTTACCTTGTTAAAGAGAAGAAAGAGTCGACGTCAAAGATTGTCTTACTAATTCTGAAGAAATTTAGCATTACTATTCTTCTTCTTACATAACCCAGGGTTCTCAGCACAGTTACATGTCTGTCCACACAACCGTCTGTGTGGTTTTCTGAAAATAAAACCCTGTTTCCTCTGCCTCAGGATGAGCAGATCTCTCTGGACAAGCCGTCCGTCGGCGGTGGCGGGCTGAGGGAGCCGGCGTCCCTCACTCACTCCGCCTACTCCCTGGCCGCATCAGCCTTCTCCTCCCAGGACACCCCGCTCTACATCAATGGAGCGGGACTCAGCTATGCTTACCGTGGGTACCCGGGCCTGGGCGCCGCCATGCAACACCCGGTCTCCCTGACGAGCGGCGCTACCGCACAGAGCAACGGTGAGGGCGGGAGAGGAGTGGGAAGGAAAGAACATTTTGGTTTTGGGATGAATGAGGAGGAGATGGTGAAGGACTGTGCCTCAATGATGTTGTCTTTCAAAAAATCTCCATCAACATCGAAAATGTGTAAGAAGAAAGCAGAAGCAGCCCAAGCTGACCAATCACAGTTGGATACAGGTGGTCCTGACATGTAGCTGCATCCTTACTGCTACGGTTATAACCAATAAACCCAGTTTGCTTAGCTCACTGCTAACTGCTATATCTAGACAGGATTTCTTTCACAATGATGGTCTTTAATCTTCTATCATGTTGAACTGACTGATCTTTCTAACCCTCTTCTTGTCCCTGTTTCTCCTCGCCTTCTCTTCCTTTCACCTCCTTCATGTGTCCTTTCCCTCCTGCACACCTGGACCTGCTGTACTTTTCATGAACCTTCACCTCATCCCTCCTTTTCTTCATCTATGCTTCTCCTCTCCATCGTCCTCAGGCCCCACAGACCTCAGCATGAAATCTCTGTCCTCTGCCAACATTGGAAACTCCTCCTCCACCTCCATCAACAACAGCCTGGGTGGGCGGGGCAGTGGAGGTGCAGGAGGGGGCGGGGCCTCCACCCAGCTCAGCCAACCAGAGATCACAGCCGTGCGTCAGCTCATCGCCGGCTACCGGGAGTCGGCTGCGTTCCTGCTTCGCTCGGCGGACGAGCTGGAGAACCTCATCCTGCAGCAGAACTGATGTGGGGGAAACGTGGGAGAACACACACACGCGCACACACACACACACACACACACACACACACACACACTCACACTCACACTTCCCATTCTGTTTGACTGGTGTCCGTCTGCGCCCCCTCCCCTCCTCTCTCCCCCACCGCCGCTTATTTTTGCCCTCCCTTCTTTAAACTTGGCTTTGTTGGTTCCTCCTCATCGCTTTCCATCTCTTTGGAAACTGTGGTTCATGTTTGGAGAAAAAGTGGGACCCTGGGACGGAGGGAGGGACTCCAGTCCCACCCCAACATCCCTCAAAACAATCCCCCACGGCTTCAGTCCGTCGCTTCTGCCAGAGGAGGGGAGGATCAGCAGATGACGTGAGGAGAGCGTTGTGACTCTGGAGGAACCTCTTCCTCTCCTCTCTGGAAGCACCTCACAATCAGCGCTGTGGAGGGGAGGAAGGGGGGAGGAGAAAAGAGGAGTAGATTGGAGATTGGATTGATTCTGTTTCCTCCTTGTGGGTGAAGATTTTGAGCTCCGTTGCGTGGAGTTTTGTTTGCCTGAGCGCCGTGTGGCGTTTAGAACAGTTTAAAAGATAACGAAATGACGACTCCCTGAGTTAGCACCACTGAAGCTGTTTGCTAAAAGACGAGTGCTTTTGATTTGATTCAAGATTTAGGTTTTTTGGGAGTCCAGTGAACGTTTTGTTTTTTTTTTGTGTGTTGGTTTTTTTGTTTTTTTCACTCTTCCCAAGTGACTGAAGGAAAGAAAAGCGGTTTGACTTATCTTAAAAGATAGCACTAAATCCTTCTGAGTCCCGAGGGGCTAAAGGATGAGACAAAAGGTGTTTGAAAACGAAAAGGAGGAGAGAGAATCTTTTTTTGTGCTCGCTTGTATATAAGCTCTCTGTGTCCTATAGCACTTTCCCCTCACCCTGATCCTCCCCCGCGCCCCGACACCCATCCTCCTCACCCCTTTTACCCAGGGAGCAACTTGCTACTTATGCATCCATGTTGATCACCAGGAAATACCTCAGATCAGACCTGCCAATCACATTTTCAGTTTCACACACACACACACACACGCACACGCACACACACTAGTAAAGTAAATGGAAACATTCCCATCAGAAGCCAGTTTACTTCTCCTTTACCACCTGATGTCTGCAAGGTTTCTACATTTTTGGAGGGAGAATCGAACTTTGTTGCGCAGAGTCCTGAAACGTCGAAGCATTTCAAGAACTTTTCAAGCACTCGAGTCTTTAACCTTTTCTTTCGTCTGTGCGGGTTCATTTGTGTGCTGCTGTATATAATCAGATCATCTTGAAAACATGAGAAGAGATGTGTGCGTGTGTGCGTGTGTGTGTGTGTGAGCGCGAGGGGAGGGGCTTTCTTAAAAGAAAGGGGGGTTAAATGTTCATTACTGGTGGCAAATTTTACCTCCTGCTTTGACTTTTTACAAATGTAAGACGCCAATGAAACCTCAGCATTTTCCTGTTAACCCCCCCGCGGCCCTTCTCTCTCTCTCTCTCTCTCTCTCTCTCTCTCTCTCTCTCTCTCTCTCTTCTCTCCATTGGACCTACTCTTCACCTCTTCTTCGTGGACCTAAACATGTTCCTCCTCCTCCTCTTCTCCCTGGTCGGGTCCAGGTTTCAGTGGAGAGGAGTTCTGCTCTGTCTTACTGTGTTTCTCTGTTAAACTCTGAGATGGCCATGTTATTATTATTATTATTATGATTATTATTATTACAATGAACTTTCATGTTGCTGCTGCTATATAAAAACCGGACCTTCTGCCATAGACCTGAAACCTCAACAAAGGCGAGCGTTAGTTAGCCGCAGTGCCCCGCCCAAACCCCACCGACCAACCAGCCTCCTGCGACCTCGACTGCAGAAATGACACAAGGACTCACCGAACTTCAGTGAAAACTCTCCTGCGTCCATCCGCTCACCTGTCTTTTCTTCTCCCTCTCGGACTGGTTGGTTGGTTTCTTTGTTTTCGCTTCACAGGGCTTGATTCATGTCGTGTTTTGTGACTTTCTAACTGTGAATTGTTTTGAGTCGTCTTCATCCTGTGGCGGGTGCAGGGACGTATCAGTGCAGTCGTGCACCTCCACTGTCAGGCCAACAGGTACACGAGTATGGTTCAGTGTAAAATACTAATTTCTTTTGTGAGGGGATGATTTTATTTTGTTTTTTTATTTTATTTAATTTTTGGTTACTTTAATCCAGACGTAAAGAAAAGAGATGGCACTAAATCACTGCAGATAACTTTAAACCTGTCAGGTTTTGCTTTCAGCCATGTTGATGTCACCACATGAAGGTAGATTTTGTTTTCTTGCCCAGCAAGTAAAAAAATGATATTTATTAGGTGCCTGTTTGCTCGTGCAGCCTCCGGTGTACCTGTTGTTCTGGTTTAGAGTCAATGCGCAGCCTGTTTGGTGAAAACGTTTGATGTCCCTTTCTTGGAGCGAGTTAGATGAGAAAGTTGACTCCCGGCCAGGAAATCGTCCAGTGCTTAACCCCCGTAAAACCGTGACTTCATCCAGTCTCTATGCTAAGCTAAGCTAACCAGCTGCCAGCCTCACCTTTAATATTTGACATACAGACCAATGAGTGGCATCAACCGTCTCTACAAAATGTTTTAAATCGTTGAATGATCGCCGACGTTGGTGAGAAGCAGCTCTAGTTTTTATTGCTCTGTTTCATCTCCTGTCTGCTTGGAGTTAAAGATTCTTTTCAAGAAAAGGCGTCCACCTGCACGTAACTCCCGATACATCCAATCAGCACAGGTGTAGTACAGACGAGGTTTGTGTCCTGCTGAGGCTTCACTCTTTACTTCTACTTTAGCTTCTACTCAGTTTGTCTGTCTTGTCACTGTGATTTGGTTTCCTTTTGCACACTGAGCGAAGCAGCAGTTAATCTGTGATCTGGAGGGGGGTGGGAGGTGCTCTCTCTCCTCCCATCGTGCACTGCTGGGGTGAGGCGAGAGGGGAGGACCTGTTTGGGGAGGGGGGGGGGAGGTTGTTGCAATGCAGTTGATAATCATAACATCCACTGGTCTTTCCTTTGGCGACACACTCGTGACCACGGCGGTCAGAAGGCGAACTGCGAGCGCCGTCGAACGTGTTAAAGCCATTCGTTCAGCAGATGTGGACGCCACTCACACCTCGCAGTCCATTAACACAGAACCTTCATCTGAACCATCGCTGATCTCTGTTCATGTGCAATGTTGGAACCACCCCAGTGAATTTGTGGAAAATGTAAATGAGTTCATTTGTGGCAGATTAGATGTAGAGTTGTTGTTGTTTTTTTATTTATTTGTTGAAGCTCTGTTTAAAGTGTGCTGAGTGACACGAGAGAAATATGCAAAAAGAAAAAAAACTAGAAGAGACGGAGGGGAGGACGGCGTCGTGGGAGGCGGACGTGTTCATCGAATGCTCCCAGAGGGGGTCAGTTCCATTTGAGTTTATTTACCTAAAAGATTTATCAGCCCTTTGAGATGGAGGAAAATCTCACAAATGTCATTGAATCCGGTGGGAACCAATGGGGTGCAATCAGTTTTCCTTTAATTTCTACCTAATTTTAGTGCCCATATTGGATTGAGTAAAAGAGGTCGTACTCACCGTTTTTTAACTTCATTGTCCCCGACGTGATGCCTCTTTAATGACACCAGCCTCCCGTCCTCCCGGACGATCCTCACTGTGCTCTCAGATGTTTCGTCTGCCTGGGACATGCTGATTGGTCCGGATGTGCTCAGGATGTTTCTGATTGGTTGATTCACATTGTGCTTGCTGTGAGGGACCTCAGTCGCATGTGTGGAAAAAGCGAGAACAAATCAGTGAGTCATTCTGCTGATTTTTCTGTCCTGTTAACAGAATTTTTTGTCAAGTTTTGTTCATGTTGTCCACTGTTAAAGGGACAGTTCACCCCAAAATCAGAAATACATATTTTCCTCTCACCTGTCGTGCTGTTTACCCATGTAGATTATTGGACTATTTTCTTTTCATGTCATTGCACAGAAGGGCGAGACGTTAACATCAGCGGCCTCCTCGGCTGAGCTGTAGTGTTAGTTAGCTTCGTTAGCTTCCCTCTTGTCCATGAGTAGATGCGCGCTGTCTTCTGTGCAGTGATACAAAGAAGAAAACTGCTCACAACGGGGTCTAAACAGCACTACAGGTGAGAGGGAAGTTTTGATCTTGGGGTGAACTGTCCCTTTACAATGGAGGCTTCCTGCTGATCGCAGCACGAACAGTCGAGAAAACCTGCTGGGATATTAGTCTGCTTGGATTTATTCCTCCTTTGAAGGCAGGAATGCATCACAAAGTTTCACAACCAGAACAGAATTGAATTGGAACCGTTTAAACAGACACTGTGGACGTGTGTGTCCTGGTCCCTCAGATCGGCGCAGGTTTTCAGGAAGACTTTCAGTCCCGACGTCCCGACTCGGATGGATGCGGTCTCGGCTGAAGCAGATTCAGGTTCATTTTACCTCCAAGCATTCTGACAACTTTGAACCTCCAAAATGTGTTTACTTTTTTTAAAAAATGAAGGAAATCCATCAAAATCAACAACCACCAGTTTCTAAATGACAGGAGGTTTGAAAACGTGGGTTCATTATCTGCACATGAAGGACGTCAACACATTTCAAAAAGAAAGAAGAACAGTGCAACAGACTGTAATGCATCAGTGAATACAACACATCTCTTATTGTCTTTGGACTGCGTTTCCTGAGCTTCAGCTCGGGGCCTGACATGAGTCGATCACGTTTGCTCAGTGGTTAAAAAGTCGTCTCATTCACTTCAGTTTGGCTTGAAAAAACACGAGCAGTTTAAGATGCTGATGGTGAAGAGGCTCATCCTCCTCGTCCTCCTCGTTCTTTCAGTTTGATTTGTTAACTTTGAAACAGCATCTGCGAGGTTTTTCTAGGAACTGAACCGCTGAGGTCGTCCCAAAAGTGCAAAGGAAACAAAGTGCCCCGAGTTTAACTCTTGGGTCAGGCTTCACTGACTTTAGAGTAAAGTGATAATCAAGATGTCTGCCAGGTGGGAGACATTTGGGACGATCTCACTGGTGTCCATCAGCCTCAGAAATGTTTTTGGAATTTTTGTGTTTCTGAGGTCGTGTCAGTTTACTTCAAAGCTGCAGAACAGCACCACAAAGAAGAAAACACCAACAACTGTGCAAAAGAAATAATAATGAAAAAAAAAAACAGGCAAATGACAATCTGTAGAAAGGTGAAATTTGCTCACAGAATAATCAGAGCGTTGGTACTCCGAAACTCCTCCTCTTCCTGTTTAACATCTCCACTGGCTGAGCTGACATTTCTATCCGATTTCTATATTTTAGTATGACATGATTATTATTATCAATGTTCTGATTCTTCTTAATATTATTATTTTATAAATATATTTTGTAGCGTGGGTAAAGTGGTCTTTTTTGGAAAAGATATTTTGTACAATATTCCGAACTGCACATTCCAAACGTGGATGTCAAACCAGCAGTGGACCTGACCGGCATCACGGCACACGTTTAGCATCCCATCAGCCGCTGTGAATACCATCAGGTGTTAAAATGGTGATGAAGGCAGAGGTGTTGGCCCTCACTTGCACTCCGGCGAGTCGTGTTTCCTCTTGATAATGAAGCCTCTTTTGTAAAGGTTATGTTTATGCGCCATAAGGCTGGCTGACTGGTTTCAGATAACGGTTCGGCACTGATCTGCCGTAAAGAGGATTAAAGCTCTTAAAGCTTGAAGAAGTGCGGAGTGGAGGGCAGCTGAGAACACAGCAAATGTTCTTTCATGAAACCTTTCCTATGACGATAAGATGTCATAGTTGTATCCGCTGTGATGTACAGCGCCTGTAAAACCTGCAGGTTTTAGTCTGCAGAGGAAAATACTGCACGCTGAAGCCTTTAGCTCGTGTTTCCAGGTGCAGAGCCTTGACATTAAGTTGTCCACAAATCAGACTTCACAGTCTTTTAAAAGAGAATCCGCTCTCACATTTACTTTACTCATTTAACTGTTTTTATTTTAATGTCTCCTTTCTACATTTCTTGGATTCTGATTTGATGAATGAAACACTTGGGTTTTATTTTCATGTAACATTGCAGATGTAAAGATGTGGACAGAAATGTGTACAATTTGTGTGCATTATGAGAACCTCCTCAGGTCAATGAAGGGATTGACAGTTTTGGGAAATACACTCATTTGTTGCTGCGAGTTGCTGAGAAGACGAGGAGATTGATACCATTTTCATGTCTCTACATCAAACATGAAGCTACAGCCTGTTAGCTTAGCTTAGCATGAAGACTAGAAACTGCTGGCCAGACTGTGAAAAGGTGCTAAATCTGCCTACAAGCACCTGATTAATGCATTATTTCTTCCCTGTTTAAAACAAAGTGTAAAAACAGGTTTTTTAAGGGAAGTTAATGTGTTGGACCAGTTACAGTCACATAACCTCCCGATAAACCGAGAAGACATTTTTATTTGAACTCTTTGTGCGTATTAATTAAACATGTTAAACAGTGAGCTGCTGGTAGCTTTATTTTGTTGAACTAAGCTAATGGCCCGCTGGCTGCACCTCGACATGAGAGCGTTATTGATCTTCTCGTCTAAAGCTCCAGTGTACAAATAGCGAGCTACTTTTAACAACATTTTGTGGGTCATTTCACGCATGTTGACGTTCATGGTGTGTTAAGTTCAGGTATGAGGGACTTGTTAGGGTCAGGAAAAGGCTGTGGTTTGGGCAGCATCACTTGACGTACGTGACTCGAGTTAAAAACATCCTGTACGTTGACTTAAAGACGTAAGTCCTTCGTGTTTTGTCCCATCCACCGCCTGAACCTCCCACCTGTGCCAACTTTCTGTCTTTCTGCCGCTTCGCCTGACGTTTATTTCCTCTGACATTCATGCCTACAGGGGCTGGAGGAAAGTGTAATGCGGACAGTGCATTAAAGAGCAGAAAATGTGTTGTGATAACGCAGACGTCGCCGTGTTATTCGTGTTGACGAGACCAGCCTGAAATCTCTTGGAGAAAAGTGATGTTTCCCAAAACATGTGACTGTTCCTTTAAAGCCCCAGCACTGACTGTGAGGGGAGTTACTGGCTGATGCTGCAGGTATTAAATCCATTCAGAGGCATCAGAACCTGCTTCAGGGAAGCCTCGAGACTCAAACCTGAAACCTTCAGGCCTGATGAGCCGTGATGCTGGTCGGGTCCCTGCAGATGATCTCACACTTGTTCAACCAGTCTGGTCAGTTGTACAGCTCAACACACACACACACGCACACACACGCACACACATGAGAGAGTGATGGACCTTTTTTATTTTTCTATCAGGGCAGGGTGTGCAGCTACTACTGTCAGAATCAACAAATATTTCCCGTTGTTTTATTTCTGTTCCTTTCCTGCGGTGCTTCAGATTCTTTAAGTTTCTACTCTTTTGCGATATTTGATCCTTTTCTGCTCTCTTCACGTCTTCACCTGACTTTGTGCCAGACTCTTTGATTGTCTTGGTTTCCTCCGCCGGAGCTTTGTGTACCTACAGTGATACCAATGTGAAACCTGTGTTCTCCTCATGGTTTGACTCAGTGGAAGTGTGATGTTTACATGTACAGATTTTTGCGGTTCTTTCAGGTTTTTTTTGTTTTGTTTTGTTTTGTTTTTTAAGTTTACTGATTCATCTCATCTCTCGATTCTTCTCCCTCCCTCCTTTTCAGCCCTGTTTTGAGTTCATGCCTCCTTACTTACACACTGAAGGGAAATGGGACTGCATCATCTGAATACGCTTGTCACACATAAGCCTATCGCATGGGACGGGACATATTTTGAATTTCGGTCGCTCGCTTTTCTTCGCCGGCTTCCTTCGTTAGCCTCCAGTTAGCATTTGTCTTTGAAATGCTAAAAATGCTAATGGCTAGTTTGTGCCCAGCAGTGGAAGTAAACTTTGGCGGCGAAACGTGACACGGCCGAAATTGAAAAGCGTGTCGAGCCCGGACAAAACCGATTGTTTTGGAGGAGGGAGGGCGTGGGGAAGTCGAGCTGTGTGCTTGTTTGCCTCTTGGTGGGGGGGGGGGGTGACCTTTGACCTCTCGGCTAAATCCACAGCACACAAAATCACAGTGGGGCCACAGTGACCCTCCACTGGTGTGACCAGGACCCGGTGGAGGTGATTCCTCAGTGAATGATAAGCCATTACAGACTCCGTGTGTCGGGTCTCTTAGTCTATTAGTATATTTAGCAAAACTTTAAACTGCAGATGGCAAAACTCAACCTCAGGAAAAAAAACAAAAAAAAAAAAACCAACAACAAAGGACATCACTTTTGTACAAACACGTCTAACTGAAGGCCCATTTCCCTCTCTCTTTGATACCACATAAATTATATCAAAAATTCTTTTTTATATTTATTGTGTTTATTATCATATATAACAGTGGATAACTTTTTTTTCCAGTTCCTGTGGCTAAATATTTTGATTCTTTAGAAAAGTGTTGATAATATATGTGAAGCAACTTAAACGATCAAGGAAAAACTTTGAAAAAAACTTTAAAAAAAGAAGAAAAAAGAAATCTAGGCTTATTTTTTCTGTTTGTTGACAACGTCTGGGCGGTACGGGCGTGTTTGTTTTGCCTGACAATGAGAACATATCACTCTGGTCCATGACAAAGAAACCAATGAAAAACTGAGCTTTCTTTTTGTGTGATGTCACTGATGAAGCTGAAGCTAAATGTTTCTGGACTTAAAAAAAAAATTGTGAACATTTGGTTTCTTTTTGTTTGTTTGTTTGTTTGTTTGTTTGTTTTCTCCCGAGCTGTACGTCACAAAGCTAAATATACTAATAAAACAGTGTGCTATCTATCGAAACGTCTTGTCTTCTTCTGTTGTATCGGCACTCGCCTGCACTGTAAAAAGAAGTTTGTGAAACTGACTGGCCTTCTCTCAGTAAGGTCACATAAATACACAAGTTTTATTTATTTCAAGTTAACCGAACTGTTATTTTCAGGGCACTTCAGAGCTCAGCATGAGTTCCTCGAACATGAAGTCTTTTGACCTGAAGTGATGAGTTTGATGGAGTTCAGTCGGTTCATTAAATTAAGCTTCTAAAGAAACGCGATGAGCTCGTTCGCAGACTTTCCGGCTTTTTGTTTAGTGTGGAGAGAACGCGATGGAAACTTCCTGTGTGTCTTCTTTTGATGTTTTGATGTTGATACTTCTGTACTTTTTCTTCAGGAGGATTTTGAACACACGATCGAACGTGAGCTACTTTACATTTTCTTCTTCTTCTTGTAGCCTAAGAGGTCAAAGTGTTGTCTTTCTCCTTCCTTTTTCACTTTCCCACTGCAGATTTTGACTTTGTGAATTGAAGCTGAACGTCAGTCTGTGATGCTGAGCCTTTCATGAACCTAAAGCTGCTGTTCAGACTGAAAGATTAAGATAAGAGCTCTGACTGAAAAGCTTCCATGTTGGATTTGAACCAGTTTTCCTCTTCAAACTGTCCTGCTGTGGCTGAGGTACCAGCCGCCTGTTCGAATGAAGGGACCCGCAGATATGTTTGATGTTTTAAAGGCTCTCAGTAATTTCCTCAAACGGCTTCTCGCTGTAGCACTGAGCACACAGAACATTTCCTTTCGGCCTCCGGCAGCCTGATGGTGGGACTGCAGCTGGAGGACTGACATGAGGAGGACTTGAGCGATGGTTTCATCACTCTGTTCATCCTCTCAGGTTTGTTTCATTCTGCTCAAGTCTGACGCTGGTTCTCGCCGTGAGGGATTTTCCTCTCCATTAAGAGGAAGGCCATGCTCTTTGGTTTTACTGCTGCGTCGCCCGTATGTTGGGCTTCCTCTGTGATGAAGAGCTTCACTCTGTTCTCGTCCTGAGTGTTTTTCTGCACTAATGAAGCAGAACTGAGGCGGGAATAAAAGCACAGAGGGAGGGAAGCTACGAAGAAATAAAAACCCAGAGACTGTGCAGCGTCGCAGCCATTCAGTTTTATTGATCTACGTGTGTTTAAGCTGTGAAAGTCTGACAGTTTGTTTGGTCGGAACAAAACTCAAACGTGTTCAACTCACAGTCAGAAACAGAAAAGGGCAGAAAATCCTAATATTTCAGAAGCAGGAAATTTTACTTGGACAAATGACAATCAGCAGATTAATCGACTAATCGCTATTAATCACTTCAGCACCTCAACAGCAGACAAACTGGTCCTTCACAAACCACGTGTGACAAGCTCAAGATCGGAAACAAAAAATGAAGCGCAGTGATCGTGTCTTTACACGACGTGAGACAGAACAGACTGGAGTGGACGCACAGCAGGTTGGCTGAAACGGCAAACACACACTCGTTGACTCAACCAAAATGACCTGAGGGGAAACTTAACGGCTTCCGGACTCTCTCCCTCTCTCTCCCCTCTCACTCACCCATTCATTAGCTCCCTCCCGGTCCCCCTCAGTGCGCAGGTGTGTGAGCAGCCGGAGGTGTGCGGAGCGCCAAACCCAAACCTTTTACGCACTGTGCTTCCTCACCTTCACCTTCCTTTGTGGACTCCACACCTGCACACCCGACACCCTCCCGCTCACACACACTGCGATGGATTAACATTTCCTCGGGATTCGGCTTCACCTCCATGTTGGGTCGCGCCGTCGAGTCCTCACAAGGGAACCGATCCGACTTGGATGTCCTCCATTCCCGTTTCCGCATTCCCGCGGCCACCGTGCGCACTGCAGGCGTGGAGCTCAGATCCCTGATCTCGACAGAAAAAACCGGTTCCTCCGGATAATCTACACAACTATTGCTGGCGCTGCATTATGTTTCCAGCCAGAGGAGGAGAGGGAGACCGTGGGACTGAAGGGCCGGTGACTGCAGGCTGTGGAAGGCCGTTTTCAGCGGACTGAGGAAGCCTGAAGTGCGGTCGTATTGATCGATAAACCGTGGAATAAGCAGCCGTCGCGCTCCTTCATGTCCCGGGATGGAGAGCTGCTGTCGCACCTGCATGCCCTGCTTAGAGCGGCTCTGGAACTACATTTGGTCCGACTTCCGCTACCCTAATTTCCCTAACCAAAACCAGGTTATCGCCAACCCGGCCGCGCGGTCCGCCGAGATCCGCACCGTATCCGGCGACATCCGAGTCCCGTCGCCCAAGAAGCGGCCGGTGCAGCTTTACGCGGCGCTCTTCGACTTCGAGGCCCGCAGCGACGACGAGCTGACGGTGAAGGAGGGCGACAAGCTGTCGGTGATCGAGAAGCGGGGGGACTACGTGCTGGCCAAGAAGCTCACCGGCTCTCTGGAGTCCGGACTCATCCCGGCCAACTACGTGGCTTTGCTGCAGGACGAGTTCGCCAAACACAAGTGAGTGAAAAACATCCTCCGCTTTTACTGTTCGTTCCCACAGCACATTCACGAACACGACCGTGAACTCTGTGCGTTTGTGCAGGAAAAGTGTGAAAGACGAGCAGCAGCAAAAAGTGACAGCTGACCAAAGTCCGACTTCTCTGCTGTTGGTTTCAAATGTCGCCCTGAACCGGTTCAGTCACCGCTGAAAACCTCCGGACAGGCTGAAAGTCAGCTCCTC
Source organism: Scatophagus argus (assembly GCF_020382885.2). Taxonomy (NCBI): domain Eukaryota; kingdom Metazoa; phylum Chordata; class Actinopteri; family Scatophagidae; genus Scatophagus; species Scatophagus argus. The sequence continues at coordinate 2,028,145 of NC_058500.1, forward strand.
GTCCGAGGAGGATCTGACCTGATGTGAACTCGTCGGCTAATTTGTTACTGGTCATTTATCAAGTAACTGCGTATCAAGTTCTGAGTTTTGTATCGGAGTCAACTCGATTAGTCGAGTAAGAGATGGATAGAAAATCAACCTGGAACTGCTTTGATAAACCATCCATAATTCAAGTCATTTTTTTGAAGCAAAATAACCGGTTCTACCATCTCAAATGCGTATATATTTTTTAAAAATCTTCTTTTTTTATGATCTTAAGCTAAATAACTTTAAGTTTTGTACTGTTTGTCGGACAAAACGAACAATCTGAAGATGTGGACTTGAGCATCAAATAATAAGATGCAGCCAACAAGTCTTTTAATCAATTCACGTATTATTTTATTGATAAACGGTTTGGTCTGTATGTCCACTACACTTTCCCACAGTCCAAGCTGACAAACTCAGCTTTGAGCAGCGTGCTGTCAGCAATGGTTTAAAAAGTACTAATCCTTTATTTAAGTAGAAATACATGAAAATATTCAATTACAAGTCCTGAATTTAAGGGCTTTCTTAAAGTATGAAAAGTACTCATTATGCAGAATGTCTTCTGTCAGTGTTGGATTTTGATAAAATATTATCATGTTTTTATCTTGAACAAATCCTTCTAAAAGAGCTGTGGTGTCCGGTCGTAGATTCCTAATGTAATGCTGCACGTACTGAAGTGTAGGAGTTGGATGGATGCAGTGGAGTAAAAAGTCCAGTGTTCCCTTCTGACATGTAGTGCAGTGGAAGTATAAAGCAGCGTAAAATGTCAAGTACAAGTATGTCAGTCGCATTTGAGTAAATGTACTTGGTTAACTAAAAAAAAACAAAAACCTTCCCATTCCAGCAGGTTTAACCAGCAGGTTTTTGGTTCTAAAATGACCTGAATGATAAATCAATCATCAGAATGGCTGCTGACTAATCAATGAATGGACGACTCGTCTCTGTGCAGCTCCTCCATTATTCATTCAACCTGCGGGGACTCGTCATGTTTCAGCCGAGCTCGCTCTCCAGCCTTCACCTCTCTGTCTGACCCGATGCCGATACTGCATGTCCCGCTGCCCTCAAACGCACCACTGATGCTGGGGATGTGCACAAAGAAGCTTAAAATTGAGACAAATGAGTGATCTTTTTAGTAGCAACTGGAAAGCTGAAATCAGCAGCGAGGTTTTTCTAATGGATAGACAGATAGACACTTTACTGATCCCAGCTTATATTCACAGATAACAGAAACACAGTTTTAGTGTAACAGTACAACTCAACACAAACTACGTCCTCCACATGAATGATGAAGTTGAATCAACGCGTCTCTGAAACGGTTTCAGCAGAACCGGAACAGGACTATTGCATTAGACTGAGTTGGTTTCAGACCTGTGTACCTAATAAACTGGAAAGAAAAGTAAAAAAATAAAGTAAATTTACCTTTAAAGGAACAGTTCACTTATAATGAAAATTCCTCTATTGTCTCCTTGCCTCCATGCTGACGCAAAGTCAAGTAAAGGTTCCTCATCCACAGAACATTTCTGAAGTGTCCACACTCAAACGCGCGGACACTTGAGCCCCTGCACGCTAACACTCTTAGCTTAGCACCTGCAGTGACAATCGTAGTGTCATAAAGCTTCATTGTCCTGCTAAATGTCCTACCTGGTGGCAGACAGAAAAGTACAGTGAAAGTGAAAGTGAACCAGATGACCTTTACACTGTGTGATCAGTAATGTCTTGATAAAGATTTAAGGAAAAATGTTCCCAGTATATTTCTGCCATGTTCCCATAGAAACTGCTGTGTTATCGTGACGGTATTGATGGACTTTTCGTTTCGCTGTTCTGGAGTCTGTCCTCGCTTTCTAAAGACGTGTCGTAGTGACTGTGAGTGAAACCCGAGAGCAGCCGCGCCCTCCCTGATACTGTACGGTAAACACGGGTCTGTTTCTCAGCCTCGTCTTGGCAGGCCTCGTCTCTATGACTGAATCCCTGTAACGTGTGTTTTTAGGCGTGAAACTGACGCGTGGCTCCGATCGGGCCGTCCTGCTGCTGACAGAACTGACCGGACCGGTTGGTTACAATGTGAAACTGTTTTTGTGATGTTTACCTTCTTTACTTTTACTGTGTGGCTTTGCTATGTGGAAAATGTGATCTGTTGTGCTCGGGTCCAAGTTTGAAGTCTTTTCATTTTCTTCCTGGACTCCACTACACTCCACTCCATAACATTTATCTGACAGTACTTTTACTCACTGGTTACTTTGCAAATCAACATTTTTGCACACAGAACGTGTAAATGTAGCGCGACTCGACTGATGGACGGTCAGTTGACAACTATGAATCAGTTTACATAATGTTGAGGACCGGACTGTTGACTGGACTCTGTGAAGGTGTCGCTTTGGGCTGTGGCTCACTGTGGCGCCATTTCTCACTGTTTACAGATATTTTCAGAAAACCGAGTCTGATTTCTTTGTTGTCACATGGACAGCAGTACAGTATGGTGCAGTACAGTACAGTACAGTGCAGTACAGTACAGTATGGTGCAGTACAGTACAGTACAGTATGGTGCAGTACAGTACAGTATGGTGCAGTACAGTACAGTATGGTGCAGTACAGTACAGTACAGTGCAGTACAGTACAGTATGGTGCAGTACAGTACAGTAATCATGTCAGTGAAACACAAGCTGATCAGAATCTGAGACAAATTAGCAAGAAGCTAAAATGTGGTATTAGTACTAGTACTCAAGCAAAGGATCTGAGTTGTTCCACCTCCATTCTGTGTGTGTCTGTGTGTATCTAAATAACCTTTTCTTCTCTGTGTTCAGCTTTTGCATGTCTGCTTCAGACACACACACACACAGTCATTCATTCATTCATTCATTCGCTCCTTCCTTCTCGGTTCTCACAGTGTTTTTCTCAGTGTTCTGACCTCTCGTCGGTCCTGCCGTCTGTCTCGTCTCGTCTCTGTGCAGGTGGTACTACGGGAACATAAACCGTGTGAAAGCTGAGAAGCTGCTGCTAGCGTCCCAAAACAAAGATGGCTCCTTCCTGGTTCGCATCAGTGAGAGCCACAGCGACGAGTACACAATCTCCGGTAAGAGCCACCGCCGCTCACCCATCCATTCATCCATCCATCTGTCCGTCCATCCATCCATGCTTCACAGTGACCTTTGACCTTGCCTGTCTCCTCTTGTGTTCACACTCTGACTTTTCATTCCTTTGTGTTTAATTTGTTGTTTACTGTACCTTTTAATCTGATGACTTTCAATGACAAATAGCAAAAATACGTCCCATATTAAACTCTGAGACTTTCACCACCTGGAATTCGGATGTTTCCTCCTTCCTGTATAGTGCCGTTTCTCCGTTTGGACAGTTTTGGTACGGGTTGCAGAGTTTTGGAGACATTGGTTGTCAAGATGTCTTCCTTCCCTTGAGGACACATCACTTATGGAGCTCAAAGCAACAAAAAATACATTTGAAAAACTCAACAGCAATGTCTCTTTCCAGAAATCACATCCCGGTTACTCAAGCTAATCCACACACCTTGTAGTGAGCAGTTTCATGTAGGAACTACTTTCTTTGTGTATCACTGCTCAGAAGGAAAGGTCCAGCTACTCGTGGTCGAGTCATGATGGGTAACAAGAGCTGCTTTCTATAAATGATGAATCCATTTATTTTATTTGTAGGGTTTGTCTCTAAATGGGACATGTGCATCAACAAAGAGGTGAAGCTGTTTCCTTCACTTCCTGTTACATTTTCTTCTCCCCCTCCTCTCTCTCTCTCTCTCTCTGTCTTCATCCACCCTGTCCTCCATCCATCCCCTCCCTCCCCTTCCTGCCTCCACTGCTCTTCAAAGTCTCCACTGTCAGCCTCAGTCTCCCCGCCTTCGATTTCCGTCTCCTCCGTCCGTGTTGGCTCGCTCTCTTCAGGCCGGGCGGTGACTCGACCTTCCCTCAGGCAGCCATGTTGCAGGATATAGCAGTAGTGAAATTATACACCTGGGTGTTGAAAAGAAATAATTCATCACCGTCGTGATTTTTGGAGCTGCTCGTTTAATGTTGTGAATGATGTGAACCCTGACGGCAAACCAAGAACATCATCTGCTCTCCCATTTCTCTCTCTGCTCCTCTTGACTTTGCTTCCTTTTCTCTTCGTCCTCTGGCTTTCCTGTGTCTGCATCTTTTCCTCCTATCCCTCCATCCCCCCCCCCCCCCCCCCCCCTCTTCAAGGTCCCTCAGGTCTCGGGGGGGGAGGGAAATGCTGCAGTTACACGTTCAATTTTCCCTGTGCTAGTCCTCCTGAAATATGCATCATCAGTTGTGTGTGTGCACAGGAGCTTCAGCTGGTCCGTTCTATGGCGCATCTGCCCCTCAGCCGTGACACGCGAGCGTCTTCATCCTCCTGGAGCTGTCATGATAATGTGACGTGTCTGTCCGATCTGTGCGGTGTTTGTCCACGTACGCGTGTTTGGATGTTGTAGTCAGTAGCTGATCCTACAGCATCTGTCAGATTGTTTGTAGGAAAATACAGCAGATGAAAACAACTCTTTGCTCTGCATTTAGCCCTTAGTGTCACACAGCACTCTGAACTGCATCATGGCTGAAAGTTGCTGTATAAATAATGCATCCTGTCTTCCTTCTCGATGCTCCTCATGCTCCTCTCTCTTAACGAGGACCACACAGCGATTGGTCTTCATCGTCAACATGTTTCTGTCTGTGTGATGTTGGGTTTCAAAAACACAGCAGTGACAATTCTGTTTTTATCGAGAGGGTAAACTGCAGCTTCTGCTCCTCCTGCATCACCAGAAACATTCAAGGACGCTTTCTCTGCGAGCTTAGTGACTCAAAAGCACCTTCGTCCAAGGAGCAAACATTCGATAAAGGTTCAGATTGTGGCAACGATGAAATAATCAGATTTAAATGTACAGGACGTGGATTATTTAGTTGGCATGTGAGAAACAGTATGTGACCCCTGTCCTCTTCCTCTCACAGCTCGGAGCGAGGGGAAGGTCTTCCACTTCAGGATCCAGCGCTCCACCATCGGGGCGTACTTCGTCTCAGATAAGATCTCCTTCGCCACGCTGGGAGAGCTGATCTCCTACTACCAGAAAAACCCTCGCAGCCTCGGGGTGCTGCTGGAGGAGCCCTGCGCCCAGCAGGTACGACTCGGGTGCAGAAACACAATGTTTTTACTTCTATTCTTGTGAGGACCCTGGCTGATGTTCTGCATTCCTTCAACCCTAACCGTAAAACTGCAATAATCATTCATTCATATTGACAAAAAGTGTTGCGTTGGCACAAGACCGTTACAGTTGAAGAGCCAGAAAGGTTCAAATGTGAAGAGTACCTGATGAAGTCCAGCATTTCCCTTCTTTCAGCTCTGTTTTTAGTGCACAGTGGCTTTTTATTGCTTCTTCTCAGAAAACAAAGATTTGAGAGCAAACCAAATCTCCAAAAATGCCTTCACTTTAAAAGGTCAAATTGGTCCTCACAATGATAGAAGTACAAGAACATGAACTGTGTTACCGTGTTTATGTACGTATGTATGCAGTTATCACGTACACACGAGTGTACTGATTAGTTAGTCTGACGTGGTTTTCTGTTGCACACACACGTGAACATACTGCTGATATTATTAAGACCTTACAACACTTTTTTGAGACAACAAAGAAAGACTTTATGGATTCTGAGGTGAGAAATTAAACGTTACAGCACCACAACAAAAGTTATGAAGTTACAAAGCTCTAAGTTGTATACGGGCAAGTAGTCGACTGAAAGGAGCGTCCGGATCAGGTACTGTTTATGAGTATCAACAGCACAATGTGCCGGTATCCACACTCCTCATCCTCATTTGATATCTGACCAAAGTTTATTCATTCAAGTTTCTAAGTTTCTTTAAATGGTTTTCTAATGCATGATAAATATGTACGGATTACGTTGATGTGTACGTTTTCTCTTGTCGGGAAGCTTTGATTGCGCTCGCAGTAACATCGAGTTGTCGTCACGCTGCACTGCTCTGGTAGGTTAGCCAGTTAGCTCAACACTTAGCAAGGCTATGTCAAAACAGGCTAATTCCTGAAACAAGTCTTTACCAACACAACAGAGGTACAATAAATACACGTAACGTATACCAAACCAGTGGCTCCTGAAGTTAAAGTAAAGTAAAGGACCTCCAAACTGACACAAATTAGACCTCGGGCCCCCATTAAGATTTTGTCCTCATTTGTCAAGATTTTTGCTTTCAGTTGTTTTATTTCAGAAAGTAGAAATCCACATTATAGTACAAACACGCTGTCTTTCATACGAGGTGAAGGTGAACACAAATGGTTCATTGCTTTGCTGGGGATCCCCTGGGACCCCGTCTGGTGAACTGGGGGTCCCCTGACCCCACGTTGAAAACCACCGGATGAGACAAATGCAGAGCAGGAGTCGAACTATTGAGCTGGTCGGACCTTCCAGTCAAGTGTCATGGTCCACATTTATGTGGTGCACTGGAGTCGCAGGGAGGCGGTTGGGGTGGGTGGAGGTGCACAAAGTGCAGAAGCTGCAAGTTCAGACGAGGAAACAAGATTTTTCAGCTAAAAGTTCCCGAAAACAAATGATGATGATGAATTTGATGCCAATGAATATTTTGCTGATAATTTCAGCATCAACATTTTTGTGACTTTCCACGTACATGAATTAATTTCCTCATAATGTTAAGAGAGAACTCAGGTTTGTCTTATAAATGTATCAGCAGTCAGTTTTGGCACTTGAGCATGATTTCAAGGGGACGAGGCTGGAAATTTCAGCCGCAGAAGCTCCTGTTGTCAGTCCAGCATGTTCTAGTTTCTGTCTTGGTTTGAGCAGCTTTTGTCTTTGCAGTGAGAATCTGAAACCAGGAGCAACAAAGACGCCGAATTAAATCTTTCTATTGTTGCACTGCAGCAGGAATTTAATGAGGGTCGCCTCATTCTTTATGTGCATGAGTTCATAGCGAGGGCCAGACACATGTGGAGCGTAATTAAGCAAAGAGTCAAATATTTGGACCAGTTTTACAGTAAAATCACGTGGCACAGCTGGAATTACACACACAATCTCTGCAGCTTACGTTAAACCCCCCGAGAGGACAACGACTGCAGAGTTAGTGACCAACTGTTATAACAGCACTCTGCTGAGGGGGGTTAAAGGAATATTACAAATGTTACAGACGAACATCAAACTTGTTTCTTTTCCCCCTCGTGGACAATTAAGTGTTTTTAGGAACATAAAATCAGAAGTTTCCTCCCGATCTGAGGCCACTCGGTGATTCCTCCTTCTTTTCTCTTCCCTTCCAGAGGAGGCCGTGAGGTCTGAGGCCACGGACACACTGAGGCAGAAACACACACACACACACACACACACACACACAGACGAGAAGCCAACAGGCAGCAAATGAGAAAACTTTTACTTTGTTTTAAATTTCAAATCATTTTTCCTTTTCAATTTGCTGAATGATTTTGTACTTCAGTATGTTATGAGCCTTTCTGGATTTTAATAGTGTAAAACATCAGAATCAAACCGCTGATTGTATTGATTTTGTATGTGTGTCTTAAGCATTTCTGCTACAGCTGAGCCGACTCTTTCTAACGTTTTAAAACGCGGCGACTTTGCTGTGGCTCACAGACGTCACAGAAGCTCGTCCTGGGATTCGTCCTGGGATTCGTCCTGGGATTCGTACTGCGATTCGTACTGCGATTCGTACTGCGATTCGTACTGCGATTCGTACTGGGCGAACTGGTTTGGGTTTGGACTCACCCTTTAGCCACTGGATTTTCTCTCCAGAAACAGGAACTGAAAAAACAAGCGGTTGTTTAGTTTTTGTTTTAAAATGCAAAAGTGAAAGTTGAAATACAAAATGTTTTCCTTTTCCGTGGTTAAAAATGGGATGAAAAAACACAGTTTGATTTTCATGTATAGTATGATGAAAAATAAAATGACTAGAAATCAAATACTTTTGCGTATTCTGAGAGCGGATGTGGTCATTTGCAAGACGATGTAGGATCGAAAATTTCCATGATCACTTTTGCATTTTAAAACATCAGACATCCAATAACCACTCGTTTCTGGAGAAGAAGAAAAAAATCTGAGCTGCTTTCATCCACTAAACTCCCATCCACTAAACATGAACTGTTTGCCTCCCAGCTGCTGCCAAAATGTTTGCACTTTAAATGCTGAACGTTATATTTGTGATTTGATACCACAGTAACATACAGGACATTAAAACTAAAATGCCTTTTCTTATTTATGCTGTTCTGATCGTTTAAACACGGCTCAGTGTCGCCAACGTCCGCCCTGCTGGGTCTGAGTTCAGTCTTAGTCTGAGTCTTAACGGTCGACCAATCAGGCCTCATGAATAAATCTGCTTCTGGGAAACGAGATCCCCACATTCAGATCATACTTAAACACTCCATCAGTTAAATGTTTTACCAGAAGAAGAGTCACCAGCGACGCTTTCAATCACTTTTTATTGACTTGGCACAGGATTTTGTTCCTGGTAATCACGCAGCCAAGAGACACAGTCAATAAAAACTGGTTTGTATCACAGGGACAGGCTGGATCTAAATCTTCTAAATGAAGTGCTCAGCTGGCTGTGCGAAAGCCCATTCATCAAGCCATTAGTGAGATTATGTTATATATAATAAGAATGATAATAAACGGGACATTTTATTGAAGTTGGATTTACAAAACAATCCACCTAACCTTTCCTTTAAAATGTGGTGAGGAAACAGAATATGAGTAAGAATAATTTTCAAAACATTTCAAATTTAAACTTGCTCTTTCTTTTATTTAAACTTCATTTTGTTTGGACTAAGCTTTTTGTTTTTAGGTTTTTATGTATGAGGAAACGGCAAACCAAAACCAAACCTGAGGCCCTTCATTTCTGTTGAAGCTGATCAAAATCAACTTGTTTTGTGCCAGTTTATTTATGTGTGAACGATGGCTAATTATTTAAGTTATTAATTGTGTTTTGTAACCAATCAGTTCATTGATCTGTTCATTTCATGTTTATCGAAGCACTCGATCATCAGAACAAAATGTTTTGTAGCACCTGATTGTCGCTGACAATAAATCTGTCATAAAACTTTAAACCTGTGTGATTTATTAAGACTGCTGTTTGTTTGTTTGTTTGTTTGTTTGACTCTGTGCTGATCAGCATCTGTTCAATCGTGTACTGATTCATCACAAAAAGGGAAATTTGTCAGACATCACATTAGAAAAAAACTGAATAAGAATAATATTTTAATCTGACAAGCTGACAAACGTAATTTCTCTCTTTCACTGTGAAATAAAAAATACGAAGAAAGAAAAATGTTGGTTAGAAAAGCAACGACGAGGGAAAGTTCCTTCATGTTGAGGATCCTGTCAGTTCTGCGTGTTACTGTAAGTGCATCGTCCGGTTTGAACGTGTTGCTGATGTGTGGACTGTGGTCTCTCTGTGCAGCGGGAGCTCTTCGACATGGAGCCGTGGGAAAGACCTCGAGAGGAGTTCAGGCTCCTCAAGAAGCTGGGAGAGGGACACTTCGGAGAGGTGTGGGAGGCTCTGTGGACCGCGGAGAACAGGAAGGTGGCCATAAAGACGCTGAAACAAGGTAGGAGTGCTGAGAGACTGTGAGGATGGTGACCATGAGTCGAGTTTATTGGCTTAATGCTAATAGAGCGAAATAAAAATATAAGGTGGTGACTGAGAAATGGTGAAAGTGAATACGAGGGGCAGTTTGGAGGAATCTGGGATGTTGGAAAAGACACTGGCACGTGGTGAATGTCATGAAAGCAGCCTGAACAAGAGGACAGCCAAGATCATCAGATGAGTTGACCAGTTATTCTGCTTCTTCTCCCCCTCCAGAGGACACAAAGCAGGACGAGTTTGTGAAGGAGGTTCAGGCGCTCAAGAGCCTCCACCACCCGAAGCTGATCCAGCTGTTGGCCATGTGCTCCAGAGGAGAACCGGTCTACATCGTGACAGAACTCATGAGCAAAGGAAGCCTCAAGTCCTACATCACCTGTGAGTGCTCTCTCTCTCTCTCTCTCTCTCACTCACACACACATCCATCAGGTGGGGTCATGAGTGCTCATGAATCACCTGTAATATTTACAGTGCGTCCCGTTTGTTGCCTGGTCCTGAATGCCACCCGGCCGCTTTAGGAGACTCTGCTGTTGCTTAAATATGCAAAGAGGTTTTAGACAGGAAGTTGCTTTTCTTTTCTCAGGCTTGAGATTTTCAGCCCCTTTTTTGGAAAGCCCTCTGAAACAGGCCAAGTGACGTTAAATCTGTACCCCTTAAATCCAAAGCAAACGGATTTGTAATCTGCGTTCTGGCAGAGAAACGCTGCCCTGACGTCCTACAAAAGGCTTTAATCACAGGGAGTCTTAGTGAGCAAAGAGTGAGGGGTTTGACTGTGTGTGTGTGTGTGTGTGTGTGTGTGTGTGTGTTATCTGCCTTTTGCGCTGAATTGGCATCACGGTTGCAAAACACTTTCAACATCAGTGAAACCCCTCAAAATAATTTTCTTTAACTTCTGATCAGGGAGTTGGGACGACGTGTTTCAGATGAAGTTTCAGCTGAAATTAAACTGCGTGCAGGTAGTCAGAAATCACATTTCCTCCCAGCAGAGAAAAAGGATGTGCTGTCACTATCAGCCTCCTGCGGTTAAACGGCGAACAGAACAGTTCGTGTTATTGTTGCACTGCTGAGGATGCGATTTGCAGACAGTTTAGAGCTGCTCTGCCACCCACAGAGCAGGACGTGTGGCGTGTTCCTGAAAACGCCGTTCGTGTAACGTGTTATGTATTCGCTTGGCTCGATCATGGCCTGTCTGTAGGAGGGAGGGGGTCATAATCAGGACAACCAAAACACAGAGCACTTGTACTGTAGCACTGATCACGTCTTCAGTTGAGTCGATTTCGGACAGTCATGAAAGTGTGGTCTGCAGAAGGCTTTTATTCCACTGCTGTTTTCCACTTTATCGTACGTTAAATTAAAACAAATGCACTTCAACTCCAACCTTGTTGTTGTCAAAGACAGTTTTCATTTACATGGAAGAAAAACATGAATAACAATCCACGCTTAACTCTGTGTGTGTGTGTGTGTGTGTGTGTGTGTGTGTGTGTGTGTGTGTGTGTGTGTGTGTGTTGCAGCTGCTGAGGGCCAAGTGCTGACCTCAGCTCATCTGATCTATATGGGCAGTCAGATTGCGGAGGGCATGGCCTACCTGGAGGACAGAAACATCGTCCACAGAGACCTGGCTGCCAGGAACATCCTGGTGGGAGAGGATCTGGTCTGCAAGGTGGCCGACTTCGGCCTGGCTCGGATTATTAAGGTACGCAGTGTGTGTGTATTTGTGTGTGTACTCACAGTATGAAGGAAAAGGATTATTACAGTTGTTTCTTATTTTAGAATAATGTTAATTCTTTATCCATGTATCTTTTCAAACAAGCATAAGGGGCTTTGTTGTTGTAAACTCATGTATACTTAATGTAAATCTGCTTCCTTCTGGCTGCTGTAGCTCTTAAACAGAATATATTATTCATCTGAAGCTTCCAAAGACTTTCTATCAGCTGAGAAAGAGCCCACTAAAAGGTTCTGTGTGTGAGACTCAAGCATTCATTACCGCATTACTTAAGAGTAAGTAATACTTACTGTAAATAAATCAGATTCTCCATGAGGTGCATTTCTGCTTGTCTCTTTTCCTTGTAAAGAAGCCTTGTAGTAAAAAGCATCAACTTTTTATTTGATTGTATTGATTTTATATTGTTCTGTACTGTGTAATAATATCGGATAGCCAGCCTGCTGTGTTAGACGCCATCTTTGTTGTAGTTTGAACATGTGGACGGTGTTCACTGTGTTCTATTCGAGGGATTTCCGAGTCTTCAGACGGATATTTCAATTGGAACGCTCCCTGAACTCAGGAGAACCGCACTAACCCTGATCTCCAAATCCAAGATGGCCGCTCTGCACAACAACATGAGTGACAGCTATAGAATATTGTGTTTATTAGCACTCCTGCCTCATTTGCAGCTTATTAAATCAGGCCTCATCAACTAGTACTGCTAGCACTGGCTAATCTGGCTATAGCTGAGTCTTCCATCTTGTGGTACTGGAAAGCTGTCAACTCAGGTGTGACATCATTTCCAGTACTGACTTCCAACTGGCGAGCTCAATGTAACGCAGTAGAAACAATAAACGCTGTGTATTGGGGGCTCCTGGGAAATGTGGTCTTAAATTTGAGAAACACGAAAAAGCTATGCAGTGAAGTGCAGTTGAAGCTTCACCACCGTCTGTCTCCGTCTCGTCTCTTCAGGACAGCGTCTACACAGCCAGTCGAAACACAAAGATCCCAGTGCGATGGACGGCTCCCGAAGCGGCGGTTTACCAGCAGTTCTCTGTGAAATCAGACGTGTGGTCGTTCGGGGTCCTGCTCTTTGAGATGATGTCCCGTGGCAAGATGCCTTATGAAGGTACAGAGTCTGTGTGAAGTACGTGAAATATGTCCAACTGTCTGGCAGACACCCACTGGAGTCATGGGTATTAAACTGCAGTAGTAATACTTAGTAGTTACACACCCAGTCTTCTCATACTTCTTTATTTTAAAATATTCTGTTTTATACTGATTGTCAAACAAATCCCACAAATTGAACACTCAGGATGAATGTGCCTGAACTGAGTTGGACGTGGGAGTTATTGAGAGAAGAACTAACACAAAGTTAGTTTTTGAGTAAATCTATAAAAATGGGCCCCAGATATGTTATTTATTTTTTAAATAATATTCTAACACAGCTGGTCACGGCGGTTTTTTTTTACCAAACATTAATCAAACAGGAGGAAATTGTTCATGTGTTTGGGACTATTTTCAGCAGTGGATTAATCCCCGTTTGATGTTCCATCGCCTATGTGGTAGATGGTCATACACCGTAATCTCATTATTCCAAGCCCATCACAATCTAATGTACACGAGTGTCTCATGGGTTTGAAAGTGCAGCGCCGATGCTGATTACCTCAGAATGTCAGATTATCAGCCTGATTGCACAGCTGACTGATTAATGGGCTGCGGGCAGAAAGTACTCAGAGACCGACTAACACTTTGTTAGTTTTGGTCTTTTCACGTTGCTAATCAGAATAAAGCAGCCTTATCGTTTAATTACTTCTTAAATCCACAAGTGATGACGTGCTTTTGAGATAGCTGGATATCTTAACTGAGTATGTTGGACAGGTCGTGCTGACTTCACCTTTCTAGGTTGAGCTGCTGCAGCAATTCTTGGCGTGATCACAACTGTGGTTGCTGGCTGCGTGCAAAAGAAAAGATTGCAAAATTGGGAAACTCCTCCAACTCTTTTGCTTTTATATCCCTCCAGGAAAAAGCAACAAAGAAGTGTTGGACCTGCTGTCGTCTGGGTTTCGGCTGCCCTGTCCAACTCGCTGTCCTCAGAATATCTACCGCATCATGATGGACTGCTGGGCCGCCGAGCCCTCCAAGAGACCCTCCTTTCACGCCCTGCACAGCCAACTGGACTCTATATATGCCAGGATATATTTCAAGACTATAGAGGTTTAGAAGGAGGGACACATGGAGGAAGAAGAGGACTGTGCAGGATCCGTCGCGGACAGATGGATGGACTGAGAATGCGAAGAAGAAAGGAAAAGGGCGCGAGAACAGGAAATATTCTCCTCCCCTCCTTCTCGATGAGGGTGTGGAAGGACGGCGGGAGCAGGACAACAGAGATGAAACGTTCAAAAGATGCCCACCCAGTCAAAGAGGGAAAACTGAGAAGAAAAATGAGGAATACTTCGTTTCATAGGCTGAAAGAAAGAAAGAAAGAAAGAAAGGCAGACAAATGACTGAAAGTATCCTGAGAAAGGTGTGTAAATACACTCCATCTTAAGAAACACTAAAAACCCTGAGCACATTCACAGAACCAACTGTTCTTAATTTTATACCTTTTTGGTGTTTTATAAATAGTATTTTATTACTTGTGTATGTGCCATGTCTGTGTATGCACATTTTGAAATGTTATGAAATCACGGGACTTAAATGAATCACCTGCCGTTTTGACTGCAAAGCCAGTGCTAAAACTGAGGTTATGTGCAATAATGAAGTGCTTGCTGGGTTTTGGTTTTTTTGAGCCACGCTAAACGCCGCCTGGTGCTAGAGGTGCTGATGGGAGTCGGTCCAACGCTTCGGGCTGCAGCAAAATGTCTCGACACAGACTGAACTGATTGGCTGATGTTTGGTACACATCTTCACGTTCCCTTTTTGGTGAACCCGGGACTTTCCATCTGGTCAGAAACTCCTCCTGCCCAACCCTTATATAACAGGGTCTCATTATGAACTAATGACCAAATTCCCAAAGAATACGTCAAATTATCTCTGAATGATTATAATGACCAATAACTTCCATCGTACATATGGCATGAAAAATCTCAACTTATCGTTTAAAAACGTAGTTTAACATCGTGGGACTTCTTTCTTCTCTTGCTGACAGCAACAGCAAATGAAATGTTTGAAACCACACTCAGCTTAACTCAGGAGCTAAAGGCTGGAAGTGATTAGCCCAGCTTAGCATTAAGACTGAAACCAAGGGGAGACAGCTAACCTGGCTACACAAACAAATGTAAATGCACCAACTTGTGGCTTCACAGGTCCGTTTCTTGATGACTCGCGGCTGTGCGAAGTGACTCGGTGTAAGTGGCCACACGGAGTATTGCAGCTCTTGAGATCGTCACATGACAGCGCTGGCCATTGGCCCTTCATAACCTTAAGAAAAAGAGCATCACAACCGCCCAAAATGACAACTTCACTATCAATAATTGATCCACATGACCCGATAATTTAACGATTAAATTATTTTATCTTCATTCAAGTTAGGGCTAATCTGGGAGTTAGCGGCTCAGTTGCATGAAGTCTTCCACACTGAAGCTATGCTGATAATTTTATACTTGAAGTTCAACTTTTTTCAGGTTTTACTCCACTGAGTAACTTTCACAAGAGTGAACGGGCTCCACCTCTGACTCGTGTAAGCTGAGCGTACGTACAGCTGAGGCTGACGAAAACTGATACCGAGTCAAACTGAGCCCGAGATCACCTGTTCAGAGGATGTGACAAAATTCTTTCCTCTGCTGACACCCTCGGGACAAAGCTAACACCTGATACAACGTTAGACGTAAGGATCTAAGCCAAAGTTGTCCCTCTTCGTTCACCAGTTTTTGTTTTATAGCCTTGCAGGCTCCTGGCATGACTCGGACTTATTAACCGCGAGCATAAAGTATTTTATTCAGCCAACCCTTTATTACTGGAATTTGGGAAGGTTTATTACATATCTAATACACGTGGAAGCAAGTTTCCCCGGAACTGTGTGGGAGTTGTTTTTTATCCTCTTTTGATAAATGTTCAGGGTCTGGGCCGCAGAGCCATGAGTTATTAAATCTCTTCTGGAGCTCCAAAAACACGGCCGGTTACAACTGGAGCGCCCATGTTTACACTCCACACTCGGCCCACGCGCTCACACTTCAAGACGTGGACCGTAAGGAGCCACAGAAATGAAGAACCTGCGGCTGCACGGTCACTCGGCCGCATCCACAAGACTTTGTGCAGTGCAGTTGGAGAACAATGCAAACTCTTGTCTTTTATGCATGATATTTAAAGCAGACAAAGTCAAGTTCAGGAAACTTTAGCCATAGTCACCAAATCACGAGATGGAGTTTTATGTTTTAGGCTGTGTGCCATCAGGTACCAAATGCCAGTACTGCAAAAAATAAAGTATTTTAAGTACTGTTCTGAAACGTGCCTTTGATTTCTATGATGCGCAACTATTCATCATTTTACACGTAAAAACATTTCAAGCTTCTTGAATGTAAAGATTTGCTGCTTTTCCTTTAAGTTATTTAATTTCTAGCAATCTAGAAGTTTACGCTGTTAAGAAATTAATCAGCAGATTGATCCATCATGCAGTCCGATTAAAAAAACAAAGTTCAAAATGAGCTCCACCTCAACCAACTCCAGCAGTAAAATCCTGCTTTTACTTTCATGCATGACTCATAATCATCTGATGAAGTGAGAAACAACAGCACAACAGCCACAGTGGACTCTTTACTGCACTGAGTACTTTTATTTTGAACAGTTTAAGTACGTCTTCCTAATTATACTTAAAAGTACCAAAGTAAGTAACATTCTCAATGCAGGACTTTTACTTGTGACAAAGTATTTTTCCGGTGTGGTGTTAGTACTTAAGTAAAGGATCTGAGTACTTCCTCCACCACTGCTTTGAACGGTGGCTGTGAAATCCAGCAGGAAGCTCCTTCACAAGTGGACGAGTTCTTCAACAAAACCCTGAGGGTGCGATCATCCATCAAGTTCGTTTTCTTTGCTCTGAATCACAACCAGTCAGTGAGCCAACTGTGTTGTGTATTGTCATGGTTGAAGGCTCTGGTTCAAAAAAACAAAAATCATGTGGTCTGACAAAACCCTGCGCAGAGTTTACTGGGATCTCATGAAGGTGGAATCCAGCGGAGCTTCTGTGGTGACACATCATCCAGGCAGCCAGCAGGCCCTCAACACGGTCACTGTGCGATCAGTCAAGAGAAAATGAATGAAATTTGGTATGATGTGCATTTCAGGAATGTCTTTCAAGTTTTTAGTTCCGCCCAGGTGTTACCGGCAGTGTTCTCACCTGGCCAAGTAGGACGAATTAAACAAACTAAACACTCAGAAGTTTAAAGACACTTCCGGGGACATCCTGGGAGGAAATGACAGCAGAAAGCTTTCATGGACACGTCTGTTGTCCGCCGAAGTGACCGAGTGTGGGGACTAAGCTGCTGTGGAAAGAAGGTTTTGTACCTACTGGCTTCTCACTTCACTGAAATCTGATTGTAGACAAGCGCTTGGCCGATTAATCGGATTGTTTGGCATTTTGACAGAATCGGCGCCACATGATGTCTGCGCTCACGAGGTCAATAAACAAAAAATGTCTGCAGACGCATTCCAGGTCAAACACGTCCTCATACTTAAGAAGTTGAGTATTTCCATTTTCTAGTACTGCCCACCACATTGTGGAGGCAAGTATTGTACTTTACTGCACTTATGAATCTGACAACAGTAGTTACTGGCGACTCTGTTGATTACATGCTGAGTCAAAGTAACACATTTACAAGTTCGTTTATTTAATGGACAATCAAATAATGAAACAAATAACAGCAAAGAATTCCAATAATTGCAAAACCTCTGAATATCTGATCAGATAAGTGACCCCTTGTGCACAGAAGCTCCCTCAAAGCCGTATTTACAAGCACGGTAGTGTAGTAAATGTTCTTTGCACCACATATAACCCATCAGTAAAGGGCAGACGCTGTGAAACTCTGACGTTTATGACGCATCTTCATAGGTGGGGTTTCCACTGTTTCATTACTGCCCGACAAAAGGAAGTTGCTGTCAGTCCTCAGAGAGCCGGCGTCTCCGGAGAACAAAGCCAGTTGCCTCCCTGCTGAGGCATTCCGAGGATTCCCAGCGCGCCATCCTCCCTACCTGTCCGACAGGTGTATCCGGCTGTGTAGGCCGACGCGCTCAGGCGGCTCTCAGCGGGAGGGCCGGTCGTGGTCATCTATGGGCGAGTGTCTGCGGAGAGTTTGTCCGTGTCTGGAGACACTATGGCAAAGGATTTACGGGGACCAAAAGGCTGGCCCTGTAGCAGGAGGAGGAGTGAATGGAGGCAGTGGAGGGGAAACAGGCGGCGGAGGTGAGCGGAGACCACCGAGTCCACCGCCGACGCCGCAGGACAGAGTGCGGGACAGCAGCTCCATCTACACGGCGCTGTGGCCGTTTGAATCCCGGCATGCGGACGAGCTGTCCTTCCAGGAGGGGGACTTGTTCAGTGTCCTGAGCCGCAGCGGGGACTGGTGGACCGCACGCAGGATCGACAAGAACGGGCGCGTCCTGGACTCCGGGATCGTGCCCAGCAACTACCTGGCCAGGGCTGAATCCCTGGAAATGCAGCCGTGAGTACTGACGAGTACTCTCTCTAAATACTCCGCTCCTTGTTTTACGATTCCTGTACTCATTTGACCTCGCAGCATGATGAGACCATGTGGCAAAGTGACAGACATGTGGTGCAACTTGATAGTCACTAAAACTCAGCATAATAAACTTCTGATTCATTAACTCGTAATTAATTAGACTCTTTGTTACGTTTTAAAACAAGCCCAAAGCCTCTTTAGGACAACTCTGTGTAACGCCGTGTGGTCGTGAGTCGCTCAGTTCCTGTTGGGTGGACTGCGCCTTTAATTACCTGTCGAGGAGTGTGTTGGGGCTTGACTCGCTGTGCTCTGATTAATGTGGCTGTTTGAGCTCTGAGGAGGAACAAAGTGTTAAAGGTTGACCTAATTTACGTCTCCAACCAGTGTTTTCCAGCCGAGGTCAAGGCCCATCCCATGATGAGCTGAACGCTGTCCAGAGTGTCTGAGTCACAGACTGTCTGTGATGCTCACAGACGGGCAAGCTGGTACCGCCGTCCGTGCGGTTCCTACCGCCGGTCTGGTTGGAGGCATTGGTGAATCTGTCCCATGTTTTAATGTTGTGGCACATTACAACATCACAGCATCATAACATGCATCTACTCTCACTTTGCTCAGAACTAATAAATACTGGACAGTTTTGGTCAAATTGCAATGACAGCAATGAAATGCGTCACGAATTAGCTTTAAACCCGGCTGAGAACACATTGTAATATATTATTATTATTGTTATTGTGCCATTTTCGTATGTTCGTTGCATCTTGAATCAGTCTGTTCCACAGACACGAATCTGGACACTTTCTTTAATCATTGCAGTAATTATATTACGTCACAGTTTGTTAACACCGTGTTTGGATGTCACTCATCCTCCAGCACGTGAGCAAAAGCATCCCGTAAAACTTCGTCCGTCGTCACTTTCGGATGGAAACGTGATTAAAAAGTCGTGCACCTTCCTGCGTCTCCATCGTTCACGCAGATTCAGTTCAGGCCTCGTGCTGGAGGACTGTCAATAAGGCCTTTCATAATGTCAGCTCCGTGTCTCTGATTGGACACAAACACAGCCCGCCTCGCCACTTCTTGTTTTGTCTCTCCGTCTGTCTGTTTATTGCTGCAACAGAAGGGGAAGTGTGTTTTCCCCACATGTCAACAGCTGCTGCAAAGCCGAAAGTAATCACAGTCTCTGGTTTTTATGATTAGATATATATTATTTATTGTCATTCCATGGTATTTTAAAACCCCTAAGATACATCGACACCCCTTTAAAGGGACAGTTCAGCCGTTTTGGTGTGAGCTGCAGAGTTTTGGAGATGTGAGATGTCTGCCTTCTCTTCAGTATGATGGAACCACGCAGCACTTCACCTGTGGTGCCCAGAGAGCCAAAAGAGACGAGATCATCCACAGAACATGTTGTGAGCCGTGTCACCACGTCACAACGTGGGATGTAAACATCAATGGTGATACAGGAAGAAAATAGTTCCCACATGAAACCGCCCATGACCAGGTCCGTGAAATCAAGCGCCATCCAGTTCCCTCATATTCTGAAGAGGGCAGACATGTACAGCCAGCATCTCCAGAACTCGCACCAAACCAGTCCACATGCATGAACAACACTACAGGGAAGAGAGAACACCTGGTTTTCGGATTTTAAACTTTATATTCAAGGACTTGGACTTGATTTGAATAAAATTATGTTTTATTTGATTAAGAGGTAAAATCATCGTTTAAAAACCAGATCCCAGGATGCCCACAGGTCCAGGCTGTAGTCAGACCAGAAATGAGTAATTTGGCAGATCTGAAGTACACCTGAGATTAATCCAAAGAAGATTTCAGAATATCTAACATCCGATCATCATTACTGTGATTATTCAACTTTAAAACTCTCCCTTAATTGCTTTAATCTATGACTTCTTGTTTTCATCCAGATGGTTTTTTGGGACAATGAGCCGCTTTCAGGCCCAGAGCCACCTGCTGGGACCAGGAAATGACGAAGGAGCTTTCCTCGTCCGGCACAGCGAGAAAGACAACATTGGATACGTCCTTTCAGGCAAGACTGGAAGGAGAGGGGCGAAGGAGGAAGTCCAATGAGAGGACGAGAGGCGTTCGCTGTCAGTGGGTTAGAAGAGAGTTAAATAAGGACCTCACCTTATTTAACAGTCACAGTGATAGTCGGCTTGTGTGGCCATTCTCACTATGAGAATAAACATTCCTAAACATGGGAAGGTTTGCGGAACCGGCGATACGCTGAGACTTCACGTTTCATTTTTAATCTAATGCTTTGGCAATACTGTGCTTAAGGTGAAGGCACTAGAAACACTCGGTTAAAATATACCTGGTTTTATCACAATGAACGAAGCAGGAAACTTCGATGTCTTGTTCAAAATATTCTGTTCTTTTCTGGCTGCCCGCGAAATTCCATTTCAGCCAGTGTGAAGGAAAAAAATCTTTAATTATAATGAGAAAACTTATTTACACTCAAAATTTGTTCCTGTCCGAGGTGCTCGAAAAAAACCTACAAGCTGATGAAGAGTTCAGCTGGCGGTCAGGGAGGAAGCCTGAGAAGCTACAGCCAGCAGAACGTTAGCTTAGCTTAGCACAAACGCTGGAAACAAGGAAACAGCTAGCCTGGCTCGGCCCGGTGCCAAAACCCACCCGGCATCACGAATCATTTAGCAGATGCCCTTTCCAAGAAAAACAGCAGGAGCGTAACCACAGAAAATGTCAGTATTTATGTTTTCTCTGTCCTCATCTCCACCCTTCAGCATAACCTACAACACTGGCTTCCAAAGTGAGGTGTGGAAACATTCGGGGATCTTTGAGAGGCACCCAGCATGTTTTCTGGAGATGTGATATGAAGCCAAAACAGAGTCTCCCTGAATGGGCTGTAGAGGAAACACCTCAAACTCTGCTCTCTTTAGCTCAAATACACACCTGAGTCTTAAAAACACTTAAAACAGCACCTGATCAGAGCCCCTGTGAGATGAAAACGATCCGCAAACCGACAGCATGTGCAACAATTTCTTTTCCGCGTGAACTTGTTTTATGGTTTGTCTGACTGTCTGGCCACCGTTGGAAGAATAAAACCTTAATCTAAAGTAAAGTTTTGGAAGGACAGTGTCAGGGTTTGTCTGCTGGACAGGATAAACTCATTTGTCCTCGTTAGTCCAGTTTGGGCTTCCTCACACTTTTAACTACAAGCGGATGAAGCTAACAGCATATGAAACTACGATGCTCTGGTAACATAAAACTACAGATTAAATCTTTAGAGGGAGACAACTGGCAGTGTTTGCATATCATTTATTTAACCGCTTCTGCTTGTCTCCGGCTTTGTGCGAATCCTTCTGCAGTGAAGTCAAGCGAACGAGTGAAGCATTTTAAGATCCACCAAGCGGATGGGAACAATTTCTGCGTGGAGCCCAACCACCACTTCAGCTCTCTGTTCGACTTGGTGGAGCACTACCAAGTCAACGGCCTGAACAACACGGGCACGCTGGGGAACCCCTGCAAGAGGGTACGACAGGCTGCCATGCCTGAACTTCTTCCTTTTTGCCTCTTCAGTCGTCCGTTTCTCTTATTTCTGCTCACATAAAACAGGAAGTGTGGACATTCAGAGATGAAAGACGTATAACTGACCAAACGGAGTTGTTGCCGGAGTCCTGTGTGTTAATGTGTACTTCCCCTCAGACCTAACGCACATCGTCATGAGTATTTCTCAGCCAAAAAGATAATTGGCAGATATTTTCTCATGTTTCATCCTTTCAAATTTTGCAGTAATTCTGAGATTGATGTAGTGATACAGTGATCCATAAATACACTATATGGACTAAAGTACTGGGACATCTGCCCATCGCACCAACAGGGACTTTAATGACGTCTCATTGTAAACACTCAGACAGCTTTGCAGCTCTAACAGCTTCCACTCTTCTGTGAAGGCTTTCCACAACATGTTGGAGTGTTTCTGTGGGAATTTGTGCCCATTCATGCAGTAGAGCATTTGTGAGGTCACACACTGATGTTGGACCAAAAGGCCTGGCTCACAATCTCCGTTCCAGTTCATCCCAAAGGTGTTGGATGGGGTTGAGGTCAGGACTCTGTGTGGGCCAGTCAAGTTCTTCCACACCAAACTCATCCAACCATGTCTTTATGGAGCTTTGCTTTGTGCACTGGGGCACAGTCATGCTGGAATAGAAAAGGGCCTTCAGCAAACTGTTGCCACAAAGTTGGAAGCATAGCATTGTCCAACATGTCTTGGTATGCTGAAGCATTAAGATTTCCCTTCACTGGAAGTCAGGGGCCGAGCCCAAACCCTGAAGTACAGTCCCATAAAGAGGTTGTCCAGTACTTGTGTCTATATAGTGTATGTGACCCTTTGTGTCAGGAATGCATGACCTAAATCCTGACTATACGTGGGCTGGAACTAAAGATCATTTTCATTATCAATTAATCTATACAGTATTTTCATGATTAATCCATTGTTTAGTCTATTAAGTGTCACAAACAGTGAAAAATGCTCTTCACAGTTTCCCAAAGTTGTTTCTTCAGGTTGCTTCTGTTGCCCAGCCAACAGCGACATTTATGAAGCTGGAACCAACAAATGTTTGATGTTTTTCAGTATGCATAGATGAGAACGTGTTAACTGTATTTGTGTCTCTTTGATGCCTACAAGTGTGTGTCTGTGTTTCCTCCATCAGAATAAGCCCAACACGCCAGATTTGCATCCTTTTCCCAAGGATGAGTGGGAGCTCCCGAAGGAGGAGTTCACCCTGGAGGAGGAGCTGGGCAGCGGCTACTTCGCTCAAGTCCACCGCGGACGCTGGAAAAACCTCATCAAAGTCGCCGTCAAGATCCTCAAAAGCGGTATTTCATCATCTCTGCTAACCTCAGGACGGCTGATTTAACCCACACTGCTCGGTCACGGACACTGTGGGAATCAGCTCGTATCTCAAATCATATTTGTGCCCAAATTCCCGATCCGTAGAACACGTGAAGCCAAAATCCTTTCTGGTGTAAAACTACAAATGTGCATGTCAAAAACACGTTGGACCACATTTGGGTGAAACTGGAGGTGGGTTGTTTCCAGACTTGATAAAACCCTCTGATACGCCTCAGATGCCATCACACATACTCAGTGAGACAAGCAGAACTGTTGTGTGTGGAAATGAAGTGACACCCAGTTGGACTGTTGTTCAAAACTGATCAGTCATCTGATTAAGCTGATGACTCACTTCTTACACAATCGTGATGTTTGACTCCATTTCCAAGCAGGAAGTAAACGGTTTGTGTGGCTCATGATCACTTGTATGCGTCATTCATACCAACAGGCCATAACGCAGACAGACGCCAAATATAAAGCTCGGCTGTAATAAAACTCAGGGTCATTTTCTCTCTCTCAGTTTGTAAATCACACTTGTGATGAAAGGCTCAAAGTCCTGGAGATAAGCAGGTCATGAAAGGAACTTGCATGAGCTTGAAGAACTGAGTAATCAATAAACCTGACAAAATGTTTCCAGAGCCTGAGGTGATGTTTGTTTTGTCCAACCAACAGTATAAAATGCACAAAAAATCCCTTTAATTTAACATGAGAAAGGTAGAAAATCCTCACATTTGAAAAGCTGGAAACAAATATTGTTGCACATTTATGCTTTCATGTCAACTAATTGATCAATCATTTTCGTGCCAATCACAGCGCAGGTAACATTTTTATGACTTAGACCTAATCCTTTCGGTTGCTTTTTAACTGCAGCGATCTCACCAGCAGCGTGCGATCATATTTCCTCACATGATGGCATAACTCAATCGAAAACAGATGTATGATAAAGGGCAGTTCCCCTGTCGCTTAACACTTCTGGTCTGAATGGCTTTAACATGACGTTCATGAAATACAGAAAATCCCGCCTTCGTCTTCTCTTATTTGATCACCCTTTGAGTTACTTGGTTAGCGCCGTGGTTATTGGTTATGGTTAGCGCTGTCGTATTTGTTAAATCTTCAACATTTCATTTCCTCCTCTTGCTTCCCTTTGCCCCCCCAGTTCTTCTTTTGCTTTTATTCCTCTTTTTAATTCTTCCTCCGCCTGTCTGCCTCTCAGACTCGGAGTTGAACCACCGTGAATTTCAGAGAGAAGTTCAGATCCTGAAGAGGCTCCGCCATCGGCACCTCATCTCTCTGTTTGCTGTCTGCACGTCCTCGTCGCCCTACTGGATCATCACCGAGCTGATGGAGAAAGGCAGCCTGCTCAGCTTCCTCAGAGGTAAACCTCAGTGCGTCACATCCTGTCAGAGTGCGACCTCAAAGTTCGGTCAGTCCTTTGGGTTCTGAAGGATTTCCTTGAGCCTGTCTTGGGTCTTTCTCCTCGATGCTGATGGTTGTTTTGTTTCAGGTCCAGAGGGGCAGAATCAAGACGTTACGTCACTCATTGACATGGCTGCCCAGGTGGCTGATGGGATGTCATACCTGGAGGAGCAGAACAGCATCCACAGAGATCTGGCGGCTCGAAACGTCCTTGTGGGAGAGGACTACACCTGTAAGGTGGCTGACTTTGGACTGGCCAGAGTGATCAAGGTAGGGACGGGGGAGGCGTTTGCGTGTTGTTGAATGAAACATGCAGTTTTTAAGACAAAGATGTCTCTTCCAGGAGCCGTTCTACGTCACAGAAGATAAAAAGATTCCCTATAAGTGGAGCGCTCCTGAGGCCATCAGCCATGGAAAGTTCTCCAACAAGTCTGACGTCTGGTCTTTTGGAGTCTTGCTCTATGAGATTACAACCTATGGAGGCGTTCCTTACCCAGGTTGGTTGAATGGCGTGATTTTCTTAGAGTAGATGTTTGGGACATGTCATGTATGGCCCTCGGTCCTTGTGGAGAACATTGTTTTCCTGGGTGATTCAAGGTCTGCAAAAATACAATTTTCACCTACTTTACTAGTCAATTAGTACATTACATAACATTTTGTTTGTGTGTACTTTTGTATTATACTATTTGTATAATACTTAAGTAGGAAATTTCATGCAGGTCTTTTACTTGTTGGAGTGTGATCATTCTGATCCAGATCTAAATGATCTGGATACTTATGGACACTTGGAAGACTAAAAGCTGGACTCGAGTTTGTCATGTTAAAAAGAGTAATCATGCTTCCCTCTTAAGACTAACCGTCCAGCAGATAATTGTAGCTCTTTCAGCTGTTCACGTGGTTTCAAGGTCAAAGGTGCGTGAATATAAATATAGAAGACAAAAACAGACACAGAAACAGTGTCCTGTAAAGCTGCACTATTTTGGCAGAAATGGAAGTTAGCAACTAAGCTCAGTAAATATGTTTGGTTAGCAGTGATGTGTATGGAGCTACGGTTGAATGCTGATGATAAAGAACAGACTCCAACATGAGCTGAAAACATAATGACTTGTTTTTTAAAGAAGAAGAAGAAGAATCAGCTTATTTTTACATACGCATGCTGGTTTTTTTCCTCTGCATTTAACCCATCACTAGTTGAACACACATGCAACACCCAGCAAATTACATGCAGCAGGCACAGGATCTTTTCAAGCTCACCATCAACACACCTAAAGTTTACACAAGAACATGCTGAGAAAGCCCCCAGGTGTATCTACAGGTATTTTAAAGGAAACACTTTGACAACTTCTACACTTCTTGTCCTCTCTCTACCTGCCTTACTCAGCTCTTAGCAACCAGGAAGCCTACGAGCAGGTTACCAAAGGCTACAGGATGCCAGCACCAGCCAAATGCCCCAACTTTCTCTACCAAATCATGCTTAAATGTTGGAACGGTGAGCCGGCCAACAGGCCAGACTTCAAGTCCCTCAAGGACCAACTGGACAGCAGCTACGAGCTGGAGTGACCACCCAACTTCCTGCAGTACATACTGACTGCCACAGGGGGGCTGAACACTGAGCAGGAATCACTGAGGTCTCTTTATTAAACAGGAACAAAACTGATTTTACAGAAAGAAAGACTTTGACTGTGTGTCTGAAATGTGCAGATCAGCACAATGTTTTGCAAAGTTTTATAACGTTTATTCAGTCCACTTGGGCTGCAGCTGTTGAATATTTATATTATTGATTTATTTTAGAGCTGAAACCATTCAAAATGAATGTGTTAGCAACATTTTTTTTCTCTCATTTTTAAAACAATGCCAATAATTATCTGGTTCAGCACTTTTTTCAAACTCAGTTTTTGTGAATGAAATGTGAATGAACTGTAAGTGTTTTATGGAGCCTCTCAACTGGTTATAAACTAGAGCCCAACTGATGGAGTTTATAGTGCATTATGACCACTTATACTCAACTATCAAATGTGGTAAGGATTCACACTGTGCTATAAAAGTCCATTCAGTGTCACAAATGATCATTTTGTGTGTATATAGATGCAGTTTTAAAGTTAACCCATCGTTCTTCACCCGTCAGCTGTCTGCAGTACCACCTTGGGCCAGCAAGGGGCAGCACAGTCGCAGCATCTGAGCATCTCGCTCCTTTCTGCCTAACTAGTGACTGAAGACTTGACCCATCGCAAAACATGTTGCTCATGTCATGTATGCTGCTGATGAAATGTCCAGTAAGACCTGGTTTTTAGTTGGAACTGACGGCAACAGCATGTGCCACCGTCCAATATAAACATCCGATGACTTATCACTTAACAGCTGTTGACAAAGTGTTGAATGTAACCCACATGTCACGTTCAAGAACAGTCCTGTTCAGTTCGTTTTATATTTGTTTTTATGCAATTCAAGAGAGAATTACTCTCATAAATAATCTAACAGGTGTTTGTTTCTAATTGATTAAAAGGAATCAGTATGGTTGTGCGTTGTGTGTGTGTGTGTGTGTGTGTGTGTGTGTGTGTGTGTGTGTGTGTGTGTGTGTGTGAGAGAGAGAGAGAGAGAGAGACATTCCCTCCCGTCTGCTTCTGGCTTTAACTGGGTCAGTAACATTCGACTCTTATGTTCTCCATGTGTGCGTTTCTGTTCAGTTTCACATTCGGTCTGCTTCACGGGATGTTTGTAAAACACAGTACTGCCCGGTGCTTTACAAGGACGGACAGAAATCTGCAGTACCATAAGAACTTTGTCAAAAGCTTGCATTTTTCATAGCTGAAGGACCACAAAATCTCACAGTAGTTTGCTTGTACGAACTTATTTTCGACGTGTTCCTTTAGCAGCTAAAATTCATAGCGATACACAACTCGAATGGAAGTCAGGGAGGTGCTGGCGGCTGTCAACGTGATGATGAAGGTCGTAAATCACGTACAATCAGTCATCAGCGTGCAGGATTTTTAGTTTTTTCCTCAACGCGCCTCTTTGTGTTGACATTTACCTGTAGAACATGTAGAAGGTTTGATTGGGTTGATTTCGTTATAGATGATCTCTCACCTGCGATCGGGATCGGGAGGTGGAGCTGCAGGTTCGAGTTCCTGTCTGAGCCAATCAGGAGCAGCGCTCAGCTGTCAGTCGTGACATTTCAGCCCCTTTTCATAGCATCAAATAACTAACTGAACCCAAACTTCTCAGAAGAATGAAAACTTGAACAAACGTCAGCGTGATATGCAGCCATGTTTTCCTCAGCAGTTCCTGCCTTTTACTTAATCTCGTTTCTTCTGACCTCACACACACACACACACACACACACACAGACTTGTCCTTTACAAAGAGCTCTCTGTCATTCATGTGATGATGCAGCATTTTCAGAAAGCACACGCCAACACAAAACCTACACACACATGTGTCACTGAGGTGTTTTGGGTCAGTGCCAGGACAGGCTGCTGCGTGAAACTCTATATGTGTGGGAGTGTGTCACGTATGACTCCCGAGCCTCCTGTCCCGCAGTGTCACGGCGCCCAGTTAACCCAGTTCAGCCTCATGAATGGAGGACAGTCAGAAATGTCAGTCAACAGGAAAACTTTCCAACACACACCGTGACCTCTGAGCAGTGCTGTCAGAGGGGCTAGCTGCCATGATAAGAACAGCTGCAGGGTGTGTTCACACACACACACACAAACATGCTGATGAAGACCTTTGTTCATTATGAGGCGCAGATAACAACATGAAACAATAGCCCTGCTTCAGTCCATGTTAGCAGTTCACTGCTGACAATTCAGTTCAATTCAGTTTTTATTTATATAGAACCTTATACAATCAAAATTGTCTCTTGGCTTTTCCTCTAGCGCCATCATCAGGTCAACAATTCAACGTTTCCGGTACTTTGGTTGAAACCTGCAAGGCTGACGAGCCCACGAGCCTCAGCTGCTGTACAGTAAATGTTAGCGTGCTTCCACGCCACACCGCGATGGCGGACGTGGTAAACATGGCACCTGTTTGACATCAGCAGTTCAGCGTTGTCATTTTCAGCATGTTAGCACGCTGGAGTCTACATTTGGGTCGAGGTCAGTGTCACGGAGCCGCTGCCTTACATTCTCTTGTCTTGTTGAACTTTGAAACTGCTCTGCTAGCAGCCTTTTTGTTGGGACAACTAGCATGCTAGCAAAATGTCATGAAGCACAAGATGGATTCTGACAACAAGCGGTGCAAGCAGTCAAACTGTAGTCAAGAAAGTCTGTCTTTCTTCTGATGTTCACAGTGTTGTTTACTGTGCGTTACTGTACGTCAGGAACCTCTGGATGTCGAGGCACAGTTTGACTTACGTTAGGATAATTATTTCAGTGCACTTATGTATGATTTATCATGTTTTGCTGCTAATTCACAGTATTGTTGATTGATAGAAACAACACTTGAGAGCAGCTGAGTTTAAAGTGATTTAAGGTCACTCTTGACTTGAGGTACTCCACTTGATATCCTGTAATCTCTGCTTTGTGCACCAAAGATCTCTGAGATGAAGAACAATCAACACGTCGTAGGGACAAAGTCAAACATCACCATATTTTTGACCAAACACCTCAATATCAATATTGCAGTGATAATGTAGGGATGACTATTAGTGCTTGCACAAAATATTAAGGCAATGAAACAAATGAGTGATGAGGATCCAATGACTATGTGGGGAAAGACAAATACAAGAACAGTCTCACATCATTTTCCTGTAATGCAGCCTTAAAGCATAATATGAAGATATCAAAGATGACATTTAGCCTCAAGTCATGATAAAGATACAACAGCAATATATTCCCCAGCACTGACATCCCCTCAGCTAAATGATTACCAGCAACCAGCACCAGCAACAGGCATACCAGACTGGTCATGTGGTTCACACCACGAAACAGTCCCAGTTTAGGTTGGTTTAGGCACCAAAAGAACTTCCAGGTGGTTCCAGGTGTCAGTCTCAGTGTATTTGCAGTCACTTCTAAGGATATACACTCATCATCTCAGTTCCTTTGGTTTCCTGTTTAAAAAGAGGGTGGGGATGGGGTGGGTGGGTCCAATGACAGAAAGCTGGCAGCAGCAGTTCTTATACATTAAGTCTGACCCAATTCCAGCTTGTGATCATGTGCTCTGGGAGTGTCCGCCTTCTGAACTGGGAAAACTGCCAAACGCTGTGTTTTTTTATATCCAGCAGATCCGGGTCCAAGGCTTGAACTTGTTCACCCTGAGGTGGCTGGCTGGTGCCACGGCGGGGTGCCATTCAAAGCAAACACAGACTCAGTCGCATGTGTGCCTTAGGTTAAATACACAATATGGGGCAGCTTAACGCAACTTCAGTTCGAATCACAAGCCAGTGCAAGCTTGCTGGGAATGGAGTGTATTCACTCTGAAAGGTCACAGTCAAAAACAGAAAGAGCCAGAGCTGAAGTAGAGAACATCCACAGCAATGAGGTACGCTACAAGTACTCGGTCTCGGTCTGCCGAGCTCCTGTTGGCTCCAGAGGTCCATCACCTTTATGCAGAGTGACCTTCAGGCAGGCTAAAGCTCATGTCAGCTGATGTCACAGTGAGGAAAAACACAATGACACACGGCAGGACGTGTTTGTTGTGCAGCACCAACAGACCTTAACTGTACAGGAATCACATTCACTTTCTGGTTTGGAGTAAGCAAACTAATAAAGGAATTATCATACATGCACTGCTTACAAATTCCAATATATGATGCAATATGTACATTTTTGAGGGTGTAAGAGTGTGATTTTAAAGAATTTACAACCTGGATGTTTATTAAATATGTTGGTTATTGGAGAAAATGAAAGTGATTTGGGGGGACGCAGACACACAGAAGAAGCCTTTCCGACCATCCAACTCTGCTGAGGTGAAACCTGCTCTTCCTGTTTGGCAGCTGGTCGCACTGGTTTCATGCCACCCCGTCCTCCACAGTGACCCTCAGGCCTGACTCCCGCGTTCGTTTACCTTCAGACTCTAACTGTAGTGTGACATTGTTATTTTCAGCTAAAATAATGAAGGAAAGACACGCCAGCATCGACACGTTAGACGCACTGTGAACACCAGGCCACTCTGACTTCTGACTAACTGAGCATCGTCAGCATCAGGTGGACCGGCTCACCTGGGCGAGCACGTCACACATGCCAGTGAGTAAACACATGACTTGAAATTTAACTTGATTTGTTTTGCCGTTTGGTTGCACCTTGAGGAGCATGTAAGTGTTTGAAAAGGTTTTATATAAATACAGTCTGATTGACTGGTTAGATTCAGACATATGACAATCACACGATCAGATTTTTATATAAAAATACAAAGATAAGGATTTTTTTGTAATTTTTTGACCTACACTGCTAAACCGGGGACTATTTGACTGTGCAGGAGATCTAAGAGGATTAAAAAGACGTTTTTCCTTTCATCTGGACT